>NC_138311.1:43292500-43527500 GCF_965601325.2 Salmo salar
CACTAATCCTCCTCTATAGATCCAAGGTCGTTCACTAATCCTCCTCTATAGATCCAAGGTCGTTCCCTAATCCTCCTCTATAGATCCAAGGTCGTTCACTAATCCTCCTCTACAGATCCAAGGTCGTTCACTAATCCTTCTCTATAGATCCAAGGTCGTTCACTAATCCTCCTCTATAGATCCAAGGTCGTTCCCTAATCCTCCTCTATAGATCCAAGGTCGTTCACTAATCCTCCTCTACAGATCCAAGGTCGTTCACTAATCCTTCTCTATAGATCCAAGGTCGTTCACTAATCCTACATAATAGAACAATAAAGGAAACCTTCATTGCTCTCAGATGACATTGAAACGTCAGCACAAGTAGATACAAGTCTCAAACACGAGCAGGGCTAATGCAAGTCTCCCTAAATACTGATCAAGCCTATCTTCAATACATGTCTAAACAGTCACCCTGAAATAAATCTCAAGGTATCAGATTTATCAGCTGTGTGTGTGAACAAGGAAAAAGGAGGAAAGAGGGGAGAGGTCCTTCACATGGAATTAGAGCATTGCCAGCACGAGCAGCTGTGTGACCCTTCACTCTGTTTAAAAAAGCTGGAGAAGTGAGTGACTGTGTGAGACTCACTGTAGGCCTACATGTGGTAAAGGCCTAGTGCTGTAGCTAAGACTGTTGTGGATTTAATAAGACAACTGTATGAGGTTATTTACACAGAGGGAAATAAAGTCCTCCAACTCTACAAGGGAACAGCACAGCAGCATATAAACATTCATGTTAGTCTAGTGTAGTGAGTGAAGTCACAGTGCTCTCTCCAGTCTCTCTCTCAGACCTAAATAAAGGTCCAGGACATCGCTGGCATGCAGGCACAAATGATCTTTGTCAATCAGTACAAGGCCTTAGATCAGCAGGGTCAGTCAGCTTTCTGAGAAACACACTGGACTGACTGACTGGATATGAGGGTAGACAGGCCGACTATAATGAGGCTGGTCATGTCCACGTTTCAATACTTCTAAAATGGATTCTTCCACCCTTCAAGTTTTTGATTGGTGATAGCAATCACCTCACAGAAGGGAGGAAAGAACGGTGCCTTGTAAAAGTATTTTAAAAGGACCTACCTAGCCTCAAGTCTTCGTGACAGACAAGGGGAGACATGGTTCTGAGAGCGAAACAGACTGGGGTCATGGCTAGAAGAGATACAGCTTTTGTCAAATCAATGTCAAAAGTTAAACATTTTGGCATTTCTAGCTAACCATAACGCTTTCCTAACCTTAATCTAATTCTCCTTATCTGCTGCGTAAATTCTCCTAACCTGCTACGAAAAGTCAAATCTGACAAAAGCTGTACTCCAACAATGTCAAAACCACAGACTGGTCCCCTTATGGATGCTGTTTCTGGGTGCTGCCAAGCAGTGGCCCCTGACTATCACCATGTGATGATGACTGACAGGAACATTATTTCGACAACCTGTCAGTTACATACAACATGAAATTCAATGACAGAGAGGAAGACAATTGAGTCAAAGCCCTGACTGACTCAGCCCTATGCACCACAGAGTCAGGTCAGAACATGTTGCTGCATCTGAACTTCCTGTCCCCCCTCCACCTTACCGCCTCACTTCCTGTTACATTCTGTCACCTTCTCAGAGTTTACACGCAGAGAGGAAACCTAGCTCAGACAACATTTTCAGTTCTGCTTGTGGGCCACACACAGACACTGACTAATCCTATAATCTGCAAAAACCTGCACACAATGTGTAGGCCTTTATGAAACAGTGGGTGAAGAGCCAGAGGTGTGCAGGCCCTACAGTTTAACTACAGCTTAACTACAGCCTAACTACAGTTTAACTACAGCCTAACTACAGCTCAACTACAGCCTAACTACAGTTTAACTACAGCCTAACTACAGCCTAACTACAGTTTAACTACAGCTTAACTACAGTTTAACTACAGCCTAACTACAGTTTAACTACAGCCTAACTACAGTTTAACTACAGCCTAACTACAGCCTAACTACAGCCTAACTAGATCCTAACTACAGCCTAACTACAGCCTAACTACAGTCCCAGTTTTCCATGAAGATCTAAACAGCCACAGTGGCCACTCTGCTGAAGGAGTAGTGATTTATGGGAACATGGCTCTTCTCCACATAGATTGATCCAGAATATTTTCCTGCCGTTTGCCACGAGCTGTTCTCTCCCTTACCATCGGCAGACAGTATCGGAGCATGAGGTCTGATACTAACAGGATCAGAGACAGTTTCTATCTAAAAGCCACTTGAACTGGACTGACCACCTGCTCGGATTTTCGGTCCCTTCCTGTATTATAGTGATGCTAAAATGTTTATTCTATTCTACTGAGCCATTTACTTTATGTTTGTATTCTTATCTTTTCTTATTTCTTATTGTTGTTGCATTGTCCAGAAGGAACCTGCAAGTAAGCACTTCATTGGATGGTGTATACCATGTGTATCCTGTACATACGACTAATAAAACCGTTTTAGCATGGGCTGTGCCATTGAGGACTTTCACCATTTTGAAGTAGTCAACTCTGTGGGACTTATTATGGGTTAAGGAAGGATCAAATAATTCCATCCAGGTCATCAGTAGGGATCAGCCAATGAATTATGCTTGTGGGAAAACATTCCATCACTGCATGTGGCAGTAAATTACCACTCCACACCCCACCACTCCTCACACCACCCCTCACCACACCACCCCACCACTCCTCACACCACACCACACCACCCCTCACCCCACTCACCACTCCACACACCACCCCTCACCCCCACTCCTCACACCACACCACCCCTCACCACCCCTCACCCCACCACTCCTCACACCACACCACCCCTCACCCCACCACTCCTCACACCACACCACCCCTCACCACACCACCCCTCACCACCCCACCACTCCTCACACCACACCACCCCTCACCACACCACCTCTCACCACCCCACCACTCCTCACACCACCCCTCACCACACCACACCGCACCTCACACCACACCACACCCCTCCTCACACCACCCCTCACCACACCATACAACACCACCCCTCACACCACCCCTCACCACACCACAACACCCTTCACCACCCTACACCACCCGTCACCACACCAACCCTCACAACACCCCTCACCACCCCACACCACACCACCCGTCACCACACCACACCACACGTCACCACACCACCCCCCCTCACCACACCACAACACCCCTCACCACCCTACACCACCCGTCACCACACCAACCCTCACGACCCCTCACCACCCCACACCTCACCACACCACCCCTCACCACCACCCCTCACCCCCCCTCACCACACCACCCCTCACCACCACCCCTAACCACACCACCCCTCACCACCACCCCTCACCCCCCCCTCACCACACCACACCCCCCCCTCACCTCACCACACCACCCCCACCACCCCACCCCTCACCACCATCCCTAACCACACCACCCCTCACCACACCACACCACCACCCCTCACCACATCAGCCCTCCAGGCAAAACAAAAACGTCTAACACTGAGCCCATTATTGCTACAGCACATTGCCCTCATGCTCCTCCCTCGCCCTGACTCCAAGGGCCAATGAATGTTGTCAAAACGACCCCTTTGTCCAATAGGAGAGGGGCAGCTTCCTTGTCTACATTTAGAACACCATTAGGGTCAGCATCTTAAATCAACTAGTCCTGTCTAAAAGGGTCCCAATGGAACCAAGAGGGGTCGCCGGCATTTGACCAAACAAACGGATGTCTCTCTGTTTTGCCCTCATCCTACACAAACTTCCTGTATCTGATAAAAACTCTGTTTTCATTCTTTGAACTACAAACAACACACATGCAATCATGTCACACACACACACACATTTTTTGGGCTGTGATTTTCCTTCCATAAGGATGTTGAATATAATAGCTGCATTGCTATTGGTGCCAGAGGGTACAGAGCAGATCTGAATCTCCGCCCCCCACAGTACAGCTCCAAAATGAGAAGCTGCTGATGCCGATGATGTCGTTCTATAAATTCAATGCAGAAATAAAACCATAGGGCGCATGACTGTGTTTTTCTCCTTCCCTTACTGTTGGTGGTGAGAGAGAAAATAGGTACAATTGAAGTCGGAAGTTTACATACACCTTAGGTAAATACATTTCAACTCAGTTTTTCACAATTCCTGACATTTAATCCTAGTAACAATTCCCTGTCTTAGGTCAGTTAGGATCACCACTTTATTTTAAGAATGTGAAATGTCAGAATAATAGTAGAGAGAATGATTTATTTCAGCTTTTATTTCTTTCATCACATTCCCAGTGGGTCAGAAGTTTACATACACTCAATTAGTATTTGGTAGCATTGCCTTTAAATTGTTTAACTTGGGTCAAACGTTTTGAGTAGCCTTCCACAAGCTTACCACAATAAGTTGGGTGAATTTTGGCCCATTCCTCCTGACAGAGCTGGTGTAACTGAGTCAGGTTTGTAGGCCTCCTTGCTCACATCCGCTTTTTCAGTTCTGCCCACAAATTTCCTATGGGATTGAGGTCAGGGCGTTGTGATGGCCACTCCAATACCTTGACTTTCTTGTCCTTAAGCCATTTTGCCACAACTTCTGGAAGTATGCTTGGGGTCATTGTCCATTTGGAAGACCCATTTGCGACCAAGCTTGAACTTCCTGACTGATGTCTTGAGATGTTGTTTCAATATATCCACATCATTTTCCCTCCTCATGATGCCATCTATTTTGTGAAGTGCACCAGTCCCTCCTGCAGCAAAGCACCCCCACAACATGATGCTGCCACCCCTGTGCTTCATGGTTGGGATAGTGTTCTTCGGCTTGCAAGCATCCCCCTTTTTCCTCCAAACATAACGATGGTCATTATGGCCAAACAGTTCTATTTTTGTTTCATCAGACCAGAGGCCATTTCTCCAAAAAGTACGATCTTTGTCCCCATGTGCAGTTGCAAACCGTAGTCTGGCTTTTTTATGCCGGTTTTGGAGCAGTGGCTTCTTCCTTGCTGAGCGGCCTTTCAGGTTATGTCGATATAGGACTTGTTTTACTGTGGATATAGATACTTTTGTACCTGTTACCTCCAGCATCTTCACAAGGCCCTTTGCTGTTGTTCTGGGATTAATTTGCACTTTTCGTACCAAAGTACGTTCATCTCTAGGAGACAGAACGCGTCTCCTTCCTGAGCGGTACGATGGCTGCGTGGTCCCATTGTGTTTATACTTGCGTAATATTGTTTGTACAGATGAACATGGTACCTTCAGGCGTTTGGAAATTGCTCCCAAGGATGAACCAGGCTTGTGGAGGTCTACAATTTTTTTCTGAGGTCTTGGCTGATTTCTTTTGATTTTCCCATGATGTCAACAAAGAGTCATTGAGTTTGAAGTTAGGCCTTGAAATACATCCACAGGTACACCTCCAATTGACTCAAATGATGTCACTTAGCCTATCAGAAGCTTCTAAAGCCATGACATCATTTTCCAAGCTGTTTAAGGGCACAGTCAACTTAGTGTATGTAAACTGGAATTGTGATACAGTGAATTATAAGTGAAATAATCTGTCTGTAAACAATTGTTGGAAAAATTACTTGTGTCATGCACAAAGTAGATGTCCTAACCGACTTGCCAAAACTATAGTTTGTTAACAAGAAATGTGTGTAGTGGTTGAATAACGAGTTTTAATGACTCCAACCTAAGTGTATGTAAACTTCCGACTTCAAGCGTCAGTAAATGCACGGGTCGTGTGTGTGTCACCTGTTAAGGACATATTGCTATCTTGATACGGAAAGGTCAGCAGCGTTCCAAAAATTAATTTAAAATAAAAAAACTGAAAAGACAACACGTCACGTCATGAGCACCCTTCAACCCCCCTTCTGAACAAACCCACACACCAACACACACACACACACACACACCAACGCACACACACACACACACACACACACACACACCAACGCACACACACACACACACACACACACACACACACACACCAACGCACACACACACACACACACACACACACACACACACACACACACACACACACACACACACACACACACACACACACACACACACACACACGCATACTTCCAGACGAACAATCCCACGGGGATCCAGTAAGAAGAAAAATGAAAAAAAGGGGAGGGGGCTGTCAAGACCTAATAACTTCCTGTCTCTCCCCTTCTCTGGAACACAGAGGAGGGACTAGGACAGCAGGTAACCTAGCGGTTTGGCCAGTAAGTGAAAGGACGCTGGTTTCAATCCCTGAGCCGACTAGGTGAACAAGCTGTCGATGTGCCCTTGAGCAAGGCACTAAACCCTAATTGCTCTTGTATAGTGCCTTAGGAAAGTATTCAGACCACTTGACTTTTTCCACATTTTGTTACGTTACAGCCTTATTCTAAAATGCATTACATTTTTTTGTATTCCCAGCAATCTACACACACTACCCCATAATGACAAAGCGAAATCAGGTTTTTCGAAGTTTTTACAAATGTATTAAAAATAAAAAACTGAAATACCTTATTTACATAACTATTCAGAACCTTTGCTATGAGACACAGAATTTCGGTCAGGTACATCCTGTATCCATTGATCAGCCCTGAGATGTTTCTACAACTTGATGGAGTCCACCTGTGGTAAATTCAACATCCTATATGATTGGACATGATTTGGAAAGGCACACACCTGTCTATATAAGCTCCCACAGTTGACAGTACATGTCAGAGCAATAACCAAGCCTTGAGGTTGAAGGAATTGTCTGTAGAACTCTAAGACATGATTGTGTCGAGGCTCAGATCTGGGGAAGGTTACCAAAAAATGTATGCAGCATTGAAGGTCCCCAAGAACACAGTGGCCTCCATCATTCTTAAATAGAAGAACTTTGGAACAACCAAGACTCTTCCTAGAGCTGTCCGCCCAGCCAAACTGAGTAATCGGGGGAGAAGGGCCTTGGTCAGGGAGGTGACCAAGAACTCGATGGTCACTCTGACAGAGCTCCAGAGTTCCTCTGTGGAGATGGGAGAACCTTCCAGAAGGACAACCATCTCTGCAGCACTCCACCAATAAGGCCTTCATCGTAGAGTGGCCAGATAGAAGCTACTCCTCAGTAAAAGTCCCATGACAGCCCACTTGGAGTTTGCCAAAAGGCATCTAAAGACTCTCAGACCATGAGAAACAAGATTCTCTGGCCTGATGAAACCAAGACTGAACTCTTTGGCCTGAATGCCAAGTGTCACATCTGGAGGAAACCTGGCACCATCCCTACGGTGAAGCATGGTGGTGGCAGCATCATGCTGTGGGGATATTTGTCAGCATCAGTGACTGGGAGATTAGTCAGGATCGAGGCAAAGATGAACGGAGCAAAGTACAGAGAGATCCTTGATGAAAACCTGCTCCAGAACACTCAGGACCTCAGACTGGGGCGAAGGTTCGCCTTCCAACAGGACAATGACCCTAAGCACACAGCCAAGACAATGCAGGAGTGGTTTCGGGACAAGTCTCTGAATGTTCTTGAGTGGCCCAGCCAGAGTCACTCACTGGCCAGTAGACACACAGAGCCATACACTTGTATAATCTCTCTGCAAACATACACATTCGTTACAACCTGTACTAACTCTAACAACCCACTGAGCATAACTGATGCTGGTTTGCGAGCACATACAGTGGTGCGTTCCTGACATAGGCTGAAATCAGATGTACAGGCGAGATAGGCCCTTGGATCACTTCCTGCAACTGCTGCTCTACACAGTTCAGACTGGGCTGATCTATAGATAAAGGCCTCGGATAAGGGACAGAGGAAGGTCAAATAGCAGCACCATTAGCATTCGGTCTCACAGATAATGCTGAGCCTCTTTATCCCTATGTGGCCTGGAGTTTTTCCTCGCCTGGGCCCCTTGTTATAGCCCATGTTTCTTGTCAGGTCATAGTCTCGAAAGTACGACCCTATAGGCAACTGTGACTACGGTCTGGTGGACTATTTCGGCATCCGCTTAAAAAAAAATACAAAAGAGTAGCTAGCAAGATGGAGATCATGGAGGTTATTTTTAATGAGAGCATTTCACACGTGGCTAGCTTGCATCAACTACCTTCACTAAAACCACTGCAAAGATTATGCCTGCAAACGTTGGTTTTGAATCGCGATGTTCTGGCATGTCTGCCTCATGATTCGTTGGGAGAGTTGTCTTTCTAAAGAGGGCCCACTCCTGAACAATTTATTTTCAAAGTTGCTAAAAGAGTCCATCATTGAAACCAGACAATAGTCACTGTTGCTAGGGTCGGGTTTTAGGGACTGGTTATGTCATGCGTTCAGGAAAAACTCCAAGCCCAACAGGACTGGTGACTGAGTGAAGACTCTGATGATGTACTGTGGCTGTTGACATTATTGTCTGCTTGACCCTGTTACTCAGCACCTCTACAACAAAAACAGCCCCCTACACAGTGAAGAAAAACATCTCAGATATGTCTGTGGTAAGAGCAACATTGCATTGGTGACAAGTCACTGTGCTCAACATCCCATACGCCTCTCGCTCACATCAATCTAGGAAGAGAGAAATGGGGAACTTGACTCGACAAGCCCAAAATGCACAACACATTCTTTTGACAAAACCGAGGGATACACCAGAAACAACTTGACAGATCATAACAGGTGCCGATAGCAACACTATAATTCATGGAGACGATAAAGGAATTCACAGCTGAATTCCGGTGGCGCGTGGCGGTGACTCAACTAGGGTACAGTTTACAGAAGAGCCATCAGAAAGTCACCCCGAAATCGTTGCCTTAATTTTAAAACGGTAAGGAGAACAAAGAACTAGGGAAATACTGCAAATGCATCTACAAAATGAGATAACACACACCGCCCAATTTCATTCACAGCACGAGATGCCCGACACACCTCCTCGCTCGCATAGCGGACCGCAGCTGTTCCTCTGGGCATTAGAAAAACGATTTCCTCTCACTTGCCAGCGACGCATGAAAAATTATTTCTCAATTATGTAACGTTTACAAAAACATTCTGCTTTCCCGGGACCTACTTGGGCATATCTTTATATCAACAAAGTAGCCACTATCGCAATGCATAATGAGAAAAGCTTATAGACTATCTACATCTACATATACATATAACGTTAAGGAAATATGAATTGTTTGTCAAATTGGCATAGCTACCTGTTCGACGAGTTTTAGAACAGCCATAATAATCTCGATCAATTTGGTCAGCACATCAACACACTCCCTCGAATATCAGATCATGCAATTATCTTGAAATAATATTGCAGTTCAATATCTTCTATTTTTCCTCTTGTAGTCACTCTTGGTTGATGCAGTAATCAGGGAAGTGAATCGTGCATCAATAATCGTTCCTTTTCTGATGCAACGCAGAACCACAGTCAGGGCCCGGGCTGTATCACGGCCCCATGGCCAGCTCCACGGACACTATCTGCGGTGAGGGGGAGTCGTGCCACCGCCACAGTGTGCGATGGGAGGAGGGAAAGAAGGAATGGCTTCTCCGACTCGACCGACTGATGTAAACAATCCGCATTTACAGTTTATGCACGGGGGAAGTTCTCTTTAAATGACCAAACACTCCTCTCTCACTTTGCAGCTCCGAAAATCTTCCTGTATATGTAAAACGGGTGAACTGAGATTGCACAGGAAGTTCAAGCCTCTCGCTCTCCTACACTCAGATGCAGAATTTGAGGAGAGTCATCGCCGATTGTCAGCGCCAACGCTCGGTGGAGTGCTCCCTCTGCTGCCCTCCTGTGGCTAGAATAGGGGGAAAACAATTTGAAGTAAAGTCAGAGACGGGTTTGTAAGTTGCTTTGGTAAATGTTCAGTGGCCTACAGATGCACTACAGGTGAATTACCTAGAATTGTAGATATATGAATTTGTAAGAAACAGGTTAGTTTCTTATCATCAATCTGAAATGCCCCGATGTCCTTATGCATTCATCTCTGTGTGCAGTATGAACAGATAGGTTTACTGTTGCCTCTATTTCTCTTTCTCAACACACACTACCTTTCGCACAGTCAACAGGTTCAGGAAGATGCATTCCTGAGTTTATTGTGTATTGGAGAGCAAACAGGAAATGTGTATCAGAATCAGTCATTGCCTTACTAGGTCTGGGTGGTGAGAGATAATCCTTCATATGGTTACTGGAGAATGGAACTTTGGCACAGAACTATATGGAGCATGTCTCATTGTTGTTGCATCTCTGATTTCCTGTTGACAAAATTATACAACCCGTCTCCACCACTATATAGCCACCCACACCAAATAACCACTACCCTTCAGGGGACAACTGACCCGGCAAGTACCAAGTCGTGACTAAATGTTAGTCATCCCTGACTAGTGCCCACAGGGTCCCCACCACCTATCATGGTAGCCAGAATGGTTGGCTTTTGCTTTTTTGAGGAAAAGATTCAAATTCTTCCTTCTTACATCTTCCTCATTTCATAGAGTTTAGCTAAATGTTGTTGCTCACCCATGCCCAGAAGTTTCCCACCCCACCCTACTCTCTGCAATGGTAGCCAGAATGGCTGGCTTTTTCCTTAGGAAGAGACTCAAAATCTTCCTTCTATTGTCCTCATTTATGGTGCCACATCAAATCTCATTCTAGAAAAGAGAGCAAGATTCACATACACATTACTGATACTTCAGAAAAGGTAACATTTATAAAGGTAACATTTATAGATAAAGGTAACACATAAATAATGTGCATACGATATAATCTGAGTTAAGAACAAAACATTAAGAACACCTGCTCTTTCCATGACAGACTGACCAGGTGAATCCAGGTGAAAGCTATGATCCCTTGTTGATGTCACCTGTTAAATCCACTTCAATCAGTGTAGATGAAGGTGAGAAACCAAGTTAAAGAAGTATTTTTAAGCCTTGAGACAATCGAGACATGTTTGTGAATGTGTGCCATTCAGTGTGAATGGGCAAGACAAAATATTTAAGTGCCTTTAAGCAGGGTATGGTAGTAGGTGCCAGGTGCACCGGTTTGTGTCAAGAACTGCAACACTGCTGGGTTTTTCACACTCAACAGTTTCCCGCGTGTATCAAGAATGGTCCACCACCCAAAGGACATCCAGCCAACTTGACACAACTGTGGGAAGCATTGGAGTCAACATGGGCCAGCATCCCTGTGGAATGCTTTAGACACCTTGTAGAGTCCATGCCCCGACAAATTGAGGCTGTTCTGAGGGCAAAAGTGGGGGGTGCAACTCAATATTAGGAAGCCGTCCGTAATGTTTTGTACTCTGTATATTTTCCTCCCTAAATTCCCATTTCTGTCTGCATGAGTTAGTGTCTGTTGATAAGGGCAAGCAGAGGTCACAGCCATATGGTTGACTGGAAGGCCAGTTATGCTGCAGCTCAGTGGCTCAGCCCAGCCTTCCCACTTAGAAAGAGACCAGACTCCTGCTGCCAACAACACAGTATGACTACACTCGCTCCAGGGCTTCTTTCTCATCCCCCCTACTACCTCCCTACAATGGAAACCCTCCCCCACCACTCACACATATACACTATATGCCGTAGGAGCAGTAGAGGCCCATGCATGCGCTGCCTTTGACCCAGTTTGCAGGCAGACAGACTCCACCATGCTCATTGCTCGTTCAGCTCTTTGATATATTCTGACTCTCTTGAGGACTTTGTGTGTGTGTGTGTGTGTGTGTGTGTGTGGTGTGTGTGTGTGTGTGTGTGTGTGTGTGTGTGTGTGTGTGTGTGTGTGTGTGTGTGTGTGTGTGTGTGTGTGTGTGTGTGTGTGTGTGTGTGTGTGTGTGTGTGTGTGTGTGTGTGTGTGTGTGTGTGTGTGTGTGTGTGTGTGTGTGTTGAGCTCTGAGTTCCTCTTATCAGGGCTGGATGGAAAACTACCCGGGTGTCTGTCTGGGCGCTGGTCTCCCAGTTCAAGGACCGCACTCTACGAAATGGTCTTCATGAAGTGTTGGAGCTCATCCTCAGTGACTACAATTGGTTGACTATAGCCATGTTTGTCAGGCTTTTAGTGGCATGAAGGTACGCCACGAGGACAAGACTAGGTTGACTACCTCGCTCCACTGGCATTAACCCTAACTATGAGTAGCAGTGGAGGCTCCTGAAGGGAGGATGGCTCAAAGTAATGTCTGGAATGGAGCAAATGGAAACCATGTGTTTGCCATTTTTGATACAATTCCACACCAGCCATTACCACAAGCCCATCCTCCACAATTAAGGTGCCACCAACCTGAGATGAGCAGCCTTTTTTTAAAGCCTTATTTTACCAGGTAAGTTGACTGAGAACACGTTCTCATTTACAGTAACGACCTGGTTACAGGGGAGAGAAGGGATGAATGAGCCAACTGGAAGCTGGGGATGAATAGGTGGCCATGACGGTATGAGGGCCCTTATTGAATGACATAAGACCTTTAGATCTGTGGGAGTTCTGTTTACGTGATCTCCCTAAAAACACACCACTTCAATACAGATACAAGACTTTTCATTGCACGTCATGAGAGCATCTTCCCAAGCCTAACTCTTTTCCTAACCATAACCTAATTCTCCTAACCGCTTCGAAAAAGTCAATTCCGGTCAGAGCTGTATCGAAGTGGCGTATTTTAGGAAATCTCGTTTAGATACGAGTAAGCGTTGTTCCTCTGGCGTGAACCCTGGGGGTATCCCACATAGACATATAGGGCCTGTTTCATGGACACAGAAAAAGCATAGTTCTGAACTAAAAAGCATGTTCTATAGAAATTCTCAATTTAAAGTGTTTTTAGTACTAATAAATAATATGGTGTCAGCCCAATAAACAACATATAGCCATCTTTATGGAAGAAAGCACAGTAAGCATTCGTTTCCATGTCAACAGCACAGGGCTAACTACCCAGAGTGCTCCTTCTCCTTGGTCTACTGTTGCTCTCAGCAGGATGGCAGGGCTGATATTGGAACAAAAGGGCTTTAAGGTTTCCTTTTATTAACATTTCTGAACAAGCAGTAGCCTTTGAAATGTAATGTAGTGGCATTTCTGGATGAAATTTACATTTCAGTCATTTAACAGATACTTATCCAGAGCGACTTACAGGATAAATTAGGGTTCAGTGTCCTGCTCAAGGGCACAGTTAGATTTTTCACCTAGTCAGCTCAGTGATTTAAACCAGCAACCTTTTGGTTACTGTCCCAACACTCTTAACCGCTAGGCTACCTGCCCAAATATAGTTCATTTGAGGTGGTTGATATTCTACGCCTGCTTGTGTACATTGAACTGCAGTAAAAACAATCATTCATTAAAGCTAGTGCCTGTGGAACATGAGGTTGTGACATTAAACAAGGTGGCAAAGGTGATCTGTATGGAAGTGGAATCTGGAGAATGCTGGTGTGTTGCCACATATTCCACAACGAGTTATTCTACCTATAAGATTTTAGCAATAGGGTCAAATAAGTTGGTACTTTGCATAGACTGCTTTCCATATAGCATATGAGACTCCTATGAGAAGACATGTATCGTGCTTTATTTTAACCAACTCAAAATAAAGCACAGGTAGACATTTATTTTATACACAAATGTTTATTTAGTCAAATAAAGCAACATTCTGATAAGAACAAAGGGGTGATCACTGATAGGTGAGCAGAGGATTGAGAAGGAATGGCCGTTAGAGGACTGTACACAGAAACCATAACAATATTTTAAAGAACTTCAAAACTCACTGACTTGCTTTTCCATTCGTTAACATGGCCAACTTACATCCTGCATGTCACTGTACTGCATGTGTCTATCATTCCTTATGGAAATTATAAAAGAAATAAAACAATACATAAGCTCTAAGAAATGTTTCAGTTTTATATTTCTTTCTCCCTAATCATATAGTGCCTTTATTTGATTAAAAATTAATCTTGGGCCACAGACACTGTGGCTATGTTGGACACACCCACTACAAAGACAGAGGGGCTAAATAATACAAAAAAATGGACCAAGTCCTATCTACACACCAAGAGAGATAGGACGAAGAGTGGAGAGAGAAGAGATGAAAGAGAGGAGGGAAAGAGAGAAACCGAGTGAACAGAGAGAGAGAGAAAGAGAGAGACCGTAAACAGAGAGAAAGAAAGAGCATGAACAGAGAGCAGAATCACAGGAAGTACTCCAGCTCATAGCGGAGGTAAGGGTTCTTCTCATCGTTGTAGACGTGGGGGTAGTGAGCGATCAGAGCATCCTGGGAACCGATGTAGATGGAGTTATAGATCTTCCAGTAGACGTCTCGGACCTTCCTGGCTGGGTGGAAGAGACCCTGGAGAGAGCAGACAAGGTTAGAGAGCATTACCAACTCAACGGCTGCATTTACAGTGCTAGTATGATTATGGCTTATTTGTTTAGGCATTTTTTGTTGAGGGGGTTACAGGTACATCATCTCTTCACATTTTTAAGTTGATAAAACATGTACCTGTAGGTAAGACATATATAGAGTTTAATAATATATTCAGTATAAACAGGGAAAAACTAAAAAGTAGTCCTCCATCCCAATCATGTTCCCATTCAAGCCCCCCCACCAAAACTATGTTTTCATGAAATAAACTACATGACCAAAAGTATGTGGACACCTGCTCGTAAAAACATCTCATTCCAAAATCATGAGCATTAATATGGAGCTGTTCCCACCTTTGCTGCTAAAATAGCCTCTACTCTTCTGGGAAGGCTTTCCACTAGATGTTGGAACATTGCTGCGGGGACTTACTTCCATTCAGCCACAAGACCATTAATGAGGTCAGCACTGATGTTGGGCGATTAGGCCTGGCTCGCAGTCTGCGTTCCAATTCATCCCAAAGGTGTTCGATGGAGTTGAGGTCAGGGCTCTGTGCAGGCCAGTCAAGTTCTTCCACACCGATCTCGACAAACTATTGCTGTATGGACCTCGCTTTGTGCACGGGGGCATTGTCATGCTGAAACAGGAAAGGGCCTTCCCCAAACTGTTGCCACAAAGTTGGAAGCACAGAATCATCTAGAATGTCATTGTATGCTGTAGCATTAAGATTTCCCTTCACTGGAACTAAAGGGCCTAGCCCGAACCAGGAAAAACAGCCTCAGACCATTATTCCTCCTCCACCAAACTTTACAGTTGGCACTATGCATTGGGACAGGTAGTATATTCCTGGCATCCGCCAAACCCAGATTAGTCCCAGATGGTGAAGCTTGATTCATCACTGCAGAGAACACGTTCCCACTGCTCAAGAGTCCAATGGCGGCGAGCTTTACACATCTCCACCCGACGCTTGGCATTACACATGATGACCTTAGGCTTGTGTTGTGGCAGCTCGGCCGTGGAAACCCATTTTATGAATCTTCGACAAACAGTTCTTGTGCTGACGTTGCTTCCAGAGGCACTTTGGAACTTGGTAGTGAGTGTTGCAACCGAGGACAGATTATTTTTACACCCTAAGCGCTTCAGCACTTGGCGGTCCCGTTCTGTGAGATTGTGTGGCCTACCACTTTGCAGCTGAGCCGTTGTTGCTCCTAGACGTTTCCACTTCCCAATAACAGCACTTCCAGTTGGACCGGGGAAGCTCTAGCAGGGCAGAAATTTGACGAACTGACTTGTTGGAAAGATGTCACTGAGCTCTTCAGTAAGGTCATTCTACTGCCAAAGTTTGTCTATGGAGATTGCATGACTGTGTGCCCAATTTTATACACCTGTCAGCAACGGGTGCGGCTGAAATAGCTGAATCCACTCGATTGAATGGGTGTCCACATACTTTTGTATATATAGTGTATCCACTGCAGTTTGTTCATGGACTTCATAACGGTATGTTGCTGTTGATAGTGATATCACTTCTTACATCATTTACAACACTCAGCTATTCTAAAATGATCCTAGTCATCTAGTAACAGATAGTAGTCAATCTGCTACCTGTCTGTCAGTACAAGGAGATCAGTGATGTAGTATCAGTCAGGTTTACCTGCAGGCAATACTGCAGCATGCGGCAGGGGCCGATAGCCACCCTGAGGCCCTCCAGGGCCCCCATGACAGCCTGGATTACATGGGGCGACGTCTCAAACACATTGGGCCACACGTAGTTCAACAAGTGGTTAAGGGAGTCCTCACAGCCGAAGCCGTAGACACCCAGGGACATGTGCTGCACCACAGCACTGGCAGTCTGTCTGTGGACCAGGTCTCTGCAAGGAGGAGAGGAGAAAAACAGGGTTACCATGGAGCCAGTCGAAAGGTGCAAAGGAGCAGGTGGGGTCTACTATATATTCTAATTCTGTGGAGGAAATCCACAATGAATGACACTTGACTTTTCATTTGTAATCAACAGGTGCAGGGTGAGAACAGAAGTGAACTGGATGTCAGATCTGACAGTTCTCATGTTGGTGTCCATCTAGTGAAGTACTAGTCCTGATCTGACCACAGACCAGTCCAAAAGGCGAGAATGATTCGCAGGCATATTACAGCACATTCAACTGAGTGATCCCTAACTGTTACAGACAGAAGTAATCGTGGCTATGTAGCTTGATGCATTTACCATACTTGGAAAATGTTGTGTTTTTGGTTTATTGACTACAGGGTTACTGTGACTTTAGTCAGCCCACCAGACTGATTGTTAGTTACAATGTTTGGTCCTTTCACCTGTCCATCAGTGCATCCTCCAGCAGGGGCGTGACAGCATAGATGTAGTCCTTGCCCATCTCCCCGATGTACTCAAACAGGAAGGACAGGGACTTGAGCACGCCGTTCTGCACGTTGAGCTCAGGCACGCGGTACTCGTTCATGAGAGCGGGGAGCACGGTGAAAGGAGAACAGGTCTCAGCCACGATGGCGATGGCCACGGTGGTACACACTCTGTTCTGACGCTCCTGAACCTTCAGGTTGTTGAGTAGTGTGGCCAGCACATCATGGGGTCTGGAGGGGTCAACGATAGGCTAAATATATACTGGTTACCATGACAGTAACAGGTGAAGTATCACCAAGCATCATTATAATACAACTTTGAGACAACATTTTTCATGGACGCTCAGAAACCCTAATAAATGTGCAGCAATGGAGATCAACAAGTCTTGAGAGAAGTATTGGGCAGTAGCCAGAGACAGGAGCACTCACCCGATAGCCTTGGCGATGTATCCGAAGGTGTTGACGGTGGCTCTGCGGATGGCCTTCTTGTGGGCCTTGAGGAGCTCCAGCAGCTCAAAGCAGATCCGCATCCACTCCCTGGCCGACACGTACTCAGCACCCCTACACAGACAGACCAGGGTAGGAGTTACAACATGGTTACTGAAACATCTACTATTGTACCATATTTACACATATGGTTAGGAGTCAAAGATTGGAATTTACTAGTGAATGTGTGTGTAAAAGATTAGACTGTACTGGTGAATGTGTGAGTAACAGATTGACACTGATGTAGTCCAATCTTTCAAAGATTGGACTTTACTAGTGAATATCTATCTGTATGTGTGTGTGATTCCTTTGCTACAGACATACCTGTCAGCAATCCTGCCCACCAGGTCAATACAGTTCTCCTGCACCTTCTCATGTCTGTTCTTCAGGATGGGCGTCAGCCGAGGTAGCAGGTCTTTGATTGGTGGAGTCATCTTGTGCATACCTGAGTGACAGCACAGACAACCAATCAGCTCTCTGGATGCATATCACCAAGTATTAACACCTCTACTATCCTAACTTAATCATAACCACTCTTATAGCATTACTGCTGTTAAACCAGCCCAATACTTGTTCTTCACTGAACTCAACTAACACAAGTCATTCACAGGCATCTCTCTACCCACTGGAGCACTTTCTCAAATTATTTCAGCCCGTCTTAGGAAGTGAGAGGGCTAAATTAGTGGGCTGAGAGTGTATGGAGCTACAAGACAGAGATTGGATAGCATTTTGGAAAATAAAACAAATGCTTTTTAAAATTTTACCTTTATTTAACTAGGCAAGTCAGTTAAGAACAAATTCTTATTTTCAATGACGGCCTAGGAACAGTGGGTTAACTGCCTTGTTCAGGGGCAGAACGACAGATTTTTACCTTGTCAGATCAGGGATTCGATCGGTTACTAGTCCAACGCTCTAACCACTAGGCTACCTGCCGCCCCAAATGACTTTTCATTTGTAACCAACAGGTGCAGGGTGAGAACAGAAGTGAACTGGATGTCAGATCTGCCAGTTCTCATGTTGGTGTCCATCTAGTGAAGTACTAGTCCTGATCTGACCACAGACCAGTCCAACAGGTGAGAATGATTCGCAGGCATGTGACTGAAGACCAAAGGGTCATCAACCTTAGTGTCAACATGCTATTGGTCAGAAGACAGGGAGTTGTAGTAGTGAGGGGGTAACGTTTACATACCGATGACATTGACGATGGCCTTGAGAGCACCAAGGATACTTCCCAGTACTTCAGGATACTCTTCTCCTAGATACTCATATAACACCACTCCCAGGTGACCCATCAGCTTCTCCTGTGGAGAGAAAGAAAGAGAGGGGGGTTTAGAAAGGGAATCAGCTTCTCCTGTGGAGGAGAGAGAGGTTTAGAAAGGGAATCAGCTTCTCCTGTGGAGGAGAGAGAGGTTTAGAAAGGGAATCAGCTTCTCCTGTGGAGGAGAGAGAGGTTTAGAAAGGGAATCAGCTTCTCCTGTGGAGGAGAGAGAGGTTTAGAAAGGGAATCAGCTTCTCCTGTGGAGGAGAGAGAGGTTTAGAAAGGGAATCAGCTTCTCCTGTGGAGGAGAGAGAGGTTTAGAAAGGGAATCAGCTTCTCCTGTGGAGGAGAGAGAGGTTTAGAAAGGGAATCAGCTTCTCCTGTGGAGGAGAGAGAGGTTTAGAAAGGGAATCAGCTTCTCCTGTGGAGGAGAGAGAGGTTTAGAAAGGGAATCAGCTTCTCCTGTGGAGGAGAGAGAGGTTTAGAAAGGGAATCAGCTTCTCCTGTGGAGGAGAGAGAGGTTTAGAAAGGGAATCAGCTTCTCCTGTGGAGGAGAGAGGTTTAGAAAGGCAATCAGCTTCTCCTGTGGAGGAGAGAGAGGTTTAGAAAGGGAATCAGCTTCTCCTGTGGAGGAGAGAGAGGTTTAGAAAGGGAATCAGCTTCTCCTGTGGAGGAGAGAGAGGTTTAGAAAGGGAATCAGCTTCTCCTGTGGAGGAGAGAGAGGTTTAGAAAGGGAATCAGCTTCTCCTGTGGAGGAGGGAGAGAGAGAGAGAGAGAGAGAGAGAGAGGTTTAGAAATGAAAGAAGAACTCCGTCAGTGAAGGTGATATTATTGCAGTGTGAGTGTGTGTGTATCAGTGAGTGAGTGAGTGAGTGAGTGAGTTATATATATGCGTGTGTGCAATACGAGTGTGTGTGTTGGCGTGTGCATGCGTGTATGTGCGTGCGCATCTATGAGTGGTTGGGAAGACTAACCTCCTGGCAGGTTTTCATGACCACGGCGGTGCGGGAGATGAGGTCAGCAGCCTGCTGGCGGACCTTGGCGGACTTGTTGTTGAGACGCCACAGCACTGTACCACAGATCTGAGGCAGGTAGGGCTTCACCCTCTTCCCCAGGGCATTTACCACCGTGCCAAACCCGTTCAGCATCACAGAGTCCTACAGGGGTCAGAGGTCAAGTCCTACAGTTAGTCATATTCCACACAGGTAGGCTAATGACGGACTGAGAGTGTCTGTGTCCAAAACGGAATCATATAGAAGGGCTCTGGTTTAAAGGGAATAGGGTGCCATTTCAGACACCAGCAGTTACCCATTCAAACCAAAATGAATCTCCCATCAAGCCTCAGATTACCATAAATCCACACTGCTGTTCAGACTAGAGGTCGACCGATTAATCGGAATGGCCGATTAATTGGGGCCGATTTCAAGTTTTCATAACAATCGGAAATCGGTATTTTTGGCCGCCGATTTGGCCGATTTTTTAAAATATATACTTTTTTTACACCTTTATTTAACTAGGCAAGTCAGTTAAGAACACATTCTTATTTTCAATGACGGCCTAGGAACGGTGGGTTAACTGCCTTGTTCAGGGGCAGAATGACAGAATTTACCTTGTCAGCTCAGGGATTCAATCTTGCAACCTTACGGTTAACTAGTCCAACGCTCTAACCACCTGCTTTACATTGAGGTTACGCGAATGCATAAGAAGCCAAGGTAAGTTGCTAGCTAGTATTAAACTTATCTTATAAAAACCAATCAATCAATCATAATCACTAGTTAACTACACATGGTTGATGATATTACTAGTTTATCTAGCCTGTCCTGCGTTGCATATAATCGCTTAGGTACACGATGCTCCAACCATAAACATCAATGCCTTTCTTAAAATCAATACACAAGTGTATATTTTTAAACCTGCATATTTAGTTAATATTGCCTGCTAACATGAATTTCTTTTAACTAGGGAAAATGTGTCACATCTCTTGCAAACAGAGTCAGGGTATATGCAGAAGTTTGGGCCGCCTGGCTCGTTGCAAACTAATTTGCCAGAATTTTACGTAATTATGACATAACATTGAGGGTTGTGCAATGTAACAGGAATAACGTTTTGTTTTCGAGATGATAGTTTCCGGATTCGACCATATTAATTACCTAAGGCTCGTGTTTCTGTGTGTTATTATGTTATAATTAAGTCTATGATTTGATAGAGCAGTCTGACTGAGCGGTGGTAGGCACCAGCAGGCTCGTAAGCATTCATTCAAAATAGCACTTTCGTGCGTTTTGCCAGCAGCCCTTCGCAATGCATTGCGCTGTTTATGACTTCAAGCCTGTCAACTCCCAAGATTAGGCTGGTGTAACAGATTTGAAATGGCTAGCTAGTTAGCCGGGTGCGCGCTAATAGCGTTTCAAACGTGACTCGCTCTGAGACTTGGAGTAGTTTTTTCCCCTTCCTCTACATGGGTAACGCTGCTTCGAGGGTGGCTGTTGTCAATGTGTTCCTGGTTCAAGCCCAGGTAGGAGCGAGGAGAGGGACGGAAGCTAGACTGTTACACTGGCAATACTAAAGTGCCTATAAGAACATCCAATAGTCAAAGGTATATGAAATACAAATCGTATATAGAGAGAAATAGTCCTATAATTCCTTTAATAACTACAACCTAAAACATCTTACCTGGGAATATTGAAGACTCATGTTAAAAGGAACCACCAGCTTTCATATGTTCTCATGTTCTGAGCAAGGAACTTAAACGTTAGCTTTTTTACATGGCACATATTGCACTTTTACTTTCTTCTCCAACACTTTGTTTTTGCATTATTTAAACCAAATTGAACATGTTTCATTATTTATTTGAGGCTAAATTGATTTTATTGATGTATTATATTAAAGTTAAAATAAGTGTTCATTCAGTATTGTTGTAATTGTCATTATTACAAATAAAAAAATAGGACTTTTTAAATTTATTTTAAAATCGTCTGATTAATCGGTAGCGGCTTTTATGGGCCTCCAATAATCGGCATCGGCGTCGAAAAATCATAATCGGTCGACCTCTAGTTCAGACAGGGATAACTTGTTTCAGCACAGGCTTTTCCCAATGTTATACCTCGAGCCAGGATCAGTAGGCAAACGTTCTGGGCCCGGTTTCCCAAAAGCATCTTAAAGCTAGGTTCATCATTAGAACCATCGTAGGAGCATCGTTAAATCTCAGAGCTGTTTCCCAAACCCATCGTTATTAACGTTGCACTTCAAACCGCTGGCAATCTAACGCCTGCCCCAGACCGCTGGTAGAACAGCTAAGTGCGCCGTTAGATACTTTTGGCCCTTTATACACAGTAGATCTCCTCCAAACATAGAATCACATGGTTTATCTGTCTCTGTGACCACTGGTAACTTCACAACAAAGATGACTACAAAAACTAAGTTGGCAATGTCTTGGCATTGATAGAAACAATATAAACAGTAGGCTATAGCTCTATGTCAATCATACTGAAATACAGTTCATTTTCAATCGAGTTGTATTTTGTTACTTGTAGACTATTGTCTGTAATTTGTCTCATTATATTTCATGATGTGTAGCCTAACGTGCCAATTTTTATTGGGTAAGCATTATAATAAGCCGCCTCAATATTTGCAGCCGTAGGTGGTAATATCTCTTTAGGAGCTGATCCAATGTCAGTATTGTGACATAATTATAAATGTTAAGGTAAGATTTTAACTGAGAAAGCTGATCCGAGAACAGCAATGCCTTTCTTCCAAAGTTATCAATATCGACACACACGACTGACTGTTCTCTGTAAGGTGTTTTGGGAAATGAATGTTACATCTTAGACCATTGTAAGAAAGACGCATCGGTAAAACACTGGGAAGCCTAAGTTCCATTGCTTTTGGGAAACCCTGAAACGTTTCAGATAGAAAGGTCAGGAGCCAACCTGATTCCTTATTCTACATGTCAGAGAGGCATGATTGTTCTACATAATCCATTTCTATCTGAACGTTCCACAACATTGTTCCTTGCTGAAAATGCCCCAGGTACCCCCCGGGTCTCACCTCTGTGGTCTGTTCCTGGAAGGCGTACAGGATGCCGTCGATCAGCTGCTCCTCCAGCTTGTGGTCGATGTCAGCAGCTCCCAGGTTCCCCATGATCTTCTCTATGGTCTCCATCACCATCTTCCTGTACTGCTCTGCCTCGTCCTTCAGGTCATCTACGATACGAGAGATGATCTCTGCTGCTCCCACCTTATTGGCCAGCTCCACTGTGGTGTCCACCAGCTAGAAGATGGGCAGACATACAGGGAAGAGGTTAGCTCACAGACCCAAAAAACACCAGTCATGAATCAACTATGACCAGATTTTAATGTTAGTCAGTTGTTGAATTTCTTTGTATTTCACCATTGAGGCTAAAATATATCTATATTTTATTGTCATAGAATTGTCTATAACTGATTTATGATTGGTTAAACATTTAGTTTAGGTCTGTAATCAAGCCAGTCAGTATAAGGGATATGCATGGAGTCGTTCCTGTTTGAGCTGCGTCTGTACCGACCTGTCTGTAGTTGCGTCTGTCCAGGGCCATCCTGTGCTGCCAGAAGTGCTTGAAGAAGGGAGGCAGGATCTCTGTCTTGATGTAGTTGGCTTCCACACCGTCAGTACCACAACACTGTTTCACCACCTGGAAGAGAGGGGGAACAATGGGGGTTAGAAACAGGCCACACATACACCAATTCAGTTTGAAGTGTACTACGTAGCATGTGGAACTTATGTTTCGTTCTGGAAATGTAACCAACAGGTGCAGGGTGAGAACAGAAGTGAACTGGATGTCAGATCTGACAGTTCTCATGTTGGTGTCCATCTAGTGAAGTACTAGTCCTGATCTGATAGGTCGAACAAGCGAGAATGAGTCGAGCACACACACACACACACACACACACACACACACACACACACACACACACACACACACACACACGCAGGCTCCCTCACCTTGAGCACGATCTTCTTCATCTCCTCGTCAGGAGACTGGAACTCTCTGATGAGGATCAGCATGACCTCTCTGGTGTAGTAGTTAGCATACTCAGCATCCATCAGAGGGATCAGGTAGCCAATGGCCTTCAGGAACGCAGCCAGACCCTGGAACCAGAGGGGAGAGGTAAGAGTTAACTCAGTTACTGTATCCAGACAATTCTGCTGTTTTAAAGATAGTTTGCTGCAATTCTACACCTTTTGCCATGGCTTATGCCGTGTTCTTATGCCATCTGAGTGACTCAAACATAACGTTTAAGTTCACACTAAAAACGCTTAAGCGTCCCGAACTTTTTTCCTTCTGTAATTTTTGTTATGTACATCATATTTCATTTGTATTATAATGTACATTATATTTTTGGGGGTGACGGCCACTATTGAATGAATATAGGGGAAACCCTGGTATCTATACAGGCAAGATCCTGAAATGAAGTTGTATTGTAATGTCAAGTAAACTTGTTTGTATTAACCTGTTAACTGTTTTAGGAATGTAACCAACAGGTGCAGGGTGAGAACAGAAGTGAACTGGATGTCAGATCTGACAGTTCTCATGTTGGTGTCCATCTAGTGAAGTACTAGTCCTGATCTGACCACAGACCAGTCCAACAGGCGAGAATGATTCGCAGGCATGAGACAAAGCAATGTGTCCTCACCTTTCCTCTGTGCTGTCGGATACCCTTCCACAGGGGTTTGAGTACGGAGTCAAAGGACTCAATACCGTAGGGCGTGGCAGCCTCAGCCAGGGCGGCGATGGCCAGGGCACTGATGGTCCGCACCTTCTGCTGCTCATCCACTAGACCTGAGGGGGGCAGACACGGCGGAGGTCAGATCATCATATATGTTATCCTTCTTTGTAAAGTGTACTGTGGCCATATTATCCTTCTTTGTAAAGTGTACTGTGGCCATATTATCCTTCTTTGTAAAGTGTACTGTGGCCATATTATCCTTCTTTGTAAAGTGTACTGTGGCCATATTATCCTTCTTTGTAAAGTGTACTGTGGCCATATTATCCTTCTTTGTAAAGTGTACTGTGGCCATATTATCCTTCTTTGTAAAGTGTACTGTGGCCATATTATCCTTCTTTGTAAAGTGTACTGTGGCCATATTATCCTTCTTTGTAAAGTGTACTGTGGCCATATTATCCTTCTTTGTAAAGTCTACTGTGGCCATATTATCCTTCTTTGTAAAGTGTACTGTGGCCATATTATCCTTCTTTGTAAAGTGTACTGTGGCCATATTATCCTTCTTTGTAAAGTGTACTGTGGCCATATTATCCTTCTTTGTAAAGTGTACTGTGGCCATATTATCCTTCTTTGTAAAGTGTACTGTGGCCATATTATCCTTCTTTGTAAAGTGTACTGTGGCCATATTATCCTTCTTTGTAAAGTGTATTGTGGCCATATTATCCTTCTTTGTAAAGTGTATTGTGGCCATATTATCCTTCTTTGTAAAGTGTATTGTGGCCATATTATCCTTCTTTGTAAAGTGTATTGTGACCAACAATGCACTTTAAAATAAACTTGAAATGTCAACCCTCACACCCTAGATACTAGAAAACTAAACTACTTGAGTCAAGTATACTAGTCACTCCTAAATATAACTAATGTACTATAACTGGAAAACTAAACAGGTCCAATAGCATCCTCAGGCAGTGGCCCCTCCCCTCACCATGCTCGATGATCTCCACCAGACTCCTCAGATGGGGCAGGATGGCACAACCCATGAGGATGGCAATCTGCTGGACAATCTTGATGCCCGTGTGGCGGGCCTGCCATGACTTCTTGCTCTTACACACAGCCTTGAGGAAGGGCAAGAGGGAGGGGATACCCAGAGCGGACGCTACGACAGCGAAAGCTCTGGCGGTTGTATTTCTGACGTATTCATCCATGTTGTCAATATCAGGTCTCATAGTGGAGATCATAGTGGCCAGGCCAGCAGCCTAGAGGGGGAGGGAGGGAGGATAAGAGATCAACTAAGATTAATAGGTGTTTATGATACTGCTTGCATAGACATCGTAAGTATAATTTCAGGTCAAATTGTATTTACTACTTGCTTTAGGAGTGTGACCAACGGGTGCAAGGTGAGAACAGAAATGAACGATGTCAGACCGGCTAGTTCTCCTGCTGGTTTTTCTAGCGAAGTACCAGCCCTAATCTGACCACGGACCGGTCCAACAGGCATACGACCAACTGTGGTGGGTGTGTGAGTACATTATAGGGCTGGAAGTGGGGCTCACCTTGGCCAAATTAGAGATGATCTCCCTGCCCTCCACTCTGGCGTAGTAATCTTCATCAATCAGCAGCGGCTCAATCACCACCAGGATCTGGGGAACAGAGAGTCAATCAGTGGGGGCCAATCTCAGCACAGGAGACATATTGTAAACCGAGTCAATGAGTCCCTCGCTCTCACACACGACGACCCACCTTGTGTACGTATGGGCGGACCAGGTCGTCCAGCTTGTAGAGGATGCGGTCTATGACCTTGACCAGCAGGTGGCGCTCCTGGTCCTCCAGAGTAGGAGACATGAGCAGGGGCAGGATCTGGTTGAAAAGGGGCCCTGCTCCAAACTCCCTCGCCTTGTCTGTGATCTGACGCAGAGCAGCCTGAGGAGAGACGCAAGGGGGTTAGACTGGACGGTTGACTTTTCAGTGTGAGAGTTACACACCAAAAGGAAGATGGAGCTAAGTCTGTAGAGATGAAAGGCCTATCTAGTGTTACCTATGTCAAACCTTCATAAATCAGATTATGCTGATAATGGCAGCCATCTTGGTCAGGGAAATGTTCCATTAAATTCTGTGGTCAAGACTGAGGACAGTTGGCATCTGGTCTCACCTTTCTCATGGGAGGTGTCCCGTTCTTGATTTTCAGCAGCAGTTTCATGATCTTACGCTCCTTCTGTTCCTCTGGGCTCAGAGTGGACTCATCCACCTCAACCAGCAGTTTATCAAAGTACTGGATGTCGTCTGGTTTGAGGAAGGGCAGGTTGCCACTGGGCTGGTCGTTGATCTGCTTCATGGAGCGGTCCTCCTGCTGCATATGGAAGCCCGTCATGCCCCCCATGGGGGTGGGGGTGGCAGACAGCTTCCGGGCAGGGGTACGGATGGGCACATAGCCTGCTGGTGGGGGAAGGACCTGTGGAGGGAGGTGGGGGATGAAATGTTAGTACTATTCATTTATCATACTTTAGTGATTAGCTTTATTTACTTCAGTTCCATTCACTCTTTCTCTGTACTGGATAGAGCCCTTATCGAGGCATTTGTCTGAGGTCTTCAACTGAAGAGGCACGCTGCTGTGGGGATCCCGACCCAGAGACACAGAACGTGACCCTGGCCCAGTGACCCCAGAGACAGAATGGACCTCGTTCCGACTTGTCCTTGTATCATCACGAAGACCCTTCAATCACTTCATATAGATACTGCATTTGATGTGACAAGTGACGGTTGAGCTCCATTTCTCCATTGTGCTGGGGAGTGGGTGTGTGTACCTTGTATCCTTCTGGGAACATGGCATCCAGCTCATCGTCTGTGAGAGGTCGGTTCCTCTCGTCTATCTCTCTCTCCCAACGCCAGGCCTGCAGCTGCTCTGGGGTCATGCTCATCAGGTGACCTGACAGGATAGGAAACGCATGCATAATGTAAACATGCCTCAATAACCCAGTATCATGACTTAGTGGAACATTCCTACTACTTCATACTACTAGTAAATTAACAACAAGTACATCATATCAATTCACCAACAGTTATCAGTGTTAAATTATATTCTACCTCGAAGGAATTGAAAATGGGTTTCAAAGGCCTGACAGGAAGGCAAGGTGATTGACAGTACCTGGAGAGGGAGTGGCCATATTCATGGCAGGGGTTCCGATGGGAGTTTTCCCAGGGGTCATCAGTGGGGTGGAAGAGCCCATCTGGCTGGCGGGGGTCTCGTCCCAACGGGACTTCCTTTTACTGGCCCCGGGGGTGGGGGTCTCTCCCACTGACTCGTCTCCCCTGTCTGTTCGGGGGGTCTCGGCCCAACCACTTCCATGACCAGGGGTCTCCCTCTCCGTCTTGGGGGTCTCGTCCCATCGGTTTTTGCGCACGCTGCCTGTGGCTCCCCCGTGTCCAGGGGTGGTGTGTCCCGGTGTGTCCCCTCTGCCTGGCGTGGCTGCTCCAGCCGGGGTGTGGCTAGGGGTGGGGTCCCACATTCGGGAGCTGGGGGTGGCCCCTGGGGTCTCACTGCCCTTGTTCCTTCCGGGGGTCTCGTCCCAGCGGCTGTTGGATGGGGTGTGTCCTGGGGTGTGTCCTGGGGTGTGTCCTGGGGTCTGCTGTATGTGTGGTGGGGGGTGTCCAGGAATAAAGGGCTCAGTGAGTTCTCACAGTACAGAAATGTAAACTAGAGAAGCACGGTTGAGTTACCTTGTTCCACTAGGATCTTAAAAGGCACATGTCAAGGCAAATAAACTGCCCCAAAAACATTTCTATATCATTTGCTGATCGAACACCAGACCAAAAAATTATAATTGTAAGGATACAAACTGGATCTGATCAACTAAGATAAGTTTTACCTCAGCAGCCTGATCGGCCTGGTCCCAGCTGGACATCTTCTTAGGTGTGCCGGCGTTGCTGGGGGTTCCTGATTGGTCCTGTTTCTCGGCCGTCTGGTCCCAGCGGCGTTTACGCTTCGCGGCGGCGGCGGCAGCAGCAGCCTGGGAGGCGGCAGAGCCGTTGACAGCCTTCAGGTCTCCTGTTTTGGCCTTCTCTGCCATCTGCAGACGAATCTCTTTCTGCATGGAGGGAGAGCAGGGAGAGCGTGAGAACACCAACCAAAGGATAAACACAGCAGGGAAAAGTTTCCTGTGGGATTTGTAGGACTTAAGTCTATTGTAGGCAACGATACACCACACTGAACGATACAATTCCATTATGTGGGTGTATTTATTATAAACTGGGTGGTTGGAGCCCCGAAGACTGATTGTTTGAAAGCCATGGTATATCAGACTGTATACCACAGGTATGACAAAACATGACTTTAACTTTTCTAATTACATTAGTAACCAGTTTATAAAAGCAATAAGGCACCTCAGGGGTTTGTGGGATATGGCCAATATACCACAGCTAAGGGTTGTATGCAGGCACTTTGTGTTGCGAAGTGCATAAGTACAGCTGTTAGCCGTGGTATATTGACCAAATACCACACCCCCTCGGGCCTTATTGTTTAATTATATCCTTTATGGACACACAGCACTCAGAAACATGAGCTCAAGACAAAGCCATGCCCTTGGTCTAAAGCAGTGTTTACCAACCCTGGTCCTCCAGTACCCCCAACAGAACACCTTTTCATTGCAGCCCCAGACAAACACACCTCCTTCAGCTCATTGAGGGCTTGAGGATTAGTTGACAAGTTGGATCAGGTGTGCTTATCCAGGGTTACAATAAAATGTGTACTGAAGGGGGTACTCGAGGACCACAAAGGGGGTTTATGTGGTCTGTCTTACCTCCTCTTTGGTCAGGTGCTGCTCCTTCATGACGTCCATGTACGACCTGGACTGCAGCTTGGGGTCCGGTGTTTTGCCCCCTGCGCGAAAGAGCACCAACAAGACACAGGGCAGCCGATTAGAACATGCCCCCAGGACCCGGCTTCATAACACACAGCAAGCACAACAACACAGCCAGCTCAGCTAGGCCCTCACTTTTCTTTAGGAAACATTTACTGGTTTAGTTCCTTAAGCTGAATCACAACAAGACAACCCTAGATACACAACATACAGACAGTCCTCTCTTGCTTGCCTTACATACAAACATAGCTGTCTAAAAAAAAACAGGCAGATACATTGAGAAACAGCGGAGGTTGTTTTGTCTTTCTTTTAAGGAGATAACAGGAGAGGATAAAGCCATCACTGATGCAGGGGTCCTGGGCTGTGCTCTCCAGAATACGTACACTTTCAGTGCCAAGGGTCCTTCTGCAGTCAGACTTCAACCGGCAGAAAAGAAGCCTAGAAAATGTCTCTTTACCATTAGTAACACTTTGGAAAAGGGTTGGAACTCATACACATAAGCATACCACCTGTGATTTGTTTTTTACGTCACAAAAGAAAAATCCTCCTGGGGCTCAAACTTCAAAGTAAAAAAAATTAAATTAAAAAAATATCCCCCAGAGTGCGATTTACTGATAGCATTTTAAGAAAATGAAGTCAAGATTTTTTTTTGTTGCCAAATCTAGGAATGTTCTGTGAGCTAAATGTGTAGCTACTTTATGTAACCCAGGGCAGGGAGAGCATATCTATATATATATATGTAGTTACACGTATACCTGAGGGGCAGTGGAGCAACTTTTAGATCCATACGATCAATACCTTAGTTTCAGGGGAACAGGCCACATGCTACTGAGCAGTCATTAGTTTGACCTTGGAGTCCACTGCTATTCCAACTTCCTAAATGTAGATCTTGACTTCCTTTTTAGAAAAATGTTTAAAAAATATATATATTATGAATTACAAGATAAATCTAAAGCAAAAGACCACCATAAAATGGCAGCGTTTTCAATTTAATTCTATAAAAATAAGTCTTCGGTAGAAGACAAAATAAAAGGTTGTTGGGGTAGAGATTTGTTGAGGTATAGCTGCTTTTCCCCCACCCAGACAGACAACCAGCCAGTGGACCCTGACAAAAGTGACAAGCGCACACTTCTGTCTGTTCACCATAACCTACACAGGATGAGGTGCTGCACCCTTAAGAGACTGCAGTACAGGACTGGCAAAGCAGTACTGCTGTAGGAGAGAAATTAAGGACAGTTAGTATGGGCCTGTGGAATTGCGGCACACAGATTTCTTGATATGTTTCTATTTTACAAAGAAGTGAAATAGAAATATATTTCCATAACATATTTGTATATGACAGAGCTGTCTACATGCAGGTTTGATACAACCCTACCCCCAGACGACATTGAGGCACTAAGCCCAATTAAATCTCAGACCCTACAGGCAAATTGTTGCATTAAAAATACATTTCTGCAACGTGTAAATAAACATACTGTAAACTTAATCTACAAGGTATGTGTTTAGTTAATCAAATGCTTAAAGGCTAGTCAAGCTGTAGTCTGAGAAATAGGCCATCCTTGGTTAAACTGCACGGCTATTTAGTTCATTCTAACGAACAAACATAAATTTAAGCTGGCAAGACAAACAAGTTGTAGCCAGAGTTAGGCTTTGAGAAATGTGAATATATGTAAGTGACGGCTCCTTGCCCTGTGAGAGGTAAGGGACAAGACAATACTGGAGACAAAGCCCTTTGGCCAAGGATTATACAGTCACTGTAATCCACTCTATTACTTAGACCCCTGGAGCCCAAATTAAGATCCCTGACCAGATTTGGACTAAATGCCATTTAAAATGGGCTTGAAATCTGAGACCATAACTCACTAGTGTTGATGACAACGGCACTATAGTTTGTGTGTGTAAGTCTCATAATTGACTATGTCCTCATCTCTTCTAATGGAACTTCCCTAGCCCCTAAAAGTCTGACAAGCCTGCAGTGGTGGTAACTGACCATAAGCCTGCAAAATGATACTATAGTGGAGTGAAGGAAGGGCCACTTGGAAGAAAGGGGTGGTAAAATAGCATTGCTTATTACGAGTGTTCTTGTTTTACACAGGAATACTTTGAAGCCTCAGATCTGTACCCAGGTGGGTTGGCAATCTGGGGGCATTCCTTGACTGGGAGCCAAGCTTCAGACAGCCAGCACATTTCTGGCTTCTGACTGCCTCGTGATGGGGTGGTTTGTGTGTGCGGTAATGGGGTCATTGCGTTGCCGCTTACTGGGCACAGCAGGGTGCAGCACATTGTATGAGCAGGTGAATTACCCCAAGGATAAGCATCAAATCACAAACAATTAAAAACATTTTGCTACTCACATTACCCAATACCTTTCTTTAAATTAAACAGTTCATGATATAGATAGCCACATGGGCCTGTTAACCCTTCGAGACACTCACAGCCTACCTGCCACCCATGTAGTATTAGGTATAATAGTCTGTAACCAAGACAACACCTAACCACCTCTCCCTAAAACATATGGACCCCCTTACTGGCAGAAGTTGTATTTCGCACAACTTATTTCTCAGATGTTAACAATTATTCTCATTTTCGAGAAAAAAACTTGTATCTGCCATGTAAACCATTTGCCACAAAAGCAAAGAGATTTTATTGAGACAAAATGATGAGTGATAAAAGGCACCCTCGGGCCAGAAGAGATTACCAAGGGAAGGTCTTAGTCTGGGGAGCAAGCAGCTGCACAGTGCTCGAAGGGCTAAGCAGCAAGAGGTGGGTTGGAACCCTTGAAAGGCATCCATGGGATCATGGCAGTTACAGTATAACACATAACATATATCAGGGGAGGACACTATGGAGGGAACATGGAGGGGTGAAATTTACCGTCTGCAAAGGGGTCAAGTCGCTCAGGAGAGATGATCATCTGTCGTCGTCTGGCCTTGTACTCGTCTTCACGCTCTGCAATCTTAGCGGGCCGGTGTTCGGCGAACGGGTCGTACTGAGAGGAGAGACAACACAGCACGTTACAATACATGTCATCATGGTAAACATTACAGAGTTTGATAAGTAGCCATTATAAAAAAATGGTGTCTACGACAAGATATGAGCGAGATAATTATGCAAATCCAAAACATTAGCACTAAGATTTGGTAGAATTCTACAGGAAGAGAGGAAGATGGTGTTGCGAACCTGCTCATCTGACTGCGGTATTGCATTGAGTATAGCCACCGGAGCATGATATCCCGGTTTCTTCTGTCCAAGTAGACTTGTTGAGGAGTCCTCCTCATCATCCTGAAAATAAGAGCGAGACAAGAGTCTGGTCAAGCCTAGCCATTTAAGGCAGACTCTCCCAGCTCGAGGACAACGAGACATATTGGTGTAGCCAACTCCATTTAAAAAAAAAATCAGACAGTGGAATAGCTGATGTCTGACCCCTAGGAAGAGAAAGAGGATGTCAGTGTTGCAGATGACGTGCAACACTTTTTCCAAGTTACAAAGGAAACATGCATCATTACATCACAGGATTTGACATTAGGACTTACATCCTCCTGTTCATTGGCCGCGATGGAGGTGACATATCCAGCGAAGCGGCTGTCGCTGCCACCGTAGATCTCTTGGTCGTAGTATCCAGTGGAGTCCAGTCCCACACCCTGATCTGCTCCCTCCTCCACCAGGGCAGCTTTCATGCCCTGGATCTCCAGGATCTGGGCCTCGATGTCTGGGGGGCAGGGGGGGAATAACAGTCATTGAGCATCTGGCATGTTGAAAACTATGTGCACAAACATCACCATTGATGTCAAGCATATTACCAAATCAAATGAGATTTTACATAAATGTAAATAAATAAGCAGCAGTGACAGGTTATACATTAACTAAAATAGATGCCATTGGAACTAATTATTACGCTTGAGTACCATGCTCAAATCGTGCGCCGTGTTGACAAACTAGGGCCTGCTAAATTAGTTTCAATTTTAGCTTGCCAACGAATAGATAAACCACATAGTTAGCGTTGACTATCATATCTAGTAACTTACAGAATATCCGTCAGGGTTAGTTAGCTACGTTAGGTAGTTACTTAGCATTACCTTCAACGCCATCTTAATTAGGTAGCTTTTACAACACCAGTGTCACGCTGTTAAATAAATATATCTAGCTATATCAATATCATAGCAAGTTACGCATGTCTACATCTATACAAACATCCCATAAATAGTATCAAGAGCACACTAATATATATATATATATATAAGGCAATCATGCTTATTGAAATTCTTTATTATCTAGGTTAGCTAGCTTAGTAGTTAGCGGGACGCCATTATCTATTATGCGCCCGGCCTCGTTGCGTCTGGATTGTCAACATCATGTCACGAATGAAAATAGAGCTAAAACAGATAACGTTAGCAGACTTATAAACAACAGATGCATTTTGAAACTGACGTAAGTAAAATTAGGTTATAATAGCCATTTAAAACACTTTGTAAATAAATAATCTTACCTTCGTGTGTTTTGGCGATCTTCGCCATTTTGGTGGTTCAGTAAGACTGGAACCGGAAGTCAAAATGAATTAATATCCGTTCTGCAAAAAACAGATGCGCAGGCATGTGTAAAACAGAGGAAATGTGCATTTCTGTCTAAACATCACAGTTCCCAGTTGCTTGAGAGGGACATATCTGCGGTTTTAAACTTCAATTGAGATACTTAACGCCCTAAAATTAGACTGTTTGGCTATCAGAAAACAAGAAGTTGTGATATAGTGAATAAACTAACCAATTCATTGAGTTTTAAATCAAGGTAGCACTTTAAGGGAACTGTTTATAAATGCATGCTGAAAATCCAAAAGTAAACCACCATAGAATAGAATATATATTTTATTTATCTATTATAAATAAACACAGGCCAGGCTGGGAGTAGCAGCAAGCTGAAGAGAAGCGCCCTGCTCAATGGCACATTAGTGGTACCTGAGATATTGATATCAATCACCCTGGCATACTTACGGACATTGGTTAGCTGAAGTTGCTCTAGAAACTAGCTTAAATTCTAAATGACCATTTTATAATTATATTATTAATACAATCAATGTTATTACAATATGCAGTTCACTTGTAAAAACATAACCTGTGTCTCCATATCACATTACTCAGTCAGAAGCATTACAAGAACCATGCTATGGAAAAAACTAGCGACGGGATGAAAATATATAGTGACGGTTTTGGCACACTATTCGGCCCTAAACAGAGAGTACACAGTGGCAGAATGCCTGACCACTGTAACAGAACCAAATTATGGAAAGCTTTGACTATGTACAGATTCAGTGAGCATAGCCTATTGAGAGAGGCTCCCATAGGCAGACCTGGCTCTCAAGAGAAGACAGGCTATGTGCACACTGCCTACAAAATGAGGTGGAAACTGAGCTGCACTTCCTAACTTCCTGCCAAATGTATGACCATATTAGAGACACATATTTCCCTCAGACACAAAGGCACAAATAATTCGAAAACAAACCCAATTTTGGGAGAAATACCAGTGTGCCATCACAGCAGCCATATTTGTGACCTGTTGCCACAAGAAAAGGGCAACCAGTGAAGAACAAACACCATTGTAAATACAACCCACATCTATGTTTATTTATTTTCACTTTTGTAAATGAACTATTTGCACATCGTTACAACAATGTATATAGCCATAATATGACATCTTAAATGTTTATATTCCTTTGGAACGTTTGTGAGTGTAATGTTTACTGTTTATTTTGATTGTTTATTTCACTTCTGTTTATTATCTATTTCACTTGTTTGGCAATGTAAACATATGTTTTCCATGCCAATAAAGCCCTTTGAATTGAATCGCGAGAGAACCCTGCTTACGTTGTGTCCTTTCAACAAATTTAGCACTAACCTTTCAGAGCCAACTATGCACTGTAGGTCGATCAAGTCAAGGCAACTCAATCCCACATCTCGTGACATTTTTGCACACGCACTCACAGCACAATGCAAAAAAAACACAGGTCAACAGTTTTAGGGTGACGGATGTATACAGTGACCAATGAAAACTCTTAACAGATAACTATTCTCCAATCATTGCGCTTGTTAGAGAAGGCGCGTCCACGAAGGAATAAGCGTTGCTGCGGGAGAAGTAGCTAGCCACTGAGAGAAGCAGAAAAGAGATCATCGCAGTGAAGATGGCGAGAGGTATGCGGGGACTAAGGAGAGCGGTATTAGAATGTATAAAAAAGTTACCCGTCACAGCCAGCCGAGAAACACCTAAAAGGATTGGCGTAAGGTAACTGCTGTTCGTATTTTATGTACAATTGTAAAACCTGAAAATGATCAAGTTACTGCTAGCATTAGCCTACCTACAGTTCGCATTTTTCTCGATGAAGCTAAAGTTCGCTAGCAGGTTGTTAGCTTAGTTTGCCTCAGCTGCTTTTTGTCAAGCCGGTCAATCTGCTTTTCTGTCTCATAAATTAACTTTAGCAGACAACTTTAGTTAGCTTACTTATTTAAGTTATTTAACGTTAGCTAACAGATTCGTATAACTAGCCAAACATGTCATTTTAGCTAACTGTTTTGATAATTAATTGGGGCTGTTGCGTGATTGCTAAACGTTAGCTATGGCAGGGGTAGTCATGGGTACTCGGTACATAGTGGGTGGGTTGCGAGTTATAAGAATAGATCTATAATCACACACTTTATTTTTAATCGTTGGAGGACGATTTCCCATTTGGTTCTCGAACTGAACACCGGCAGGTAGCCTAGTGGTCAGAGCGTTGAGCCAGAAACCGAAAGGTTGCTGGATCGAATCCCCGAGCTGACAAGGTACAAATCTGTCGTTCTGCCCCTGAACAAGGCAGTTAACCCACTCACTGTTCCTAGGCCGTCATTGTAAATAAGCGTTTGTTCTTAACTCTTGCCTTTTTAAATAAAATAAAAAGCAAAGGTGTTCTTGAAAGCATTATGTTACGTTAGTTGAGGTTCGCTACAGTTTGTACAAATTGTTATTTTATCTATGGCATGTTTACATTTAGAATGCTAGTTGGCTAAACTGTCTACTACCTCCTAGTATCAGTCAGTGCCTGGCTGTCTCTGCCTCTGGCTGAAATGGTTAACATGCCAAAGTCATTCATCCAGTTAGCTAAGTGGCTGAAGTTATTAGAGAAGTTTGGAAAACTTCCATGTTTCCAGCTACCTGTGTTACGCAATCTGTCTTTGGACGTTATCTGGGGCTTAACACATCGATCACACGGACAGTGTCCTTTTGCAAAATGGTACACGGCATCATATGGATATGTGTGCAACAAAAGTTCAACATTTAACTTTCTGTTATCATTTCAAACCGTCTACGCATACAGTTTGACGCATACGTTTGATAAATCCAACGTATGCACCACACAGAACGCAATGCTGAAAGTCAAATGCAGCGTTCCATTGGAAATGGAGTTCTGGTGAACACAAAATGCAATGACCCTGTCGGTGTGATCGAGGCATTAGGCACTGCCTAGGGTGATGAAACCAAACTCCTAGTTGCACTCCTCACTATGCCAGGAGGATGTGTTAGGAAGCTGCTAAATAGTTTACAATTGCACTGGGTCTTAGGAGTTCCCATTCAAAAACGCACTGCATCTGCGCAGTAGGCGAATTCAGTAGGTGCTCTTAATCTGACTCAGTGTCTTAACCTAAACGGATTGAATTTCATTGACCTCACAATTTTGGAATTCCTCACCCCATGCAGTGCTACACAAAATAACATCACGCTACAAAGTGACAATACCCAAGCTGGTGGTGATAATAACTACTGTAGTCCAATCAGTCATTCTCCCCAATGCTGACCTCCAGGGACGTTGTGTCCCCGTGTGGCAATGACCAGCCAGGTTATGGCACCTGGCAGATGGCCATCATCTGTTTCTGTCAGGGACACAGCTGCCACCACAAGCATGTTCTCCACTGATGCAGCTCTCTCTCGGAACGCATTGTGTTGAAAGGAACTGATTCAGTTGTCTGCTTCTTGTGTGCATATTGCCTTTCATTGGAATGAAACCACTATTTGAATAATCCTAGGTGTGTGTGTTGAGAGGTTGTCTTCTGAGTCAGAGATTCCCTCTGGGCAAAGGTATTTTCTGACTCACTCACTCTTTGCAAGTGTTTTTATTTGTATTTTTACGCTGAAATAGTTGTCACTGGGGCAGAAGCAGGTGTGCTCACCGTGCAGAATTCAGTGTGTTCACTTTACTGCTTACTGAACCGGATCTGAACTGAACCGGATCTGAACTGAACCGGATCTGAACTGAACCGGATCTGAACTGAAAATGTGACACTAGGAGGACCCTGTGTCTTTCTCAGCTTCAAGCCTCTGTAGCTGACAAGCCTTTCATTAGGTTAGTCACATAGAGAAGATCAACCCTAGTTAAGCAGGCGTAAATGGAACGTAATTCCCTTTGTTATGCACTGTTCTCTCTCTGCCTATACTGACCTTGAACTTAAGCATGAGAATGGCATGCTATACACCTGCTATTTGTTGGGGGTGGAGATCAAAGAAATGAAGGTGTGTCTACAGATGCGCCTTATTCTGACCAGGACATAATGATGCTCGACCTCATTCATCCTGGCGCTTCCAAGTGGAACTACCTCTACTTCATTTTTTCAGATAGAAATAACCCCGTTCTCCATGTACTGTAACTTACAACTTGGGGTTTGTAAATATAAATTACAATTGTTATAGATCTACTTTACCTTTTTGTTGCTGGTTTCGCATTTTGTTTTCAGTCATATGGCAGCAAACTGAAGCATATCAACATCACTTTTTCCACAGTGAATTTTATGAAATGCTGGCCTTATAACTTGGGATGAAATTTGGAGACCCAATCTATAGGTTTCTTTAGCCATGCACAAATGATAGTATAGCGCCAAACCTACTGAGTTGATTTATGATTTCTATAATGTTTTAATTATATGCCAAGACTATTCACTGTATTTTTAGTTTGTTTTACAGAGCAAAATTCTGCAAGTATAGCCGATGCATGTTGTGGTTGACTTTGCATATTTCTGGTTACTGGTAGCTTGTGGAAAAGGGATTCCAAGCAGTTGTCTTAGAAACCAACACTACCTGTTTTCACCAGAAAATGTCCTGTTCCTTTTAACAGTTTTTTGCCCCGTGGCTGTATTGGTATTGTATTGTACTGTATTGTTCTGTATTGTATTGGTATTAACAGTTTTTTGCCCCGTGGCTGTATTGGCCCCTTCACATGGTGCTTTTGTAAACGTCTGCAGTGTGAGAACATGAGCTCAGAGACCTGAGGCTCTGATGAACCATTGGCCACTTACATTGATCTTGACATAGTTAGCTTTGATTTAACTTTATTAAAAGCTCACCCTTCAGCAGCCGAGCGTAAAGTTTCGAATCCCGTACATACACCGACGGTTTGGTTGTTCAGCTATCGGGAAGAGGTGTCCAGAGAATTCGGTCATGCAGCCAGTCCGTACATAGGAATTAGATACTTAGAAATGATTGTGAATTTGACACTGAGATGTGTATGGAAAACTGGCAAATGATAGGCCCTTATGTTGTTTTCTGACTCACCGCTCTCCTTATTTTGGAACAGATATCTCTCCTCATGTGGGATCCTGATGATGAGGGTGCCACCCCTCCTGGGGGTCATGCCCACGTCCAGAGTCATCGTGGCCCCCACCCGCTCCTTCTTCAACCTGGCTGACACCTTCAACAAGAGGAAGGAGTACTCTGAGAGACGCGTCATGGGGTCAGTCACTGTGCCTCCCTGAAATCAGACCTGCCTTTTGTCTGGGTTCAAATACTGTTTGAAATCTTTCAAGTAATTTGAATGTCTGCTTTAGCCTGCCTGGTTTGCCAGGTGGTCATGGTTTGCCAGGTGGTCATGGTTTGCCAGGTGGTCATGGTTTGCCAGGTGGTCATGGTTTGCCAGGTGGTCATGGTTTGCCAGGTGGTCATGGTTTGGGAGTTTTCTATTAGTTCCATTGCAACAGTTCAGTGGAGCACAGACAAAGTAGCCTATTTGAAATGATTTCAAATAATATTTAAACCCAAGTCTGCCTCCTAGAAATGAATATAGATACTGTGGTTTCTCTATGTATTGTCTGTCCTGCTCCCGCCAATGACTCATGTATCCAGTGACGGTCATAATCACTACATTTTACACTATTAAAAGCAACCCATTCTGTGTCCTGGGCTATTTGCCAGGCTGTTATGTAATGATTTGCTGGGAAATTGCAATAGTCTGACTGAGTTAGTCCCCGGGCAAGTTGAGACATGGGGGCAGAGAATGTCAATCATCCCTGTTAAGTAAGTCTTCTTCCGTTGATGACCTTCACCTACATTACAAATAGAATTTAAGGTCAGAGTTAGGACTATTGGGTTATATGGGACTCTTTCCTCCCTCTGTAAGAGATGTTGACCCAGGCCTCCTCTCTCTCAGGTACTCTATGTTGGAGATGTATGAAGTGGTAGCTGGGGTGGAGAACTACCTTCACTTCGTTCCCTGGTGTAAGAAGTCTGACGTGGTGTTCCGGCGCTCAGGGTTCTGTAAGGCCAAGCTGACTGTTGGCTTCCCCCCGGTAGTGGAAAACTACACCTCGCTGGTCACCACAGTGCGCCCCCACCTGGTCAAGGTAAGGCACTGCAGTAGCTGCTGATATCTCCCACCACTACTGTATCTGCAGTAGTGGTGGGAGATATCAGCAGGTATAAGATAAGCAGCTGTGACGTAGATGGACACCGGGTGTGTTCCAGTTTGTCTTTGTTGCGTTGAATAGATGATCAGATGTCACTGTCTGGAGAAGTGTTTAGCATCTCAGGAACTACATAAATATTATATAGCAATCTTATGAGATTCGTAGTGGGCCTTTTTAATAAAGACGACCTGGAATGCAGCCACTGTGGTTATATCAGCAGTCTGACCGTGGCTGTGTTGACCCCCAGGCTGCCTGTTCAGACGGTAAGCTCTTCAACCACCTGGAGACGGTGTGGCGCTTCAGCCCTGGCCTCCCAGGCTACCCTCGCACCTGCACGGTTGACTTCTCTGTAAGTACCTCAACACACTGCACTGTGGGTGTCTGGGTTAGTGTATTTTGTGTGCCCATGTATGCGTCTGCTTAAGAGCTAGCTATGCCTCTCTGCTATCTTTGGCACTGTTTTCTTCTCTCACTGGTCTTTTTCTCTCACACACATGCATGTATACAGGATCATATGTCTTGATTACTCTCTCACCCACTCTCCGTCTCTTCTCTCTCCAGATCTCCTTTGAGTTCCGCTCCCTGCTGCATTCCCAGCTGGCCACGGTTTTCTTTGACGAGGTGGTGAAGCAGAACGTGTCGGCGTTTGAGAGGCGGGCCGGGAAACTGTACGGAGCACAGACCATGATCCCCAGAGAGCTCATGTTTCATGAGGTGCACCACACGTAGCGTGCCCCAACGGGTCATCCTCTCTCTGCGCACACACACATGCACACAGTCAGCCATGGCAGGGAGAGAGTGAAGGGAGGGGGAAGAGGTTAAATGCCTGAACACTGCAGTGCCTTATCAGAAAACAACCAATGATTTTATACCCATTAACTGCTGGTGGCTGGATTCTGTCCACTTCCCTACCCCCCAGAATACCCCTCTCCCCAGACTTACATCACTCTTCCTCCCCCCTATTCCACCATAGACCCCTACTGGTGCCTTCTCACCCCAAAGAAACCATCAGCACCTCTGGCCAGTAGGCACACCTCAGAGCTTAGTGCTGTCCCCATGCGGTGAGCACATGGCTCATAATAGCCCTCTTGTGGAGATATAAAAACTCTTCTACTAAGGCCTAAATAAAGTCAGTTTATAGTGAAAGGCTGTGTGTAAGATACTATGGTAGTGAGATCAGGGGAAAGGGACTGGGGTCCTTATGTCCTGATCAGGCCAACAGTTTGTGAAGGCCCATCCAAGATATGACACGTGCATTACGTTATTGTAACAAACCTAACATGCAATATAAACTGGGTGGTTCGAGCCCTGTATGCTGCTTTGGCAGTGGTATACCACGGGTATGACAAAACATTTTATTTTTACTGCTCTAGTTACCTTGGTAACCAGTTTATAATTGCAATTAGGTACCTCTGGGGTCTGTGGAATATGGCCAATATTTCACAGCTAAGGGCTGTATCCAGGCACTTCCCGTTGCGTCGTCCCTAAGAACAGCCCTTAACCGTGGTATATTGGCCATATACCACACCTCTGGCTTTATTGCTTAAGTAGCCTAATGCTATGTTGTCATGTGGATAAGATGGAGGCTGAGGTATCAAAGGATCGGCTTGTACATTTTTGAATGAAGTGTGAGCACTTGAAGATCGACGTTTCCTAAAGGAATGTCGCAACACTGCCGAGCAGATGTATACACACTGCCGTGCCTACCTACATATACCTGTTCAAGAGGTGCTGTGTTGCAACAATGTTACCGGGGACATTTCTGCTGCACCCCATATGGCACCTTGTTCTCTAATGACCATGGGAGGCATGTTGTTCAGTTATGGCACTTGTGCTTTTTTTAAAAGTGTGCAATATAATGTGTTTAGTTTTCTAAATGCAGCTACTTTTTCCCTAGAGATATCCACTGTTTAAAAGGGCCCAGACTGGCTAGGCAGGGTACAGGGTCATCCAAACTGTCGGTCAAAATGGCACCCTATTTCCTATACAATGTACCCGTAGGGCTCTGGTCAAAAGTAGTTTACTATATGTACTACGTTTGACCAAAAGTAGTGCACTATAAAGTAGAGGTCGACCGATTTTATGATTTTTCGATGCCGATTATTGGAGGCCCAAAAAAGCCGATGCCGATTAATCGGCCAATTTTTTTTTTTTGTTATTTATTTTTTATTATTTTTATTTATAATAATGACAATTACAACAATACTGAATGAACATTTATTTTAACTTAATATAATACATCAATAAAATCAATTTAGCCTCAAATAAATAATGAAACATGTTCAATTTGGTTTAAATAATGCAAAAACAAAGTGTTGGAGAAGAAAGTAAAAGTGCAATATGTGCCATGTAAACGTTAACGTTTAAGTTCCTTGCTCAGAACATGAGAACATATGTTAAAAGGAACCACCAGCTTTCATGAGTCTTCAATATTCCCAGGTAAGATGTTTTAGGTAGTAGTCCTATCATTCCTACAATAACTATTTCTCTCTATACGATTTGTATTTCATATACCTTTGACTATTGGATGTTCTTATAGGCACTTTAGTATTGCCTGTGTAACAGTATAGCTTCCGTCCCTCTCCTCGCTCCTACCTGGGCTTGAACCAGGAACACATCGACAACAGCCACCCTCGAAGCAGCGTTACCCATGAAGAGCAAGGGGAAACAACTACTCCAAGTCTCAGAGCGAGTGACGTTTGAAACGCTATTAGCGCGCACCTGCTAACTAGCTAGCCATTTCACATGGGTTACACCAGCCTAATCTCGGGAGTTGACAGGCTTGAAGTCATAAACAGCGCAATGCATTGCGAAGGGCTGCTGGCAAAACGCACAAAAGTGCTATTTTGAATGAATGCTTACGAGCCTGCTGCTGCCTACCACCGCTCAGTCAGACTGCTCTATCAAATCATAGACTTAATTATAACATAATAACACACAGAAACACGAGCCTTAGGTCATTAATATGGTCGAATCCGGAAACTATCATCTCGAAAACAAAACGTTATTCCTGTTACATTGCACAACCCTCAATGTTATGTCATAATTACGTAAAATTCTGGCAAATTAGTTCGCAACGAGCCAGGCGGCCCAAACTGCTGCATATACCCTGACTCTGTTTGCAAGAGATGTGACACATTTTCCCTAGTTAAAAGAAATTCATGTTAGCAGGCAATATTAACTAAATATGCAGGTTTAAAAAAATATACACTTGTGTATTGATTTTAAGAAAGGCATTGATGTTTATGGTTGGAGCATCGTGTACCTAAGCGATTATATGCAACGCAGGACAGGCTAGATAACTACACATGGTTGATGATATTACTAGTTTAACTAGTGATTATGATTGATTGATTGGTTTTCATAAGATAAGTTTAATGCTTGCTAGCAACTTACCTTAGCTTCTTACTGCATTCGCGTAACCTCGTGGAGTGCAATGTAAAGCAGGTGGTTAGAGCGTTGGACTAGTTAACCGTAAGATTGCAAGATTGAATCCCTGAGCTGACAAGGTAAAAATCTGTCATTCTGCCCCTGAACAAGGCAGTTAACCCACCGTTCCTAGGCCGTCATTGAAAATAAGAATGTGTTCTTAACTGACTTGCCTAGTTAAATAAAGGTGTAAAAAAATAAATTGGCGGCCAAAAATACCGATTTCCGATTGATATGAAAACTTGAAATCGGCCCTAATTAATCGTCCATTCCGATTAATCGGTCGACCTCTACTATAAAGGGAATAAGTTAACATGTTGGATGCTTGCGTTTGCCAGTCAGAATACTGTCACAGTGAGGTATCTTACCATAGACCCTTTTAAAGATGTCACTCTTATGTACACCCAGTGACCTGATCCTAGTGGAATCATATTTATATTTTATAACCTTAAGCATTCTACTCCTATAAAGATATTTATTAATTAGATTATAAGAACATGTACATATTGTTACGACCACAGATAAGTCAGCAAGTTCAGTGTGCACGCTTAACTATAATTATGTTTTGGGGATTGGGTTTTATAGTGCAAATGGAGGTGTTTCAATGAGCAAAGATGTATAAACTATTTTTATATTAAAAGTGGTTGTGTGTGGAGTTCAAGTTGTACAGTTAATGTATACTCCAGAACATTTAATGGGGAAGTCTGTTTCGGGCGCTATGTGCCTGCCTTCCTCAGGTTTGGAGTTGTCAACACCTGGTTGGTTGACCATGGACAAAAGAGGGAATCATGTGAGAGAGGTAAGAATAGAACTGACACTAAGTTATGGGAGTTAGTTATGTCTCCTGTTGGACAAATACAGAACCACATGCACAAGAGGAAACAATTGTTCCAAGGACAGAAATGCTGTAACAAAATACCATACTGACAGGTTGCCTTGCCAGATACATGACCTAAGATACTAATACTACACTGCTCAAGAAAATAAAGGGAACACTAAAATAACATGAATGAATGAAATAATCTTATTAAATACTTTTTTCGTTACATAGTTGAATGTGCTGACAATAAATCCGCCAACTCCTGGACAGTCTGTGGTGCAACGTGGCGTTGGTGGATGGAGCGAGACATGATGTCCCAGATGTGCTCAATTGGATTCAGGTCTGGGGAACGGGCAGGCCAGTCCATAGCATCAATGCCTTCCTCTTGCAGGAACTGCTGACACACTCCAGCCACATGAGGTCTAGCATTGTCTTGCATTAGGAGGAACCCAGGGCCAACCGCACCAGCATATGGTCTCACAAGGGGTCTGAGGATTTCATCTCGGTACCTAATGGCAGTCAGGCTACCTCTGGCGAGCACATGGAGGGCTGTGTGGCCCCCCCAAAGAAATGCCACCCCACACCATGACTGACCCACCGCCAAACCGGAGGATGTTGCAGGCAGCAGAACGTTCTCCACGGCGTCTCCAGACTGTCACGTCTGTCACATGTGCTCAGTGTGAACCTGCTTTCATCTGTGAAGAGCACAGGGCGCCAGTGGCGAATTTGCCAATCTTGGTGTTCTCTGGCAAATGCCAAACGTCCTGCACAGTGTTGGGCTGTAAGCACAACCCCCACCTGTGGACGTCAGGCCCTCATACCACCCTCATGGAGTCTGTTTCTGACCGTTTGAGCAGACACATGCACATTTGTGGCCTGCTGGAGGTCATTTTGCAGGGCTCTGGCAGTGCTCCTTCTGCTCCTCCTTGCACAAAGGTGGAGGTAGCGGTCCTGCTGCTGGGTTGTTGCCCTCCTACGGCCTCCTCCACGTCTCCTGGTAGCGCCTCCATGCTCTGGACACTACGCTGACAGACACAGCAAACCTTCTTGCCACAACTCGCATTGATGTGCCATCCTGGATGAGCTGCACTACCTGAGCCACTTGTGTGGGTTGTAGACTCCGTCTCATGCTACCACTAGAGTGAAAGCACTGCCAGCATTCAAAAGTGACCAAAACATCAGCCAGGAAGCATAGGAACTGAGAAGTGGTCTGTGGTCCCCACCTGCAGAACCACTCCTTTATTGGGGGTGTCTTGATAATTGCCTATAATTTCCACCTGTTGTCTATTCCATTTGCACAACAGCATGTGAAATTTGTCAGTGTTGCTTCCTAAGTGGACAGTTTGATTTCACAGAAGTGTGATTGACTTGGAGTTACATTGTGTTGTTTAAGTGTTCCCTTTATTTTTGGAGCAGTATATATATATATTTACCAAGAGAGCTCAGAACGTAGACTCGGGCTCTCCAACCTTGTTCCTAGAGAGCTACCCTGTAGATTTTCACTCCAAACACAATTGTCATGATTCAGGTTACCAACAAGCTAATTCTTACAATCAGGTGTGCTAGATTAGGGTTGGAGTGAACCTACAGGACAGTAGTACTCCAGGAACAGGGTTGGCGAGCCCTGACAGACCATCAAATTGAGTTTCATTCTGGGGTGAATTATCTAAATGACGTTAACCATTGCGTTTTCCAGAATTCCAGCTCAGTATGTCTGACATTGTACTATGAAATGATCAGATATTCTGGGAAGTGTTTTTGTTCAGAACATTTCATTTTATTAAATAAAAACAAATTAATGTCTACATTGTACAAAACATGTCAAATGATCACAGTTGGTTATTTGCAAAGAAATAATGTACTGGGGGGGGGAGAAACAGCTCAACACTTGAATGCACGGTAGTTTATAGTACCCATTGAACACAGTAAATGTAGGCTAAACCGCAATGAGCAGTAAGTACAAATCCAGTCATGAGGACATCAATGGGTTTCACATTAACTTGTGGCTTGGACCGTCACTGGCCCAAACTGCTGTAACTAGTCTGACCAACCTACAGAATCAACCTCAGCTGAATGTCAATGCACAATAGCCATCCTTTACAATTCTCATATGAATCATTTGGTTCTAAAGTTCTTGAATATTTGAGTATTGAAATCAGACAAAATAAAGGAATGCTCATGCTCCGCAATTATTTTATTTTTAATAACTCAACTGAAAAGGTTACAGTTCCTCCCAACATTACATGGGTGAAACAGGACAAAACTGATAAAAAAGGACAAAGCTAAAAATAACAAGTTATGACAAAAATTGACAGTGGCACGTCTGGCCAAGTTTCCTTTCTCCAGCAAACCCCCTTCTATCTATCTATAGCTATCCTGTGTTTAACCATTTATTAAAAATTGGCCTTGTCTTTAACTTCAGGAAGCTACAGGCTTCATTACTTCCATTTGATAGAAATTACAATTTGTTATCAATACCAGCATTGCATTATTCGCACTGGTTAGCATCTGTCATAAACAGTGAATATTCTGCATGTTGCTGATGGATGATGAGACAGCCATGTTTGTGAGGTAAATGGAGGGGGTCTCAGAGCCTCAGTTAAAGGGGAGGGGGGAGGTTCATCGGGGCAGACTGGGGTCTCAGAGCCTCAGTCAGAGAGGTAGAGGGATGGAGAGAGGACAAGCTGGTCGGGTAGAGGGACGGAGAGAGGCTGAGCGAGGACAGGCTAGTCTGGTCTTCCAGAGGGTGGAGGGGAGACAATCAGCAGAAGTAGTGTGGTTCATCCATTTGCAGCTCCAACAAAACTCACGGCCAGTCAGTTTGGGCAAGTCTGGGCGTTGGAGGGACAATTGCCCCACGCTGCCATTAAGTTTTTACAGCGCTTTGAGGTGGGCCTTAGAACATGCCACCGCCCATACCTCCCATACCGCCCATACCTCCTGGCATGCCGCCACCCTCCTTCTCCTCCTTGGGCAGCTCTGTGACCACACACTCAGCAGTGGAGAGAAGGGATGCAACACCTGCAGCATCCATTAGTGCAGTCCTCACCACCTGTAGGGGGAGACAGACTCAGTCCTTGTAATGCAGACATACACCAGGAGAGGGAGCAAGAGCAGTTCAGCAGAGAACCTGTAATATCACAAGCAGCCATTTTCTGTCTATGAAACTTCATTCTAGCGAAAGCATACACCGTAATGTGAGTAAACCTTATTGCAGCAACTAATCAATCTTGTATGAATTAAAATTCATATAACTTTGCCAACATTAGTTCTGTACATTTTCCATCACTATAAAATGAACCTGTCTTTATTATATTGTTGGCATGCTGGGTAAATGACAGCGTAGTGCAGAGCTAAAGCATCCATACCTTGGTGGGGTCAATGATGCCCTTCTCTACCATGTTGACGTACTCTCCTTCCATGGCATCGTAGCCGATCTCCACCGCGGCCTGAAGGATCTTCTCTACCACTAGAGAGCCCTCCACACCAGCGTTCTTAGCAATTGTCATGGCTGGCACACGCAGGGCTCGTCTGATGATGTCAATTCCTATAGACAGGAAGCGATATACCAAGTTAAGCTACAATACTTCTGTCCAAAGGTTTGAGAAATGAAAATGGAACATATCCGGCCACTCCCATGTGACCAGATTAAAACCTATTGGCATGTTGGGTAATGATTAAGGACAGGAACTCTACTTACCAATCTTCTGGTCAGCATTGATGGGCACGAGGGCATCCAGGGCAGGGATTGAGCGCAGCAGGGCACAGCCACCCCCGGGCACGATGCCCTCCTCCACAGCGGCCCTGGTGGCATTCAGGGCGTCGGTCACACGGTCCTTCTTCTCATTCACCTCCACATCACTCGTTCCTCCCACCTGAAACAGAACAGTCAGTGGGTGACTAGCTTTCATGCATGGTGGATACAGGAGCGACTCAAATGTAAATCCTGTCTCACATTAGGAATCTCCTAATGTCAACTCATCGTACCTTCATTTTTTTTTGCGCCATATACAAACTTATACATACGAACAACAACTTACAGAAGCATACACACTACATCTCATCTGCCCAGACCGCATGCATTATTGTTTGCCACTAGGCCTCAAATAGCATGTGTGACGGAGGAAAAACTATTTCAATATATCATTAGATTTTTCCATTGTGTTGATGGCGGATTGACTGATTTCAAAGTTTAGTATACGTTTTGTATTTGAATCACCAGACCATTGGGCATATTCTAGGCTTATTTCAATAGCCAGGACTAAAATGTGACAATATTCAAGGACATTAAAAGGACTAAACAAATGTAATGAAATCATACTGCCATCTATCCCTCTTCACTCTTAAGCTCTCTCTCTTCAATCCCCTCCATACAGCCCCCGACCTCTTCTCCTCTGACCTTGAGCACAGCCACTCCATCAGACAGCTTGGCCAGCCTTTCGTTGAGCTTCTCCTTCTCGTAGTCGCTGGTGGTGTTCTCCAGCTGCTCAACGATCTGAGCCTGCCTCTTCTCGATGGATGCCGTGTCTCCCTTCCCCTTCAGCAGCATGGTGTCGTCCTTGGTCACTGACACCTCGCCCACCTGGCCAAAGTCATGGGCCTGGATGTCCTCCAGGGCAATGCCCACCGCCTCATCACCAAACACCTAAGGAAGAGAGGAGGGATGTCAGTAAAGGAAGGGCAGGATTTGAACAGGTAATCATTGGCCCTGATAAAATATTTTAAAATGGTGTCCATCTTTTAAGAGGGGGACAGAGGGTGCACTTCACCATTATTAGAATAGGGCCATTGGGTGCCGAGTTAAACCCTTAACCATGGGATAAGCAAGACTATGCAACAGTCATTGATTGGTGAATCATGCCAGTGCAGACGTGTCTGAGACCAAGCGTCCCTGCCTGCTGTGGGATGCTAACAGACAGGGATAGGAGAAGACATGCTTCTGTGTGCAGGGGGAATGACAACAGCACTGAACAAGCTGTACTGTAACTTATCCTGCTTTTCCTATTCCTTTTCTCAAGTAGTGATTGCCTAATATAAGTATGGGGAGGTTACAGTGTAAAGTGTTCTTACAGTAGAAATGGACTGATGTCCGTATAAGCCCTGGGTGATGATTAGTGTAAAGTGTGCTTACAGTGCCCCCGGTGGCGACGGCCATGTCGTGCAGCTGGGCCTTCCTGTTGTCTCCAAAGCCTGGGGCCTTGACTGCCACCACTTGTAGTCCCACCTTCAGCCTAAAGACAGAGTAAAGGTTAATATAACACATCAAACCTGACACTACCCAGCATCTAAGTAGAGGTTAAATTAACACACCCAAACTGACATCACCCAGCATCTACACACATAAAGAGGGCAGGAATAGCAAAACTGTCTACAGCTTTATTTTGAGGTTGACTCTTCAGTTATAAATATCCAGAGCTGAATGATGTTGGTGATATATCTCAGTGTTCTATATTAGTAGTGCAGCCATGTGAGCTGGTTGTGTCCCATTGGCCCAGGTGCTCAGTCAGTGTTGATGTGAAGGGGAAAGGTCCTTAAAACAGGTCCTTAACCTCAAGGGTGTTTACTGGTTAAATAAAGGACTGATCTGTTGAGGACAAGGGCCTGTATTCACAAAGCGTCTGAGCAGGATTGCTCATCTAGGATCAGGTCCCCACGTGCATTAAATGATGATCTAAAAGCCCAAACTGATCCCAGATCAGAACTGCTACTCTGAGGGACAGGGAACTGACCTGTTGAGAACCAGGGTGCTGAGGGCCTCTCCGTCCACGTCCTCGGCCACGATGACCAGAGGTTTGCGGTGCTGGTTGGCCAATTCCAGGGCAGGGACGATGCTCTGGACAGTAGAGATCTTCTTCTCACTCAGCAACACATAGGCATCCTGAAACTCACACTTCTGTCCTGAGGAGCAGAGATGAGGGAGACGGTTGATGTAAAAGCTCCAAAATGGCCAAATGTGGAGAATCAAGATCATAAAAATACATTAAATCTGTAGAGCATCAAGATCACCAGTGTGCTGGAGTTTCTTTTAATCTTAAAGTCCCAAAATAGCTGGGCTTGGTGGTGGGATCATGGCAGAGAGGAGACCTTACCTTTGGCTGTGTTGATGAAGTAAGGGGAGATGTATCCACGGTCGAACTTCAGCCCCTCAATGATCTCAAGCTCATCATGCAGGGTTTTACCATCCTTGACAGTGATGACTCCCTTGCGGCCCACTTTTTTCATGGCGTTGGAGATGATGGCGCCGATCTCCACGTCTCCATTAGCAGAGATGGTGGCCACCTAGCAGACAGAACACAGAGCATTGAAAAGTTCAACATCACAAAGGATGTCTTAATATAAAGTAGAATATAAATATCGCATCTGTCTATTAAATAATTATTTGTATCAATTGAATAGATATGAATTGATAAGAATATTGACTTATTTGATCAATCCATATTAACACAATTGGTTACCTGGGCAATCTCCTCAGGTGTGGTGACTGGCTTAGACATCCTCTTCAGTTCAGCAATGACGGTCTCCACAGCCAGCATGACGCCACGGCGGATCTCCACAGGGTTAGCTCCTTTACTGATGGTGTCAAAGCCCTCCTTGGCGATGGCTCTGGCCAGCACGGTGGCAGTGGTGGTGCCATCTCCCGCTTCCTCGTTTGTGTTGTTGGCCACGTCCTGGACCAGCTTGGCACCGATGTTTTGGTACTTGCACTTCAGGTCAATGGCCTTGGCTACAGTGACACCATCCTTGGTCACCTTGGGGCTGCCCCAGCTCTGCTCGATGATTACTGTGCGACCCTGCAGGAATGCGGCAAAGTATAACAGCTCAAAACACTTGTGTTCAGTTGTTCCTGCCCGAAGAAGACACACCGTGGTGTACAGGGTTCTTCAGGTGGAAATTAAATTAAAATAAAAGTGGATCAATAATGAATTGGTTATACATAGCACACATCCCACCCCTGGGTGAAATGTAAATCTTACAGAATTGTATATATTTATTTGGCGCCTCAATAGCAGAAGGTATCATCATAGCAACTCCCTCCTCCTACCTTGGGACCCATGGTGACGGCGACAGCATCAGCCAGCAGATCCACTCCCTTCAGCATCATGGCCCGAGCATCGGCTCCAAACTTGACGTCCTTGGCGTAGGCTCGGGTGAGGTGGGGGGCCAGGGCCCTGCAGACCGGCCTCATCTGTCTCATCACCGTGGGTAGACGCAGCATCTCTGGAGGGGGGAGATAGAGAAAAATTATATAGGGGCCACACTGCACATTACCAATGAGCAGCCAATAAAAACTTTATTTTAACATGTCAGCTATCTTGTTTTAATATACACTTAAATTGTTACTTTGAGATTTTGCCAACAAACAGGAGTTCATGTTTGCCCTGTAACAAATGAACCTTCTGGATTATACCCAAGACTCCTTCTACCCCCTCCCCTGGCCCATATGTCACATAATGACAATGTCTGGAGGTGACAAAACAAGCTATATAGTACAACCTATTGGCCTTTCATGATACAGCAAGAGTTGTAAGGGAAGAATGAATAAATTAATGACAGCATAACCATGATGAAATACCCCCGAAAATCTCAAGGACAAAAAGGACATAACCCAGAGCAAGACCACAAGCAAATGTGTGTTTGAAGTCTTGCAGAAAGACAAAGAAATATCAATCTTACTTAGCAGAACATGATGGTCTAAAAAGGAAACCGTCAAAAGGCGGGAATCTGAATAAACGTCACAGTAGGCTATCATAAATTAGCTTACATGTTGGCAGAATTTATTGGTCTATATAACCCAATTCAAGGGCTGTGGTCAACATACTGCACATTTCTCAAGGTCCTGAGAACAAGTAGCGTAAGGAGGGTACTTTAGCAGCCTGATTCCATGTCCGGCACGCTATTGCACAGTATTGTGCATCTGATTACAAATTAATCTGAGACGTTCATTCGGGAATCGTAAATGATTTATTTCTGTGATGGGGCGTTTGCAGAGCTTTGCTACATCGTTACTGAAATGTCTCGAACCGGTCTTTTCCTGATTCTCCCCACATGTGCTCGGGTCATGCGTCACAAGGTCAAAATCGCACAGCGTATGGAGCGTGCGCAGTAAATGCATTACCTCAATGAATGAAATACTGAATGAATTAAAAATGTACTTGTAGTAAAAATGTCCAGCACAAGGATTATTTGTCAAATAATGCTACATACAACAACATTTATATCGCAGCCGATACCAGCCCGAGGTAGCCATTAACTAGATATCCCAAATTGATTTTGGATAGGCATTTCGAAAAACAAAATGTTGGCAAGACTGGGACTACGTTCATTTTTCACGCCTGTATGTATATGTATAACTATGAGTGAGAAAATTATACGTTTAGAAGTCTTTTGGAATTAGGCCTAGTTGTGATGGTGACCAAATATCTTGTAGGGGTAGCTAGTATTTAATATGCACGAGTCAATGTTAACGTCACCAATTGGGCTGTCATTACTGAATTAAGATCAGAGCACATGACAACATCAAAATGAACGTGAAAATCATTGCATAGCTAATGTTAATTGTTAACTAGCTACCATCAAAAGCTGTAATGTTAGTTAGCTAACTACCAATTCAACTTACCAAATTGATAGACTTACGGAAAATACTGGAGAAACAGACAAGTAGCGATGCCATAATTACCAGTGTCTGATATTCAGGGACATTAGGATGTAAGTTACCATTCCAAACGAGCATGGCTACTTATATGACTGTCCTTGCTGGAGGCTTGAAAATACTAACGATGCTCGCAAAAGCATGACGTTTGAGACAGTTCATTACGCTGTTTAGATTGATGCGCTACAAATATTTATAAAGACATAATAGTACTTACTTGTCGTTTGAAAGATTTTAGGGTGGCAGGATTTGGTCGTCTGAAGGAAACTGAATGATTAACGTTATAGAGATGAGAAGAACGAGCAGAGGTGTGGCGCAATAGAAGTTCAGAGACAGCACTGCACATGGCTTTTTTCATCCGGGTAATTTACTGGTCCGCCCCAAAACATGCATAGGGGAAATATACATTATATTTGCTGAAATTGAGTGAAATGTTGTATCATATGTATTGTATTTCAAATTAATGGTATATCTATGTACATGCATAAGGTAAATGCCTTTATTTTATGAGTTTATCGTGTACAATTTTTTACTTGTCACTGTAATGCTCGTTCCTGGGCACCCAGATTCCAGAATGTGCTATTGGAGAAAAAAAGAGGGGTCAAAGTTGGCACATTGTGCAACATTGCTGCGAATTGCAATCACATAAAAACTCATGAAGCATTAGTTATAATTTCATCATAACTGTCCTGACGAGTCCCCCCTGCACAAGTGTGTTAATTTAATGTTTGCATGTGTTTTGACGTGCTTTTTTGCGTTCTATAGAGGTTATGGAATATTCTGGAACGGAAACTGTCCAGGAACCGTGAAGGAAGGACATTTGAAGACACGCATGCGCGTCCCATTTCTAGATATTTCCTCACGTGGAGTTTCCACTTCAGCTTGTTAGATCCACACTCAAGAAGAAATCGGGGCTCAACATCACAAGGTTTCAACGACTATCACTTAAAGATGGTAAGAGATTCTTTCTCAAAACAATGTCACATAGCTAAGATATAATTTAGGATACTTAACGTGCTGCCACAAACAGACTTGCTTGCTAGCTAGCTAGCTAGCATAACCAGTTTCATAACGTTAGCAAACTAGCTAGCTTGCTAATTATGCTTTGTTTTCTCTCAGACAAGGTCAGACAGATGATGCCATTTTCAGTGTTCGCACAAATAATCGAGTTTGCTAGCACCACTGCAAGAATACAGGGTGAGATGAGTTTGGCAGGTTCACACTGCGCAAAGTACTTAAGACAATGTCAAGCGAGCTGCCATGCATGACTGTGCCAAAGCAGATCGTTAACAGTTAACAGACACCACTTGAAACATTCAATCTCCAATCGTTGGTTATTGGTGAAAATATACATCTGAAGTTGGTATTGCTAGCTTTGTACTTAGAATGAATGAAGTGATGACACGTGACGTGAACCATATTTTGCCTAAACTAATTTGAGGCCGCATGCTGTGTGGATGATCCTTTGTGCACATAACGTTAGCCATCTGTTTAAAAAAATATATATATAATCATATTGTGCTTTTTCTAATTGACGGATTCTGTTTTTTATAGTTCATTGTCGTGTCCTTGCACAACGACAAAATATAATACCGGCTCCTTATCAACCATTTCTGGCTTACGTTGCTTCAGACGTCGTGATCCCATGTGCAACTGCGTCAGAGCATTTTAATTTGGTCCGTGTTATCCAGGGTCCTTGGGAGGGTTTAGAGTAGGGAAGTCCAGGATAGCACTGACCATTTTCATTTGATTATTAACTTCCCACACTTCCTGCTTGTTTAAACATTTCAGACCAGCCTATATACTACAATAACCTAACTTTAGTATGCAACACAATTTCACATTGGAATACTGTCCATTATCCTAAATATGATAGACTGAGGGATCTGAAGCATCAGACAAATCAGTTACTGAAGAACAGACCTTGAATGTTTTCTCTGGAGGTCTGGGTCCTTGAGACCTATCTAGACCCCACAAAGCCTTGGCCGCCATGCAGGGGGGGATGTCTTGCTGACTTGTTCTGGAATTTACTCCAACATTCCAGACCTGGTTAGTCTAGAAGATTATCTGTGGGTCAGGGTTCTGTCCTTCACTGAGAACATGGTAAACATTGACAGTGCATCCCCCCCCCCCCCCCCCCCCCCAAACAACATATCCCCCACTGGCCCCCCTATTGAGTCAACAGCCTTGAAAACCACTGTTCATCCTCCACCTCCTCTGTCTCCCCTGTTTCAGAGATGCCCTTCACTCAAGGTCAAAGATAAATTTGCTGGCAGCTGGTTTTGCAAATCTTCTCTGTTTTGGCACCTTGCATTGTGCTGACCACAGAGAGAACCCACACTACTTTCAGTAGTCTTAGTTTAAGCTTGAAGATCGTCCTGCATCAGATATCAAACAATTTCTTTCTTTATGCCTTTCATTAGTGAATACAAAGGGTTTCTGTTGCCTTTGGCAGGCTCTACTTGGCAAATTGCATGGACACTGCTAGTTATCAAGGTCCATCCCTATGGATATTCCTCCCCCATTCTAATGTAATGAACCCTCTGATTTCCTGTTGCCGTTAGAGGTCCGTATAGGAGAGTTATAAATACCTAGTTGGTAAATTGACCAAACTTACCAAACCAAGAACTCTGGGAAGATGCCAAAGGTTTTAATGTACATATTCCACCAAAATGTCCATAATTTCAGTGGATGATGACAGATGGCTACAACTTTTGGTTATTTAAGGGGCTGCAGTGGGGGGCCCCTCCTGCTTTTGTTAGTCACGTCTTTACCAGTTCACACAACGGATCTCAGGCTCTACCTAGTGGCTATTTCAGGCTATGACCATTGAATGCCAAGCACTCACTAGAAGAGTCCAAAACTCTTCAACTCTGTGCTATGTAGCTAAAATCAGTTGCAATGTTTTTTTTTTGTTTGTTTTTTTCAAGTTAGATTGCAATGATTTGTTTGTACATTGTCTCTGTCAAATGAAATAACATACTTCCCCTTCATCTTGTAGGCTTTCAGGAAATTCCTTCCCATGTTTGACCGGGTGCTGGTGGAGCGTCTGGCTGCAGAGACTATGTCGAAGGGGGGCATTATGCTGCCAGAGAAGGCCCAGGGCAAGGTGCTGCAGGCCACAGTGGTGGCAGTGGGACCAGGCTCCACCAACCAGGTAACTTACTGTTCCTGTTTCACTCTCTCCGGCTAAACAATAGCTTATAGCTGTGCTGTCGAACTAACTGGCTTGTCTGTTTGGTGTGCAGTTGATCAGATTTCAATGCCAGGAGATTAGAAGTGTATATCTTCAGGGACCACATTGATACAATATAGTCATCTTTTGATGTGAGAGCTTGCTGCTCTGGTTTGTGGCCATAGAGATAGAGGATGCATATTTATCTGTGCAATTATAGCATCTGACAGCATGGGCAGTGCCATTGGGGCTACTAATCATAGGAAACCCCACCCAGTTGACTACTTTAAAATGGTGCAAGCCCTCAATGGTGCTGTCCATGCTAAAATGGCTTTTGGCAACTAGAGGCTTCTATCATTCTCTATGGTTGTCTAACTGTTGTCTACTGATCCCATTCAGAAAGGACATCTGACACCCATGAGTGTCAAAATTGGAGAGAAGGTCCTTCTGCCAGAGTACGGAGGAACTAAAGTTAACCTGGAAGACAAGGCATGTCTAAAAATATTATCTAATATTAGTTGTGGGAGTAATCTACATGTTCATTAGAATATAAATAATTATGACCACAGTAAAAGCAATTGATTCTTCTAATTGTCTATTCAATTTCTACATTTGTCTTTCAGGAATACTTCCTGTTCCGTGATGCTGACATCCTTGGCAAATATGTAGAATAGTTATTTTTGCTGTAAAACCTCCATTCATCCTAATATAGGTTGCCTCGTTTTTGTTTCTTATGTTATTCAATTGTAAATAATTCTGATCATGTTTTGTTACAATAATAAAGTTAACTATTGAATCTAGATGTGTTGCCTCTTTCATACACCTGCCAAGCAGATATTCTATGAAGAGAGGATTTTATATGTGCAAGTGGGGACTCTTCAGGCTGAGGAGTGAGTTTGACAGATAACAAGTTGAATATGCATATGAACTTTCCACAAAAATCAGATCTGCATAAGATTTTGTTGAAGCACCAGTTGATTAGCAACTGGTTTTGGTAAAGGGGAAAGTCCTTCCACTCCTGCGATACACTTGTTCCATGAAATTAAAGATTTCCTTCAAATCAGGGATGGGCAACTGTACTTTTGTATTACTGCAGATAAATATTCTATATACAGCAGCTTTGGAAAGTATTCAGATCGCTGGACTTTTCCCACATTGTTGCGTTACAGCCTTATTCTGAAATCGATTACTTTGAGTAAAAAATGGATTAGGAAAAAACTATCTACACACAATACCCCACAATGACAAAGTAAATTCAGGTTTTTAGAAATTTGAGCAAATTTATGAAACTATTAAATTCAAGTATTCAGACCCTTTACTCAGTACTTTGTTGATGCACCGTTGGCAGTGATTACAGCCTTGAGTCTTGGGTATGACGATAAAAGCTTTTCACACCTGTATTTGGAGTTATTCCCATTCTTCTCTGCAGATCTTCTCAAGCTCTGTGAGGTTGGATGGGGAACATCGCTGCACAGGTATTTTCAGGTCTCCAGAGATGTTCAATCTGATTCAAGTTTGGGTTCTGGCTGGGCCACTCAAGGACATACAGAGACTTGTTCCAAAGCCACTCCTGTGTTGTTCTTGGATGTATGCTTAAGGTCCTTGTCCTGTTTGAAGGTGAACCTTCGCCCCAGTCTAAGGTCCTGAGCACTTTGGAGCAGGTTTTCATCAAGGGTCTCTGTACTTTGCTATGTTCATCTTTCCCTCGATTGTGACTAATCTCCCAGTCCCTACCTCTGGGAAAAACATCCCCACAGCATGTTTCCACCACCATGCTTCACCGTAGGGATGGTGCCAGGTTTCCTCCAGGCGTGACGCTCGCATTCAATCTTGATTTCATCAGACCAGAGAACATTGTTTCTCATGGTCCGAGTCCTTTAGGTACCTTATGGCAAACTCCAAGCGCGCTGTCATGTGGCTTCTGTCTGGCAACTCTACCATGAAGTCCTGTTTGGTGGAGTGCTGCAGAGATGGTTGTCCTTCTGGAAGTTTCTCCCATCTCCACAAAGGAGCTCTGTCAGAGTGACCATCGGGTTCTTGGTTACCTCACTGACCAAGGCCCTTCTCCCCTGATTGCTCAGTTTGGCTGGGCGGCCAGCTCCAGGAAGAGTCTTAGTTGGAGTCCATTCCAACCAAGACTTGGCACGCCCCTATTCTAATCGACGGGGCTGTAGTGGAGCAGTTTGAGAGCTTCAAGTTCCTTGGCGTCCACATCAACAAACTAACATGGTCCAAGCACACCAAGACAGTTGTGAAGAGGGCACGGCAAAACCTATTCCCCCTCAGGAGACTGAAAAGATTTGGCATGGGTCCTCAGATCCTCAAAAGGTTCTATAGCTGCACCATCGAGAGCATCCTGAGGGATTACATCACTGCCTGGTATGGCAACTGCTCGGTTATTCTTATCTCTTACTTTTTCAGGGATTTTCTTAAAACGGCATTGTTAATGGCTCCTAAGTAAGCATTTCACTGTAAGGTGAGTTGTATTGTACGAGATGTATTGTACCTGTTGTATTCGGCACGTGACAAATAAAATTAGATTTGATTTGGTGGTTCCACAGTTCTTCCATTTAAGAATGATGGAGGTCACTGTGGTATTGGGGACCTTCAATGCTGCAGAACTTTTTTGGTACCCTTCCCCAGATCTGTGCCTCGACACAATCCTGTCTTGGAGCTCTACGGACAATTCCTTCTACCTCCTGGCTTGGTTTTTGCCCTGAAATTCACTGTCAACTGTGAGACCTTTTTATATAGACAGGTGTGTGCCTTTACAAATCATGTCCAATCAATTGAATTTACCACAGGTGGACTCCAAGTTGTAAAAACATATTAGGGATGATCAATGGAAACAGGATGCACCTGAGCTCAATTTTGAGTCTCATAGCAAAGGGTCTGAATACTTCTGTAAATAAGGAATTTCAGTTTTTTATTTTTAATAAATGTACAAACATTTCAAAACCTGTTTTTGCTTTGTCATTATGGGGTATTGTTTGTAGATTGAGTAAAACATGTATTTAATCCATTGTAGATTAAGGCTGTAACGTAACAAAATATGGGAAAAAGTTTGTGTGTGAGTGAGTTAGTGGCGGCAGATAGCCTAGTGGTTAGAGCGTTGGGCCAGTAACCAAAAGGTTGCTGGATGGAATCCCCGAGCTAGGTAAAAATATGTCCTTCTGCCCCTGACCAAGGCAGTTAGCCCACTGTTCCCCGGTAGGCTGTCATTGTAAATAAGAATTCGTACTTAACTGACATGCCAGGTTAAAAATGTATATATATCTCTGGAGGAATGCAGTGGTCTAAAGTACTTATGTAAAAATACTGTAAAGTACTTAAGTTGATTTGAGGTATCTGTACTTTACGATTTATATTTTGGCCAACTTTTACTTTACTACATTCCTAAAGAAAATCTACTTTTTACTCCATACCTTTTCCCTGACACCCAAAAGTAGTCGTTACATTTTGAATGCTTAACAGGACATAAACATATTCAAATTCATGCACTTATCAAGAGAACATCCCTGGTCATCCCCCTGATCTGGTGCACTCACTAAACACATGCTTCCTTTGTAAATGGTGTCTGAGCGTTGGAGTGTGCCCTCTTCTGAGGTTTAACGGCAGTTGGCATCCAATTTGTTGCATTACCTACTAGACTGGAGTACAACTCCCTTACACTTTGCTTGATAGATCAAATGTAATAATAAATACCCTACCATCAAACACTACACTCACTAATTAAAACATTATATAAAGTTAACACCACCCCACTCCACTAATTAAATGTATTTATTCCTACCTCATGTCATCATCCTAAAAGGATGGGACTTCACCACTTAACACACCCTGTAACTCTTTTGATGTCTCGCACACCCAAATACCTCTCTGCAGCTGCCACCACAACCTACATTTTCTGCAATTTCCATTCCATCCCTGCCGTACAGTTGATAACCATTGCTATAAATGCTAAAAATCGAATCTTGTTGAACCTTATATCACTTTTTGGCCTATCCCTCTGTACTGGTATATCTCTACTACTCTCACCACTCCTCACCCTTAACCCATCTTCCTCTACTTTCTTCACTGCCTCAACATATGACAACTTCTGCTCTACTCTAACCCTAGAAACCTCAACCTGCCTCTCTCACAGGACATTTCTGATCCCCAGCCCCATGGGCACCCCTACAATTAATAACACATACCACTACTTTCACCAATACTACACATACCTTTGTCTCATGCCCTCCTGCACACTTCTCACACCTTGGACCCTCCCTCCTATACACTGCTGCCACATGCCATGCCCATAAGCTTGGCATCTAACATCGTAATGTATTCGGCACATACGCTCATACAGGATAACATATATATCCTAGCTTCACTTTGTCGGGCAAAAACTCAACTTCAAAACTCAAAAGAACAGACAATGACTCTTCTGTTTCCCCACCCGTTATGCGTCGCATCAAACGACGAGCATCACATACACCGGGAATTTCCCCTCAGCTGGTCAACTTTTATATTTACTGCAACCCCAGTTTCATTGGCGCCCTTTTCTTGAGAGCGAAACAACTTTTCTTGCCCCCATTTCTTTTACTCCGAGCGCCTTCTCCCTCTGACCAACACAAACAATTATCACTAGACCACTTCTGGTTAACTTCACCGATTCCACATTACCCAACTATTTCACCCACCGCGAAATCACAAATGGATCAGCCAAAATGCAAGAGTCCACTTTTTCCATAAACTTCACTCCTGTCAGACTCATCTTTATCGTGACCCTCCGTGCATACCTCGGTCTCCGATAACTTCACCCTCATTCACTTCCAATTCTCCTCCTGTTTTCATCTCCCTCTGCTTACACTTTCTTCCATTCTTCTTTATCAAACCATCTCCCTTTTTCCCACCATTCTTATCCGACTCAAGCTCACCCTCTTCTTCCCTCTCTCTTTGACCTTCTCTCCATATTCCTCCTCCGTTTCCCAAGTACACGTCTCCTCGTGATAATACTGCACTACTAACCAACCATCTCGTTCTCCAGGGACTCCCATTTCCCTTCGACTTCTGATTGCAATCTGGAGTGTGCATCTGGCTATCCGTAAAATGTTAACGTAAGAAATAGTGCCGTCTGGTTTGTTTAATATGAATTTTAAATTATTTATACTTTAACTTTTGATACTTAAGTATATTTAAAAACAAATACATTTAGACTTTTACTCAAGTTGTATTTTAACGGGTATCTTTACTTTTACTCAAGCATGATAATTGGGTACTTCTTCCACCACTTGAGGAATGTCCACTGCTTGGTAGCCTTGCAACTCCCTGTCCGCGCTCCTGCTACAGGGAATCCGTCACACACAAGTCAGTAAATGTGTGCATCATTTGCATCCGGGCATTCTGTCGAGATGGTCATGGCGGAGGGTACTGCAGTTCTGAGGAGGAATCGGCCTGGAACCAAGGCGAAGGTATGTTTCCACAAATCGGAATACGATTGCATATGGTAAAGAGACCAGCGGTGACCACGGTGGTCTTGCAGGAACAGTGAATTTCATTCAGATTTTGGGGTTTGAGTCGTTTCTCTGTACGGTTAGCTCGGAGTTGTCTTTCCGGAAAATAGGAAGAGTCGGGCTTGCAACTGGGTAGCGTTAGCTAACGTTAATTAGGCTAGCTAAAAACTACCACAGAGAATTTGAGACTTGCTAGGTAGTTAGACTTTAAAACAATGAAATATGAACACCATCTGAAAACCACTTTACTTTTGATAGCTAGCGAACTAGTAGCTAACCTAGTTTAAGTTAGCTAGATATCTAAGTTAGCTAACAGCTGTAATTGTTGACATTATAGCTAGCTACAGTATCTAGCTACCGTTTAACTGTTAGCGAGCTATTTTGACATGGCTAACTGTTCATGAGCTGTAGTCTTCAGCTACTGTACTTTAGCTAGCTGACTAACGTTATATTATTTTCCATCAACTAGCTATCAAGCCAAGTAACGGTAATTATTTGTGTAATTATCCTTATACGTGTCCCCAATGTAGTTAGCTAGTTAACCAGTAACTAATGTAGTTAGCTAAATACTGTATATTGTTTATTTATTAGGATCCCCATTACTACTCTTCCTGGGGTCCAAACAGGATTAAAACAATAGTTACATCACAACAAAACGCAACAGCCTACATCATAAATAGAACAATATATCATGCAATACATTATTACTTTATTATGCAAATATATAATATACAACAGTGGCGGTCAGTGTCGTTTAAGATGAGGGACGATTTTTTTTTTATGAGCATGGCCTTATTTATATTACAACATATTGGATGACTGTCATTCATATTCCATTCACCCAGCTCAATGTAACATCGATAGGTTTAGCTAGGTTACTACACATTATACTTCAATTTTCCCTATACCCATCATCATGTTTCTACAATCTAGACTACGAATGAAAGTTTACAACAGGTGCACAGGTCAAGAGAGAAATTTGAGTAATCAAGGTGACAGTGACACATTTAATACCGCCTTGCACACTCTTGCCTGCATCTAGCTGATCTAGGGTGTAGTCATTAGTGCAAACAAGAGATTCTATTGGACAAATTCAGGTATATTTATCCCCATTCTGTTTGCTTCCGTTTAAGAAACGTTTTTCAACAGAATCGGCAGAATCGGCAGAATAAATACACCCCTGAACACACGCGAACACAGTTAACATTCATAGCAGCCACATACAAACAGCATGATCACTTTTGTAGTTGTATTCCTTCTCGCATCTACGTGCTCTCTTCCTCTCGCATTTTCCCTTCGCTTGTGGACTTCAGTGCACAACATATCAGCTGTCTGTGACCAGGTGAAAAACCTTTCCAAACCTTCATATCATAATTGCTAACTGCTACACACAGCCTACATCGTTGTCACCATATTAGCTAATGTCATAGTCAACAAAACTACTACAACTAACACGTTAGTAAATCCGCTACAATTGTGCAGTACAGTGTACAGTCAGCAGGCAGTTTAACAGTTACACCGTTAGGCCCTGGTGTCAATTCATAAACCAAAAGCTTACCTTGACTTAGAGTTCCAGTTTTGGATAGCCATAGCCAGCTAGCATAGCAGCCCTCTCTGTTTGAGTAGGCTAAACTAGCTAGCTGCATTCACTAGCTAAGAAAGTGCAAAAAATACAACAGAAATATAGCTAGCTCTCTCTCTCTCTTGCTCCTCCTTCATTTTTGAAGGAATTAATTTGTTCAAAACTTCAACTATTGTCTTTCTCTCTTTGAGTCACAACTACTCACCACATTTTATGCACTGCAGTGCTAGCTAACTGGCTTATGTTTTCAGTACTAGATTCATTCTCAGATCCTTTGATTGAGTGGACAACATGTCAGTTCATGTTGCAAGAGCTCTGATAGGTTGGAGGACGTCCTCCGGAAGATAGTGAGAACCATGAGCCTCCTAGGTTTTGTATTGAAGTAAATGTACCCAGAGGAGGACAGAAACTAGCTGTACTTGTCGTGGAAATATTCAGTCAATAATATTTCCCAAATACTGGAGCTTGTGAGTTCAAATAGACTTTATTACAAAGTAACAAAAGCCGAGCTGGTTCATGAAGCAACTGCCTTTCCAGCCTCGGGCACACACTTTTTATACAGTTTTCATCCTTACGTTACACACTGTCACTCCTCTTTATGTTAATGATTCATCCCCTTGGGCATTTAGCCACCATTATCTTTTTGCCTTGAACTTATTTCAGCTTGGTTTCCATTTTCTTGTTGGCACAGACCTTAGGGCATAGATTCTATTGGTGGCGTAACCATAGCAACGATACAAAAATAAACAAACACGCATACTCCTAATGCAGGTGCATGTCTAATGGTGCTTTTAGTAAAACACACCTATGCTCCTAATGCACATCTAATGAACCTCACGGGACTGGTTAATGGCTTCCCTTATCCTAATGACCTATTGATTATTGGTTTCCCTTAGCCTTATGACCCAGACACATATACCTTCCCTTAACCTAATGATCTATTGATTAATGGCTTCAGAGTGCACGTCTAATGGCCCAGATACATATGGCTTGTGTTGATTCTGCTTACTACTCTGAGATGTATAATGTGCATATATGTACTGGAAAATTCCCAATATCCTCCTGCTACACCATGGTGCTAACCTACAGAGTGCTGTTGAGGATACTGTAGACCTTCGTAGCAAAACAGTCTTTTAATAAATGATTTGGTGACGTGAATATATACATTTCAAGTTTTTTAATGTCACATGCACAAGTACAGTGAAATGCCTTTCTTGCTAACTATTTAGCATCGTTTTATCAAAAAATGTTTCACCAAAAAAAATGAAATTCCCCCTCCACTGATATAAAATTATTATTACTGTGTGTGTGTGTGTGTGTGTGTGTGTGTCTCTTCATAGTCCGCATTGTGCCGTGAGGTGTTGTTTTATGTTTCTTTACATCTGATTTTACTGCACACTTGAGTTACTTGACGTGAAAAAGTTCCATGTAGTTATCGCTCTATGCAGTATTGTGCATTTCCCAGAGTCTGTTCTGGACTTGGTTACTGTGAAGAGACCATCTGTCTGGTTAGATGAAATATGAATGGCTGAGAGGTGACACTATTTTGCCCTTTGAGCCATAGCCACACATGCACTGAATATGATTATCGCTCACTCTCTCACTGCAGGATTTCTACAACTGGCCAGATGAATCCTTTGAAGAGATGGACAGCACGCTGGCTGTACAACAGGTGTGGTTGAGTTAGCTAGTGGGGCGTGACTGTGGAGTCCATTTTGAGCTTCAAATTAGCCCTAAGTGTCATAATTGCAGAATGCTGTTCGTAGCTGTCAAGTGCCAAGCCTGACGCTGACATGGTGTGCCTTATTTTAAGATGGCAGCCTGCTTCCCTATAAACCTACGAAGCATCTTATCTATTAATGGTTGACTTGTGATCATTGTCACCCATGTCAGAACCTATTTCTTTTAACTAGTTAGGAGGATGATGGCAAGATGTTTTGATCACTAACCTAGGCACTTCCCCTGTCCCTTGTTCAGTACATTCAGCAGAACATCCGGTCAGACTGCTCCGGTATCGATAAGATCCTAGAGCCACCAGAGGGACAGGACGAAGGGGTGTGGAAGTACGAGCACCTCAGGTACAGTAGCTGCACGACACGCTGAGATCAAAAACCTTACTCCATGTGGGTGTGTTGACTCAGTCTGTGTCTACCATTCTCCCATCTGATACAGGCAATTTTGTCTGGAGCTGAATGGACTCGCTGTGAAACTGCAGAGCGAGTGCCACCCAGACACCTGCACCCAGATGACAGCCACAGAACAGTGGATATTCCTGTGTGCTGCACACAAGACCCCCAAAGAGGTGAGTGTTACTAAAATCAGAATGAAGAACGATTGTCCATGTACTCTTATAATCTCCACCCCTCAGGGCCTGGTTTCTTCCTAGAGAGGAGCCTTTCTAGGGAGTTTTTCCTACCCATTGTGCTTCTGCATCTGCATTGCTTGCTCTTTGGGGTTTCTGTATAAGCACTTTAGGACAACTGCTGATGTGAAAAGAGCTTTATAAAATACATTTGATTCAATTCACTCAGGATTACATTTTTCAGCTCAGCCTGCAATGCACTATTCTGTATTTAGGATGCATGTACATTGCCTGTGCTTGGGTCCACAGTGCCCTGCCATTGACTACACCAGGCACACGCTGGACGGAGCTGCCTGCCTTCTCAACAGCAACAAGTATTTCCCCAGCCGGTGAGCACTCACACACACACACACACTTTATGTAAAGGAGTGCTTTGGTTCCCCACTCATACACTTTCAATCTCCCCTCCCCAGTGTGAGCATCAAGGAGTCCTCAGTGGCCAAGCTGGGTTCTGTGTGTCGCCGGATCTACAGGATATTCTCCCACGCTTACTTCCACCATCGCCAGATATTTGACAAGTATGAGGTAAGTTAAAGGTTCACACTTCCCAAATAGACTTGGCAGTGAAGTATGATTTGGGCTCTTCATACCAATTGAAAATGACAGTAAAGCTTCATTGGGACATTCATTACTTGTTTGAATTAGAACATATAATGCACTTATCCACACCACATGTGCAACCGATTGAGCAGGAAATGAGTGATTACCAACTCCTTTATTCTCCATATGTGGCCAACCAGCTATGAACATATTCCATCTTGTAGTAGTCCCATGTTAAGCCAACAGGTGGCACTACAGACCTAGACAATAGGGAACACTGGACTGATACTGTCTACTAGAGCTGAATAGAGTCTGGGACCTGTGCATATCCATAATGGCCACTTCATGGTCTACTGAACTCGTGCCCTGTGGAGTTCACCCATGTGATGACTCCAAGCAGACCAAAGCTATGGCTCTACATACAACAGTTAGTTCTGATGCTGATTAGCTGCGTTCCAGACATGATTTACTTCATGACAAATCACGGCTGTGACAGTATGGCTTTATAGTAAATGGTCAGTCAGCCTCTAAACTAGTGCATCAGACCTCAGATCGCATCCTCTTGTTTAGGGGTAGAGGCTGTTTCTGGACAGGGCCCAACTCTCATCCTCTTTCCTTCCCTGTAGAACGAGACCTTTCTGTGCCATCGGTTCACGCGCTTCGTGATGAAGTACAACCTGATGTCCAAGGACAACCTGATCGTTCCTATCCTGGAGGAGGAGGTCCAGAACACCTCAGCCGGGGAGAGCGAGGCCTGAGAGGAGAGCTGCACACAGGAGACCAGACGTGAGTTCAAATACTAGTATTCAAATACTGCTTGATTGAGCTTGCCTGTTGCAATGAAACCAATGAGAGTCCCACAAGGCAAACCCCACCCACCTGGTACTCCAGGCAGGCTAAAGCAAACACTCAAAGTATTTGAAGAGATTTCGGATAGTATTTGAACCCAGGTCTGATGCAGCTACACACTAGCCAGTCTCACTACTCTGTGGGGAATGTTGCTTTAACCTTTTGAGCAGCTGGATTTACAAAACCTACATTTAACCATAATGTGTTGATGACAAAGGCACACCCTTATGGGCTCCCTGTACATAACCCCTGCTGTCCCCCCCCCCACTACTATCATGTGTTTGCTGGTGCTTTGCTTTCTCCCCGTTGCTTTTGTTCTATCACTGAATTCCAAATAGACTCCTTGCCACTCCTGTAGATCTGAGGCTTGGGTAGGTGGAAGAATATGCAGACATTTCCAGGAAACCCATTTGGAGGCAAGATGAAGCTATGACCATAATGCTTCTCTGTATCCAATCTTCTCTAGTTTACAGGTGTACCTAGGGTTTAGAGGCTAGGGGTCCATTTGTGGTTCAGAAGCCCTCTATGCTTGTGTTGCTCTGAGTGCACACCTCCTTCCTCCTCATCATCATTAAGTTATTTTGTGGGAGGAGTCTTGTCTATCCGCCCACTTTTTATTTTCCTTTAAAATACATTTTACTGTCAACATTTGTCTTAATAAAAAGACTATTACCCTGTTGTTGACCCCAACAAAAATCCCTTTATGTATAATTTGGCCCCATCTGTTATGACTTAATTTTTTAAATACAGCTTGTAAAAGTCATGGGATCATTTGAGAGGTTTACACCTGGATGAAGAAGGCAGATGTGAGTGTGGGGCCACCACGGAACTGTCAAGAATTAACTTGTCCTCTCCATGGCCTCTCCTATTTAGCCGAGTGCTTTAAAAGTAAATAATTGGTCAGTAAATGTGAGGAAATCATGGGCATGTGTTTTTCTAAATGTGAGGAATAAGGAGAAATAGCTGTTTAATAAAATAAACACTGATGACAAAAGGAAGCAAAATATTACATTCTCAAATGAAACACTGCAACAGGTAAATACTGATGTTTCACCATCCCCAAAACAAGGGGGCTCATAAACCTGTATTGTATAACTACAAATGTCCATCTCTAGTAATACTATAACATCTACGATATGTACATCATTGTGGTGTTCTCTTACACAACAAACCCTTTAATAGTGTTATTAAACAAATGTCACTGAGTCATCTCCCTTAGTAACACAATAGGGCTTTTGTCTGAGGAAAGGAATCATTGGGCAGAATGAAAACAATTGAGGCCTGATAACCAGTACCATGTGGCTATGATAAAATAACTACCAGCTATTTCTAATGACAGTAGGTGCAGGAATAGAATAGGTCCTGATCTGATGCCAATGAATAAAAATGCACGCTAATGACCGTGAACAATAGATTTAAGCACCAATCAGACAATACATTTATAGCCCTGATGTACATATCTAGAGAAGGTTCAGTATGTTATCAATTCATTCCCAGGCAGTCCGGTATATGGAAATAAATCTTACCCATGCAATTACTGTACAAATCTTCTCCAGGCCTCAACTCAAAACACCCCTAGTTTTACAACTATCACAGAAAGAGGTCTGTTTGAATAATATTGCTGAATGCTGCAAGGCCCTGGACAGTACCACCACCACACAGCGAGCGTGTATTTGTCCGCCTGGTACGTTTCCATCCAGCTGGGTGTGTTTGAGACAACAGGGGAGAGGAGCTGGTGGCAGGAAAGGGAATACCTAGTCAGCTGTACTACAATGTATTTAGCCCAACCCAATGTAGCTGTGCTGTTTGTCTGGCCCGTTTCCCCTTGAGCCAGAGTAGGTGTGATGTTACACGTCAGAGGATGAGGAGATAAAGTTGTATTGAACGGAGGTGTTGGCAGTTCTGGGGGAGGGGGTCCCAAAACATGGGGACACGTTCCACCAACCAGTTGTGTAGTTGGTCAGAGTTCAGTCCAGTGGTCTGGGTGTGTCTGCATGGAAGCTTCTTCCTGGTTCCCCCGGTCACTGTGGAGATGTCCTGTGCTTTCTGCTGGTCACAGTTGTGTGAAAGTGTGTGTGTGTTCTTATATGAAAAGGTGCTGTGTGAACGATGAGATGTGTGAATCTGGACTGATAAGTGCATATGTGTGGGTACGAACAAAAGTGTCTCGACAGCTTGCTTTTCCCAACAAAATGTATAAAAATGGAAATAACACCATCTCAAAATTGTAAATATGGCTTCATAATAAAAAAAAAGTGCCAAGTTTTGCTTTTCTAGTCTTCTTGGTTAGGGAAGCGATTAGAGGGATAGATGGGGGGTGTATATATATGTGTCCATTTCAGGGTCACATGCAGGTCACCTCTGCCGCCCCGTCATCGTGCTCGAAGCCCCCCTCTAGGTGGGACAGGGTGCTGGGGTACCCCCCTCCGAAGACGGGGAACCCCCCGATACCCCCAGCGGTGGGGGACAACTCCACATTGGGGGGTGTTAGGGGGCTGCCCACACCTCGACTCACAGAGCGAGTGGACACGTCGCTCTGAATGGACCCGGCCTGGGAGAGGACAGAGGGTAGTATAAGAGGAAGAGGCTTTCATGTCTCTGTGATGGTGACTTCTCTATGCAGTAACGCTAAACATTGTGCAAATAAATCAATCATCGGTCATTAAAATATCTAGTAAAAGCAACATGCAAATCTAATGCAGTACAGATGTGTGTAACAGCAACTAGCTCTCACAGTCTCACTTCAGAATGAGACATTTCGAAGTTGAGTGTTTAAGGTTAAATTCAGGCATTATAGTGTAGCAATTTAAAACCTCTTAAGGATCTCTACAGATCGGTGTCCCACCCTCGGGACGGTTGAGCTAATGTGATTAGCATGACGCAAGTAACAAGAAAATGTACCATGACAAACTAATTTAACTGCACTGTCCAATTTACAGTAGCTATTAGTGAAAGAATACCATGCTATTATTTGAGGAGAGTGCACAGTTATGAACTTAGTTATTAATAAACCAATTAGGCACATTTGGGCAGTCTTGATACATTTTGAACAGAAATGTGATGGTTCATTGGGTCAGTGTAAAACTTTGCACATACACTGCTGCCATCTAGTGGCAAATCTATATTGTGCCTGGGCTTTCATTTCAAAGATGGCAAAAAAACGTTTTTAGTTTGTTTATCCTTTACCAGGTCTAATGTGTTATTCTCCTACATTCATTTCACATTTCCACAAACTTCAAAGTGTTTCCTTTCAAATGGTATTAAGAATATGCATATCCTTGCTTCAGGTCCTGAGCTACAGGCTGTTAGATTTGGGTATGTCATTTTAGGTGAAAATGAAAAGGGGCGGATCCATATTAATACAATTCATTGATTTGTATGATACATCTCACTTTGCTTTCATTTTCCACTTCCCTTTATCATAAAAAAATCCACAGGGGGGCAGTAGTCACATAGAACAAAACACTACAACAGGAAAGCTGCTAACTGAAACCAAGCCCTCACATGGTTCCTCTGTGGTATTGAAGAGGTCTTGATTGGTCTCTGTAGGAACACCACATGCTTGGTTGCCAGGTTACCATCACTAGACAAACACACAACATTACAAAAGTTTATGAAGGAAAACAGTCAAATAAGGCATGATGACCCGAGTTTGTTCTGGACCATCGGGCAGTGGTGTAAATTAAGTAGAACTTTTAAGTATTTTCACTTAAGTAGAATTTCGGGATATCTGTACTTTACTATTTATATTTGGCAACTTTTACTTCACTACATTCCTAAAGAAAACGATATACCTTTTACTCCATACATTTTCTATGACACCCAAATGTACTCGTTACATTTTGAAAGCTTAGCAGGACAAGATAATGATCAAATTCACACTTAAAGAGAACATCCCTGGTCATCTACTGCCTCTGATCTGAAGGACTCACTAACACATGCTTCGTTTCTAAATGATGTCTGAGTGTTGGAGTGTGCCTCTGGCTATCCCTAAATTAAAATAAACAAGAAAATGATGCCGTCTGGTTTGCTTAATACAAGGAATTTGAAATGATTTACACCTACTTTTGATACTTTAGTATATGTCAAACCAAATACTTAACTTTTATTCAAGTTGTATTTTACTGGGTGACTTTTACTTGAGTCATTTTCTATTAAGTTATCTTTACTTTTAGTCAAGAATGAAAATTGGGTACTTTTTCCACCACTGCCATCAGGCAACACACAAAACATTTAAGTGCAATGTCAGGTTCATCACTTGAGTACAGAGACTTGAGCCAAGACTGGTCCAACAACATTAATATCAAAATGCCCATCAATGATGTGTGTTACCTGTCATGGCGGATGATATGTGTGGGCAGGACACAGGTGAGCAGCCAGCCGAACTCAGCCAGTGTGTGAAGGAGTGGCCCGTAATCGGTCTTCACATCAGAACCCTACACAGCACAATATTGTTGTCACACACTGGATAGAGGTAATTGTTGAATGTTTTCTACACTTGTTTATCCATCTTTTTGTGTTACCATTAGGGTTGTTGACACAAACAAACAATCTCCACCCCCCACAGACATGATGCTAATCACCCACACACAAACACATAATTCTAATCTCCCCCAACACAGACAATGCTAATCTCCCCCACCACACAGTCATAATGCTAATCACTCCCCCCCCCACACACACACACACACACAATGCTAACCCCCCCCCCCCCCCCCCCCACCACACACACGTAATGCTATCCTATCACTCACTACAGGATCTTCCCTAGGGAATACCTACTGCAACACATTCACCTGTCCTCACTGACTGACCCACGCATGCACACACACACGGCTCTCTGACCTCGATGACAGTCCACTGCTCCACTACGATAGTGTCATTGGCAGGAGGGGCAGTGCTTCTCTCCTCATAGACAAACAGCCCCTCTAGTGACCTGGGCACGGGCTCACCTGACAACACACACACACACACACACCATCAGTCAGCAAACTATACTGAACTAAAATATAAACGCAACATGCAACAATTTCCAAGATTTTACAGAATTACAGTTCATATAAGGAAATCAGTCAGTTTAAATAAATAAATTAGGCCCCAATCTATGGATTTCACATTACTGGGAATACAGATATACATCTGTTGCTCACAGATACCTTAAACAAAATAATTGTAGGGGTGTGGATCAGAAAACCAGTCAGTATCTGGTGTGACCACCATTTTCCTCATGCAGCGCGACATCTCCTTCGCATAGAGTTGATCAGGTTGTTGATCAATCCAGAGCATCCCAAATATGCTCAGAGTGACGTCTGGTTAGAATCCAGGCCATGGAAGAACTGGGTCATTTTCAGCTTCCAGGAATTGTTTACAGATCCTTGCGATATGGGGCTGTGCATCATCATGCTGAAACATGAGGTGATGACACCGGATGAATGGCACGACAGGATCTCATCACGGTATCATTAAAATTTCCACCAATAAAATGCAATTTTGTTCGTTGTCCGTAGCTTATGCCTGCCCATACCATAACCCCACCATGGGGCACTCTGTTCACAACGTTGACATCAGCAAACCGCTCGCCAACACGACGCCATACAAGTAGTCTGCGGATGTGAAGCCGGTTGGACGTACTGCCAAATTCTCTAAAACGACGTTGGAGGTGGCTTATGTTAGAGAAATTAACATTACATTTTCTGGTAACAGCTCTGGTGGACATTCGTACATTCTAATTAAATACAAATGTTATTTGTCACATGTGCCGAATACAAACAACCATGAAATGCTTACTTGCAAGCCCTTAACCAACAATGCAGTTAAAAATATTTACAAAATAAACTAAAGTAAAAAATAAAATGAAAAGTAACAATAAAATAACAATACCAAGGCTATATACAGGGGGTACCGTTACCGAGTAGCCATTTGACTAATTGTTCAGCAGTCTTATGGCTTAGGGGTAGAAGCTGTTAAGGAGCCTTTTGGACCTAGACTTAGCGCTCCGGTACCATGCGGTAGCAGAGAGAACAGTCTATGACACGCCTAGTATAGAGGTCCTGGATGGCAGGAAGCACTACCCTCTGTAGTGCATTATGGTCAGATGCTGAGTAGTTGCCATACCAGGTGGTGATGCAACCGGTTAGGATGCTCTCGATAGTGCAGCTGTAAAAAAAAAAATGAGAATCTGGGGACCCATGCCAAATCTTTTCAGTATCCTGAGGGGGAATAGGCATTGTTGTGCCCTCTTCAAGACTGTCTTAGTGTGTTTGGACCATGATAGTGTTTTGTTGATGTGGACACCAAAGAACTTGAACCACTCGACCCGCTCCACAACTGCCCCATCAGGAAGTCCAGGCTCCAGTTGCATAGAGAGGTGTTAGGCCCAGGGTCCTTAGCTTAGTGATGAGCTTTGTGGGCACTATGGTATTGAACGCTGAGCTGTAGTCAATGAACAGCATTCTCACATAGGTGTTCCTTTTGTCCAGGTGGGAAAGGGCAGTGTGGTCGTGATCACACAGTCGTCCGGAACAGCTGGTGCTCTCATGCATGCTTCAGTGTTGCTTGCCTCAAAGCAAGCATAAAAGGCATTTAGCCCATCTGGTAGGCTTGTGTCACTAGGCAGCTCACGGCTGGGTTTCCCTTTCACAGACTACAAAGTTTGCAAGCCCTGCCACATCCGATGAGCCTCAGAGCCGGTGTAGTAGGATTCTATCTTAGTCCTGTATTGACGCTTTGCCTGTTTGATGGTTCGTCTGAGGGCATAGCGGAATTTCTGCCAATTGCACACTCCCTCAAAACTTGAGACATCTGTGGCATTGTGTTGTGTGACAAAACTGCACATTTTAGAGTGGGCATTTATTGTCCCCAGCACAAGATGCAGCTGTGTAATGATCATGCTGTTCAATCAGCTTCTTGATATGCCACACCTGTCAGGTGGATGGATTATCTTGGCAAAGGAGAAATGCTCACCAACTGGGATGTAAACAAATTTGCGCACAAAATTTGAGTGAAATAAGCTTTTTGTGTGTATGAAACATTTCTGGGATCTTTTATTTCAGCTGATAAAACATGGGACCAACACTTTACTTGTGTTTATATTTTTGTTCAGTGTATCAACACAACACATATCAACCAGAAAACATAAAATCATACATAATCTGAGTTACACGAATGCAATCGGTGGACAGATGTGCATCACCAGATACCTTGTGTGATGTATTGTTGTCTCTACCTTCTTGCCCTTTGTGCTGTTGTCTGTGCCCAATAATGTTTATACCATGTTTTGTGCTGCTACCATGTTGTTATGTTGTGTTATCATGCTGTCTTAGGTCTCTCTTTATGTAGTGTTGTCTCGTTGTGATGTGTTTTGTCCTATATTTATATTGTATTTATTTGTATATTTTTAATCCCAGCCCCCGTCCCCGCAGGAGGTCTTTTGCCTTCTGGTAGGCCGTCATTGTAAATAAGAATTTGTTCTTAACTGACTTGCCTAGTTAAATAAAGGTGAAATAAAATACCTTAACAATAACTGCTGAACTGCAACGTGAACAATGCTCTGCGAGGCAGGGAATTCTAGTCAGTACTGAAAGTATGTCATTGGAATGACAATGAGCTAGTTAAAGACATGAAGAAGTAGGCTGTATGTGAGCGAGAGACCCCCGTGTGCTATATTCTCAGGCCCCAGATGTCTACAAATGATGTGGATTTTATGCTGCCAGTCTATGGTGCAACAAGAAGCCAGGTTGGGAAGAGAGCTCCAAATATAGCCACAGTGGGAGAAGAGGAAGGGAGGGGGAAGAAAAGGAGGAGGAGGGAGAGAGAAGGGAGAAAGAGGGGAGGGAGCGAGAAGGAGGAGAGAGCAGGAGGAGGAGGGATAGAAGGGGGAGGAGAAGGGAGAGAAGGAGCAGGGACTGGGAAACAGGAAGTGACTGATCCGTGGGATGAAGGAGGCGGGGAGACAAAACACAACAGATTTCTGAAAAGACAATAATGGATAGAGTAGCAGAATGAGAGAAGGATGATTGAGAAAGATATGGATTCACAAGAGATGGATGAGGACAAAGTGTCCTTAATCTCTCTTTAATCCCATCCTCTCTTCCAGAGAAGTAAACTGTAATAGGATGTTGGCCTATCATTGCTCTTTGCTGGAGACCTTACAACTCCAAGATGTCACAGCATGCACGTTGTTTTTACTTTCTAAGCCTAATGTGGCTGTCACTACAGAAGAGTTATACATGCCACTACTACACAGTAGTTCCTAGGCTCGTTTTCTCAGAGTACGATTGCTGATCTAAGTTTAGTTGTAACTTGTGAATCATAATGAATAGGTTAACGTGTATGAGGGGGCACGGATGTACATGCATCTTACATTCACCTTAGAAGTCTCTTTATATCTTAGTATTTGACAGTACCTTTGGGTGTGTCCCAGTACACAAACGAGTCCACCAATGACCAGCCTTTGCGGTAGTAGGCTGCAGTCAGCTCCAGCCAATCAGCCTCCAGCGAGCTGACCATCTGACCCTTCCTGGACACACGCATGGACAGCGCCCCCTGGTGGTACTGGCAGGCCAGCGCGTCCAGCGGAGCACATCCTGGTGCCCACGAGTGGAAAAACACCAGCAACTTCAGGTCTGAGAGATGGGGAGGAGGTAAGGATGGAGAGAGAGATGCTCAACATGCTTGGTGATGGTCCAGGCCTAAACCACACAAAATAACACTAGACACTATGGAACACAAAGCTTTTATTGTCTCATCCTGGAATATACAAGGTCTGAGGTCATCTGCCTTTGACCTAAAGAGCAGGAACCAGACTTCATCAAATAAATTGGAAATACAGACATTGTCATACTACAAGAAACATGGTATAAAGGAGACGGACCCACTGGTTGCCCTCTAGGTTACAGAGAGCTGGTAGTCCTATCCACCAAACTACCAGGTATGAAACAGGGAAGGGACTCGGGGGGGTATGCTAACGTGGTAAGGGCAGACCTAACCCACTCTATTAAATGAGTCAAAACAGGAACATTTTACCTCTGGCTAGAAATTAAAAAGGAAATGATCTCAACAGAGAAAAATGTCCTCATGTGTGCTACCTATATCCCCCCAATAGCATCTCCATACTTTATCAATGACAGCTTCTCCATCCTAGAGGGGGAGATCAACCATTTCCAGGCCCAGGAACATGTACTAGTCTGTGGCGACCTAAATGCCAGAACTGGACAAGAACCCGACACCCTCAGCACACAGGGGGATAACCACCTGCCTGGAGGTGACAGCATTCCCTCCCCCAAATGCCCCCTAGGACACAACTACAACAACATAATCAACAAAAACGGGTCACAACTCCTGCAGCTCTGTCAGACGTTGGGTATGTACATAGTTAATGGTAGGCTTCGAGGGGACTCCTATGGTAGGTACACCTATAGCTCATCTCTTGGCAGTAGTACTGTAGACTACTTTATCACTGACCTCAACCTAGAGTCTCTTAGGGGTGTCAGTGGACTGACTGAACGCTCTATCAGATCACAGCAAAATCACACTACTTACATTTACATTTAAGTCATTTAGCAGACGCTCTTATCCAGAGCGACTTACAAATTGGTGCATTCACCTTATGATATCCAGTGGAACAACCACTTTACAATAGTGCATCTAAATCTTTTAAGGGGGGGGGGGGTTAGAAGGATTACTTTATCCTATCCTAGGTATTCCTTAAAGAGGTGGGGTTTCAGGTGTCTCCGGAAGGTGGTGATTGACTCCGCTGTCCTGGCGTCGTGAGGGAGCTTGTTCCACCATTGGGGTGCCAGAGCAGCGAACAGTTTTGACTGGGCTGAGCGGGAACTGTGCTTCCTCAGAGGTAGGGGGGCCATGCTTGAACAGAGCTATGCTCAATCATGAGGCATCAAAGCCAAAGGAACTGAATATTAAGACATTCTATAGATGGAAGGAAAATATTGTGGAAAACAATTAAGCAACAACAAATTCAACCCCTTCTTGACACTTTCCTGGAGAAAAGGTTTCACTGTAATAATGAAGGTGTAAACAGCAGTAGAAAACCTAAACAGTATATTTGACCTCTCAGCTTCACTATCAAATCTAACAATGTCAAGCAGACAACCTAAGAAAATGAACAACTATGACAAATGGTTTGATGAAGAATGCAAAAACCTAAGAAAGAAATTGAGAAACCTATCCAACCACAAACAGACGCAGAAAACTTGAGCCTACGCCGTCACTATGGTGAATCACTAAAACAATACAGAAATACACCACGGAAAAAGAACAGCACGTCAGAAATCAGCTAAATATAATTGACGAATCCATAGACTCTAACCACTTCTGGGAAAATCTAAACAAACAACAACACGAAGAGTTCTATCCAAAACAGAGATGTATGGATAAACCACTTCTCCAATCATTTTGGCTCTATAACAAAGAACAAACAGCAAAAACCTATACAAGATCAAATATACATCTTAGAATCAACTATTAAAGACTACCAGAACCCAGTAGATTCTCCAACTACATTAAATGAACTACAGGACAAAATAGAAACCCTCCAACCCAAAAAGGCCTGTGGTGTCGATGTTATCCTAAATTAAATGATAAAATATACTGACCACAAATTCCAATTGGCTATACTTGAACATCATCCTCAGCTATGGCATCTTCCCCAATATTTAGAACCAGGGACTGATCACCCCAATCCACAAAAGTGGAGACAAAGTTGACCCCAATAACTACCATGGGATATGCGTCAAGAGCAACCATGGGAAAATCCTCTGCATTACCATTAACAGCAGACTCATACATTTCCTCAGCGAAAACAATGTACTAAGCAAAATGTCAAATTGGCTTTTTATCAAACGACCATATGACAGAGCACGAATTCACCCTGCACACCCTAATTGACAAACAATCCAAAACAAAAGTGAAGTCTTCTCATGCTTTGTTGATTACAAAAAAGCTTTTGACTCAATTTGGCATGAGGGTCTGCTATACAAATTGATTGAAAGTGGTGTTGGGGAAAAATATACAACATTATGAAATCCATGTACACAAACAACGGTGTGCGGTTAAAATAGACAAAAAAAAAAAAACATTTCTTTCCACAGGACCGGGGGGTGAGACAGGGATGCAGCTTAAGCCCCATCCTCTTCAACATATATACAGTTGAAGTCAGAAGTTTACATACACCTTAGCCAAATACATTTAAACTCAGTTTTTCACAATTCCTAAAACGTAATTCTAGTAAATATTCCCTGTTTTAGGTCAGTTAGGATCACCACTTTATTTTAAGAATGTGAAATGTCAGAATAATAGTAGAGAGAATGATTTATTTCAGCTTTTATTTCTTTCATCACACTCCCAGTGGGTAAGAAGTTTACATACACTCAATTAGTATTCGGTAGCATTGCCTTGAAATTGTTTAACTTGGGTCAAATGTTTTGTGTAGCTTTCCACAACCTTCCCACAATAAGTTGTGGGAATTTTGGCCCATTCCTCCAGACAGAGCTGGTGTAACTGAGTTAGGTTTGTAGGCCTCCTTGCTCCCATACGCTTTTTCAGTTCTGCCCACAAGTTTTCTATGGGATTGAAGTCAGGGCTTTGTGATGGCCACTCCAATACCTTGACTTTGTTGTCCTTAAGCCACTTTGCTTCAACTTTGGAAGTGCGCTTGGGGTCATTGTCCATTTGGAAGACCCATTTTGCGACCAAGCTTTAACTTCCTGACTGATGTCTTGAGATGTTGCTTCAATATATCCACATACTTTTCCCTCCTCATGATGCCATCTATTTTGTGAAGTGCACCAGTCCCTCCTGCAGCAAAGCACTCCCACAGCATGATGCTGCCACCCCGTGCTTCACGGTTGGGATGGTGTTCTTTGGCTTGCAAGACTCAGTTCTGCCCACAAATTTTCTATAGCCTATCAGAAGCTTTTAAATCCATGACATCATTTTCTGGAATTTTCCAAGCTGCTTAAAGACACAGTCAACTTAGTGTATGTAAACATCTGACCCACTGGAATTGTGATACAGTGAATTATAAGTGAAATAATCTGTCTGTAAACAATTGTTGGAAAAATTACTTGTGTCATGCACAAAGTAGATGTCCTAACTGACCTGCCAAAACTATAGTTTGTTAACCTCTATGGGCTAGGTGGGACGCAAGCGTCCCACCCGTGGTGCACTCCATCAACAGCAGGTGCATTTTAAAAGCGGCAAATTTGAATCCAAATAAATGTCAAAATTCAAATTTTTCAAACATACAACTATTTTACACCCTTTGAAAGATAAACATCTCCTTAATCTAACCACGTTTTACGATTTCAAAAAGGTTTTACGGCGAAAGCATAAATTTAGAGTATGTTAGGACAGTACATTTACAAGAGTTGTGTGTAATGTTGTGCCAATTCAAAGACAGGCGTCACCAAAACCATAAAATCAGCTAAAATTATGCACTAACCTTTTACAATCTCCAACAGATGACACTCCTAGGACATTGTGTTAGACAATGCATGCATTTTTAGTTCTATCAAGTTCATATTTATATCCAAAAACAGCGTTTTACTGTGGCGTTGATGTTCAGGAAATCGTTTCCCTCCAATAACCGGCATTCAAGTCAGCACCACAAATTAAATAATTAAAATTAGAAAACATTGGTAAAATATTATATTGTCATTTAAAGAATTATAGATTTACATCTCTTGAACGCAATCAACTTGCCAGATTTAAAAATAACCTTACTGGGAAATCACACTTTGCAATAATCTGAGCACTGCGCCCAGAAAAATACGCGTTGCGATACAGACTAGCCGCCATGTTGGGGAGATCTAAAATCGAAAATACTATGTAAATAATCCATTACCTTTGATTCTCTTCATCAGATGTCACTTCCAGGTATCACAGGTCCATAACGAATGTAGTTTTGTTCAAAAAAGCTCATCATTTATGTCCAAAAATCTCCGTCTTGTTAGCACATGATCTAAGCCCGCCGGACTTCACTTCATGAACGAGGGGAAAAAATATATTTACGTTCGTTCAAACATGTCAAACGTTGTATAGCATAAATCATTAGGGCCTTTTTTAACCAGAACATGAATAATATTCAAGGTGGACGAATGCATTCTCTTTTATAACGTATTGGAACGAGGGTACCCAACATGAACTCGCGCGCCAGGTGTCTAATGGGCCATCATCGTTCCATGGCTCTTGTTCGGTCAGATCTCCCTCCAGAAGACTCAAAACACTTTGTAAAGGCTGGTGACATCTAGTGGAAGCAATAGGAAGTGCCAAAATATTCCTCAGCCCCTGTGTTTTTCAATGGCATAGGTTTAAAGGTAATACAACACATCAGGTATCCACTTCCTGTCAGAATCTGTCTCAGGGTTTTGCCTGCCAAATGAGTTCTGTTATACTCACAGACACCATTCAAACAGTTTTAGAAACTTTAGGGTGTTTTCTATCCATATATAATAAGTATATGCATATTCTAGTTACTGGGTAGGATTAGTAACCAGATTAAATCGGGTACATTTTTTTATCCAGCGGTGCAAATACTGCCCCCTAGCCCTAACAGGTTAACAAGAAATTTGTGGAGTGGTTGAAAAACGAGTTTTAATGACTCCAACCTAAGTGTATGTAAACTTCCGACTTCAACTGTGTCAACGAATTGGCGAGGGCACATTAGAAAAGTCTGCAGCACTCTACTGGAATCTGAAGCCAAATGTCTACTGTTTGATGATGAACTGGTGCTTCAGTCCCCGAACCAAGGAGGGCCTACAGCAGCACCTAGATGTTCTGCACAGATTCTGTCAGACCTGGGCCCTGACAGTAAATGTCAGTAAAATAAAAATAATGGTGTTCCAAAAAAGGTCCAGTTGCCAGGACCACAAATACAAATTCCATCTAGACACCGTTGCCCTAGAGCACACAAAAAAATTATACATACCTCAGCGCCACAGGTAACTTAGGATCTGGCTAAAAATACTTGAATCAGTTATAGAATCCATTGCTCTTTATGGTTGTGAGGTCTGGGGTCCGCTCACCAACCATGAATTCACAAAATGAGACAAACACCAAATTGAGACTCTGCATGCAGAATTCTGCAAAATATCCTCTGTGTACAACGTGAACACCAAATAATGCATGAAGAGCAGAATTAGGCCGATACCCGCTAATTATCAAAATCCAGAAAAGAGCAGTTTATAATTCTATAATGACCTAAAAGGAAGCGATTCCAAAACCTTCCATAACAAAGCCATCACCTACAGATAAATTAACTTGGTGAAGCGCCCATTAGCAAGCTGGTCCTAGGGCTCTGTAAACAAACATAAACAGACCCCACAGAGCCCCAGGACAGCAACACAATTAGACCCAACCAAATCATGAGAGAAAAAAAAGAAGAATTCTTTCCAATGTGTCAAGGAATTAATAAAAAAAACTGAGCAAACTAGAATGCTATTTGGTCCTAAACAGAGAGTACACAGTGGTAGAATACCTGACCACCGTGACTGACACAAAATTAAGGAAATCTTTGACTATGTTCAGACTCAGTGAGCATAGCCTTGCTATTGAGAAAGGCTGTCGTAGGCAGACCTGGCTCTCAAGAGAAGACAGGCTATGTGCACACTGCCCACAAAAGGAGGTGGAAACTGAGCTGCACTTCCTAACCTCCTGCCAAATGTATGACCATATTAGAGACACATATTTCCCTCAGATTACACAGACCCACAAAGAATTTGAAAACAAATTCAATTTTGATAAACTCCCATATATATATACACATATACACATATTGGGTGAAATACCACAGTGTGCCATCACAGCAGCAAGATTTGTGGCCTGTTACCACAAGAAAAGGTCAACCAAGGTCAACCAGTGAAGAACAAACACCACTGTAAATACAACCTATATTTATGTTTATTTATTCTATTTGCACCTCATTACAACACTGTATAATGATATGACATTTGAAATGTCTTTACTCATTTGGAATGTTTGTGAGTGTAATGTTTATTGTAGATTTTGTATTGTTTATTTCACTTTTGTTTATTATCTATTTCACTTGTTTGGCAATGTAAACATATGTTTCCCATGCCAATAAAGCCCCTGAAATTGAATTGAAAAGTTGAATTTAGAGGGTGCAGGGAGGGAGGGGTGGAAAGAGAGAGAGAGAGAGAGAGAGAGGGAGGGGTGGAAAGAGAGAGAGAGAGAGAGAGAGAGGGGTGGAAAGAGAGAGAGAGAGGGGTGGAAAGAGAGAGAGAGAGAGAGGGGTGGAAAGAGAGAGAGAGAGGGGTGGAAAGAGAGAGAGAGAGAGAGAGAGGGGTGGAAAGAGAGAGAGAGAGAGAGAGGGGTGGAAAGAGAGAGAGAGAGAGAGAGAGGGGTGGAAAGAGAGAGAGAGAGAGAGAGGGGTGGAAAGAGAGAGAGGGGTGGAAAGAGAGAGGGAGGGGTGGAAAGAGAGAGAGAGAGGGAGGGGTGGAAAGAGAGAGAGGGAGGGGAAGAGAGAGAGGGAGGGGAAGAGAGAGAGGGAGGGGAAGAGAGAGAGGGAGGGGAAGAGAGAGAGGGAGGGGAAGAGAGAGAGTAGAGAGACAAAAGAGTCAGATCAATCTGCCAGTTCAAGCCATCACGGAGGAGAACAAGAAGGCTAGATAAAACACAGTCAATGAGGTTATGGGAACTATAACGTGAACTCAACTCGCTCTGCTTAGGACAAGGACATGTCAGTCTGTATGGTTGTCTCTGTGGTGAGGAGTTGTGCCCTGCTTGGTGGGTAAGAGTTGGTGCTGACTGATAGTCCTGGGGCAGGAAAGGCCACACAACACAGAGTTCAACTGAACTACACTGACAGACTGGAGGAGAGGGGGATAAGAGGAGGATGAGTAGAGTGTTGAAGTGTGGCTGTGATGATGGGTTCAGCATGTTGAGGGTGTGTGGAGAGCTGATATAACCCACATGTCAACCTTGTTCAGGAGAGGAGACAGATGAGAGGAGAGAACTAGTCTCGCATTGCCGTCCTTCAAAGTCATGAGAAAGTGGAAGCCTGGGAGCTGAAGCAAGAAGAGAACAGAAAAGAGGAGGAAAGGAAAGACGAGAAGAGGAAAGGAAAGGAGAGAAGACGAGACCCGGGACGAGAAGAGACAAGAAAAACAGAATCTCACCAGGGCTGTAGGTAGGGCTGTGCTCCTCCAGGTCTCTGTCTCCATCACCAGGAGGGGTACATGGAGGAGTGCGTGGGAGGGATCGGCAGCCCCTCCTGGGGCTAGGCATCCTATCGTTACTGCCCCCTCCTCCAGCCGGCTGGAGCACCGAGCCCACAAACCTCACGCCCCCCCGGGCACTACTGTTCACTCTGTCGATCAGTGCTCTAACATTGTCACCCGTCAGAGACTGTCCTGTGATAGGCCACTCCTCCACCCTCAACACCGGAACACTGTGACCCATGGACACCGCCTGCTTGCTAGGAGACAGAGAAGAGAGGAGAGAATGTCAAATAAATTAAAAGAGATATTCAGACAGGTTCAAACTGTGAATCACTAATTATCACAAGCGGAATACAGGTAATTCATTGATCATTCCTGTGTTTTGACTGATAGCTACTCTGAGTCTGTAAAGAGCTGTATGATTACTTTGGTAAATGGTGTCACGCTACGGAGCCCTGTCCAGCTGGAGAGTTCATACTTGTTTGTCAGTGTTTGCACAAAACGCCTACTTTCTAAGCATTACATAAAAAGGACAAACAACCATACTACACATGTAGTGTATATACACTGCAGTATATTTATATTCAAATAAAATACCCTTAAATTTTAATCATATTAATGAAATTTAACAATATTACAGGTATGACAATAACACAGGAGGCACCATGTGTGAGGTTCTGCAAGCCTATTGAGAGAGATGTTGTCAGAGTAAATTTCTACCCAATGGCAACCCCTGCAGCTGAAAGCCCCCAAAACATCCTCTCCAAAAGTGTCCTCTGCCCCCTCCTCCTTAAACAGAATTCTGACCTCCCACTGACACTGCATTAAATATGCAGCTACATCTATCATTCATCTAAACTCAGCAAAAAAATAAACGTCCTCTCACTGTCAACTGCGTTAATTTTCAGCACACTTAACATGTGTAAATATTTGTATGAACATAACATTCAACAACTGAGACAAAAACTGAACAAGTTCCACAGACATGTGACTAACAGAAATTGAATAATGTGTCCCTAAACAAAGGGGGGGTCAAAATCAAAAGTAACAGTCAGTATCTGGTGGGGCCACCAGCTGCATTAAGTACTGCAGTGCATCTCCTCCTCATGGACTGTACCAGATTTGCCTGTTCTTGCTGTGAGATGTTACACCACTCTTCCACCAAGGCACCTGCAAGTTCCCGGACATTTCTGGGGGGAATGGCCCTAGCCCTCACCCTCCGATCTAACAGGTCCCAGACGTGCTCAATGGGATTGAGATCTGGGCTCGTTGCTGGCCATGGCAGAACACTGACATACCTGTCTTGCAGGAAATCACGCACAGAACGAGCAGTATGGCTGGTGGCATTGTCATGCTGGAGGGTCATGTCAGGATGAGCCTGCAGGAAGGGTACCACATGAGGGAGGAGGATGTCTTCCCTGTAACGCACAGCGTTGAGAATGCCTGCAATGACAACAAGCTCAGTCCAATGATGCTGTCGCACACTGCCCCAGACCATGACGGACCCTCCACCTCCAAATCGATCCCGCTCCAGAGTACAGGTCTCGGTGTAACGCTCATTCCTTCGGCGATAAACGCGAATCGGACCATCACCCCTGGTTAGACAAAACCGCGACTCATCAGTGAAGAGCACTTTTTGGCAGTCCTGTCTGGTCCAGCGACGGTGGGTTTGTGCCCATAGGCGACGTTGTTGCCGGTGATGTCTGGTGAGGACCTGCCTTACAACAGGCCTACAAGCCCTCGGTCCAGCCCTCTCAGCCTATTGTGGACAGTCTGAGCACTGATGGAGGGATTATGCGTTCCTGGTGTAACTCGGGCAGTTGTTGTTGCCATCCTGTACCTGTCCCGCAGGTGTGATGTTCGGATGTACCGATCCTGTGCAGGTGTGTTGTTACCCGTGGTCTGCCACTGCGAGGACGATCAGCTGTCCGTCCTGTAGCGCTGTCTTGGGCGTCTCACAGTACAGACATTGCAATTTATTGCCCTGGCCACATCTGCAGTCCTCATGCCTCCTTGCAGCATGCCCCTTGCAGCATGCCTAAGGCACATTCACGCAGATGAGCAGGGACCCTGGGCATCTTTCTTTTGGTGATTTTCAGAGTCAGTAGAAGGCCTCTTTAGTGTCCTATGTTTTCATACATGTGACAATTGCCTACTGTCTGTAAGCTGTTAGTGTCTTAACGGCCGTTCCACAGGTGCATTTTCATTAATTGTTTATGGTTCATTGAACAAGCATGGGAAACAGTGTTTAAACCCTTTACAATGAAGATCTGTGAAGTGGATTTTTACGAATTACTTTTGAAAGACAGGGTCCTGAAAAAGGGACGTTTCTTTTTTTGCTGAGTTTATTTCCCAGGTTGGTTGGGTTAAGGTGGGTGGCATGTTTCAATACTGAGCTCAGATACATTAAGGGTTGGGTGGGGGGTTAAGGCGTCAGCATGCTTCAGTTCAGCTGGCACCTAGCCCAACTCGTCAAGCTAAACCGAACAAGTGTGCTCGCATATTCCCTTAAAAGACCTTCGCTTGAAAAACGAGAAAAAAGCGGCAAAAGTACCGTTTGTCAATTTTGAGACGCCGTAGCCAGTATACACTTCCTCCGAATAGTATGAATTAAATAGGAGATAACTCAAGTAATCTGCCATAAATCTTTGCGCTTTTGCCGAGGAGATCTTAGTTGCGCAATTTGACATCTAACTAAGATGTTTGGTGCAGTATTTCTCAATTAAATTATTTGCATGAAAACGAGTCGTTTATCACTGAATGACAACAGATTCCCTACTGTTGACCAATCACAGACGAAGGGGCATAGATGTTGGCGCCGAACTTAAGCTTTTCTCCTGCATTCTGTCGAGTGTGTGTGTGTGTCACCTGCATTCTGTCGAGTGGTTTCCTGTTTCCGGTCACAACTTGCAGACTTGTTTACGCTGCTGTGCGTTTTGTTGCCGATCTTACTTTGCTACCTGACGGTTTTTACTTTTTCATTACCGTATATTTTTACTTTTTCCCTCACTCAACTTTTTTCATTCAACTTTTTCACCCCGGAGGTTTTATCTGGACATGGTTCGTCAGGACTTCAAACAGCCGAAGCTAAGTAACATTAACATGATGCCTTCTAATTGCAGTCGTTGTACTTATAATATACAGGAGAACGATCGCCTTACGGCAAGGATAGCTGTGTTGCAAGCCCAGCTTCAGACGCAATCGTTAGGCAAGGGCAATTTCAGTGTAGGAAAGGATGAAACAGCGTCTGTGCCACCAGTAAGTAGAGATACTAACGTTAGTATAAACCCCCTCGCACGGTCCCCGCAGCCGGACATCTTTCTCATGGCTTCTGGAGGGAAACGCTGTAGGAATGCTCAACCGGTGTCGCTTATTCAGCCGACAGAAACTTTCAACCGGTTCTCCCCATTAAGCGAGTCGGAGGCCGAGACTTCTCTGGTCTCTACTCCTCCCGTTGTGGGGTCTGAGACGCCGACGGCTCCCACCATTAGCTCTGACAAATTGAAAACCCTAGTCATTGGTGACTCCATTACCCGCAGTATTAGACTTAAAACCAATCATCCAGCTATCATACACTGTTTACCAGGGGGCAGGGCTACCGACGTTAAGGCTAATCTAAAGACGGTGCTGGCTAAGGCTAAAACTGGCGAGTGTAGAGAGTATAGAGATATTGTTATCCACGTCGGCACCAACGATGTTAGGATGAAACAGTCAGAGGTCACCAAGCGCAACATAGCTTCAGCGTGTAAATCAGCTAGAAAGATGTGTCGGCATCGATTAATTGTCTCTGGCCCCCTCCCAGTTAGGGGGAGTGATGAGCTCTACAGCAGAGTCTCACAACTCAATCGCTGGTTGAAAACTGTTTTCTGCCCCTCCCAAAATATAGAATTTGTAGATAATTGGCCCTCTTTCTGGGACTCACCCACAAACAGGACCAAGCCTGGCCTGTTGAGGAGTGACGGACTCCATCCTAGCTGGAGGGGTGCTCTCATCTTATCTACGAACATAGACAGGGCTCTAACTCCTCTAGCTCCACAATGAAATAGGGTGCCGGCCAGGCAGCAGGCTGTTAGCCAGCCTGCCAGCTTAGTGGAGTCTGCCACTAGCACAGTCAGCGTAGTCAGCTCAGCTTTCCCCATTGAGACCGTGTCTGTGCCTCGATCTAGGTTGGGCAAAATTAAAAATGGCGGTGTTCGCTTTAGCAATCTCACTAGCATAAAGACCTCCTCCATTCCTGCCATTATTGAAAGAGATTGTGATACCTCACATCTCAAAATTGGGTTACTTAATGTTAGATCCCTCACTTCCAAGGCAGTTATAGTCAATGAACTAATCACTGATCATAATCTTGATGTGATTGGCCTGACTGAAACATGGCTTAAGCCTGATGAATTTACTGTGTTAAATGAGGCCTCACCCCCTGGTTACACTAGTGACCATACCCCCCGTGCATCCGGCAAAGGCGGGGGTGTTGTTAACATTTACGATAGCAAATTTCAATTTACAAAAAAAAAAACAATGACGTTTTCGTCTTTTGAGCTTCTAGTCATGAAATCTATGCAGCCTACTAACTCACTTTTTATAGCTACTGTTTACAGGCCTCCTGGGCCATATGCAGTGTTCCTCACTGAGTTCCCTGAATTCCTATCGGATCTTGTAGTCATAGCAGATAATATTCTAATTTTTGGTGACTTTAACATTCACATGGAAAAGTCCACAGACCCACTCCAAAAGGCTTTCGGAGCCATCATCGACTCAGTGGGTTTTGTCCAACATGTCTCTGGACCTACTCACTGCCACAGTCATACTCTGGACCTAGTTTTGTCCCATGGAATAAATGTTGTGGATCTTAATGTTTTTCCTCATAATCCTGGACTATCGGACCACCATTTTATTACGTTTGCAATCGCAACAAATAATCTGCTCAGACCCCAACCAAGGAGCATTAAAAGTCGTGCTATAAATTCTCAGACAACCCAAAGATTCCTTGATGCCCTTCCAGACTGCCTCTGCCTACCCAAGGACGTCAGAGGACAAAAATCAGTTAACCACCTAACCGAGGAACTCAATTTAACCTTGCGCAATACCCTAGATGCAGTTGCACCCCTAAAAACTAAAAACATCTGTCATAAGAAACTAGCTCCCTGGTATACAGAAAATACACGAGCTCTGAAGCAAGCTTCCAGAAAATTGGAACGGAAATGGCGCCACACCAAACTGGAAGTCTTCCGACTAGCTTGGAAAGACAGTACCGTGCAGTATCGAAGAGCCCTCACTGCTGCTCGATCATCCTATTTTTCCAACTTAATTGAGGAAAATAAGAACAATCCGAAATTTCTTTTTGATACTGTCGCAAAACTAACTAAAAAGCAGCCTTCGCAAATGGAGGATGGCTTTCACTTCAGCAGTAATACATTTATGAACTTCTTTGAGGAAAAGATCATGATCATTAGAAAGCAAATTACAGACTCCTCTTTAAATCTGGGTATTCCTCCAAAGCTCCATTGTCCTGAGTCTACACAACTCTGCCAGGACCTAGGATCAAGGGAGATACTAAAGTGTTTTAGTACTATATCTCTTGACACAATGATGAAAATAATCATGGCCTCCAAACCCTCAAGCTGCATACTGGACCCTATTCCAACTAAACTACTGAAAGAGCTGCTTCCTGTGCTTGGCCCTCCTATGTTGAACATAATAAACGGCTCTCTATCCACCGGATGTGTACCAAGCTCACTAAAAGTGGCAGTAATAAAGCCTCTCTTGAAAAAGCCGAATCTTGATCCAGAAATTATAAAAAACTATCGGCCTATATCGAATCTTCCATTCCTCTCAAAAATTTTAGAAAAAGCTGTTGCACAGCAACTCACTGCCTTCCTGAAGACAAACAATGTATACGAAACGCTTCAGTCTGGTTTTAGACCCCATCATAGCACTGAGACTGCACTTGTGAAGGTGGTAAATGACCTTTTAATGACGTCAGACCGAGGCTCTGCATCTGTCCTCGTGCTCCTAGATCTTAGTGCCGCTTTTGATACCATCGATCACCACATTCTTTTGGAGAGATTGGAAACCCAAATTGGTCTACATGGACAAGTTCTGGCCTGGTTTAGATCTTATCTGTCGGAAAGATATCAGTTTGTCTCTGAATGGTTTGTCCTCTGACAAATCAATTGTACATTTCGGTGTTCCTCAAGGTTCCGTTTTAGGACCACTATTGTTTTCACTATATATTTTACCTCTTGGGGATGTCATTCGAAAACATAATGTTAAATTTCACTGCTATGCGGACGACACACAGCTGTACATTTCAATGAAACATGGTGAAGCCCCAAAATTGCCCTCGCTAGAAGCCTGTGTTTCAGACATAAAGAAGTGGATGGCTGCAAACTTTCTACTTTTAAACTCGGACAAAACAGAGATGCTTGTTCTAGGTCCCAAGAAACAAAGAGATCTTCTGTTGAATCTGACAATTAATCTGGATGGTTGTACAGTCCTCTCAAATAAAACTGTGAAGGACCTCGGCGTTACTCTGGACCCTGATCTCTCTTTTGAAGAACATATCAAGACTGTTTCAAGGACAGCTTTTTTCCATCTACGTAACATTGCAAAAATCAGAAACTTTCTGTCCAAAAATGACGCAGAAAAATTAATCCATGCTTTTGTTACTTCTAGGCTGGACTACTGCAATGCTCTACTTTCCGGCTACCCGGATAAAGCACTAAATAAACTTCAGTTAGTGCCAAATACGGCTGCTAGAATCCTGACTAGAACCAAACAATTTGATCATATTACTCCAGTGCTAGCCTCCCTACACTGGCTTCCTGTTAAGGCAAGGGCTGATTTCAAGGTTTTACTGCTAACCTACAAAGCATTACATGGGCTTGCTCCTACCTATCTTTCCGATTTGGTCCTGCCGTACATACCTACACGTACGCTACGGTCACAAGACGCATGCCTCCTAATTGTCCCTAGAATTTCTAAGCGAACGGCTGGAGGTATGGCTTTCTCCTATAGAGCTCCATTTTTATGGAATGGTCTGCCTACCAATGTGAGAGACGCAGACTCAGTCTCAACCTTTAAGTCTTTACTGAAGACTTATCTCTTCAGTAGGTCCTATGATTAAGTATAGTCTGGCCCAGGAGTGTGAAGGTGAACGGAAAGGCTGGAGCAACGAACCGCCCTTGCTGTCTCTGCCTTGCCGGTTCCCCTCTTTTCACTGGGATTCTCTGCCTCTAACCCTTTTACAGGGGCTGAGTCACTGGCTTACTGGTGTTCTTCCATGCCGTCCATGGGAGGGGTGCGTCACTTGAGTGGGTTGAGTCACTGACGTGGTCTTCCTGTCTGGGTTGGCGCCCCCCCTTGGGTTGTGCCATGGCAGAGATCGTTGTGGGCTATACTCGGCCTTGTCTTAGGACGGTAAGTTGGTGGTTGGAGACATCCCTCTAGTGGTGTGGGGGCTGTGCTTTGGCAAAGTGGGTGGGGTTATATCCTGCCTGTTTGGCCCTGTCCGGGGGTATCATCGGATGGGGCCACAGTGTCTTCTGATCCCTCCTGTCTCAGCCTCCAGTATTTATGCTGCAGTAGTTTATGTGTCGGGGGGCTAGGGTCAGTCTGTTACATCTGGAGTATTTCTCTTGTCTTATCCGGTGTCCTGTGTGAATTTAAATATGCTCTCTCTAATTCTCTCTTTCTCTCTTTCTCTCGGAGGACCTGAGCCCTAGGACCATGCCTCAGGACTACCTGGTATGATGACTCCTTGCTGTCCCCAGTCCACCTGGCCGTGCTGCTGCTCCAGTTTCAACTGTTCTGCCTGCGGCTATGGAACCCTGACCTGTTCACCGGACGTGCTTGTTGCACCCTCGACAACTACTATGATTATTATTATTTGACCATGCTGGTCATTTATGAACATTTTAACATCTTGACCATGTTCTGTTATAATATCCACCCTGCACAGCCAGAAGAGGACTGGCCACCCCTCATAGCCTGGTTCCTCTCTAGGTTTCTTCCTAGGTTTTTGGCCTTTCTAGGGAGTTTTTCCTAGGGAGTTTTTCCTAGCCACCGTGCTTCTTTCACATGCTTTGCTTGCTGTTTGGGGTTTTAGGCTGGGTTTCTGTACAGCACTTTGAGATATCAGCTGATGTACGAAGGGCTATATAAATACATTTGATTTGAAAAAAAAATGTGTGCCCCCGAACAGCTGAAAAAACCCTCACCAAAGTCCAAAACGAACAGAAATGTCACAAAATGTTTCCATAATATATGCACCAACTCTTCTGAACTGTTTAGTCTGGGAAGAGGACACCTTTAGGGGTTGTTGTGACGTAGGCCTCAACTCAGATTTCAGGTCAGTTTGTGTTTTACCTCCCTAACAGTTCAAACTGATTCTAGAAATGGGGCAATTTCTACCTGGAAAGGCAGCCCTTGCGTGTGTATGTGTCTGGTACCTGGGTCGTGGGCGGGTGAGAATGGCTCGGTAGAGCAGGCTGAAGGGCAGGGAGCGTGTGCGTCCAACAGAGAGGATGATGGGATGCAGGGTGGTGAGGACATAGCCCTGGATGTAGTAGGGCTGCAGGGCCTGGGGCAGCTCACACAGAGAGGACATATACTGCACCGTGGTGCGACTTCCTGGAGAGGGGAGAGATGAACAGAAAGGATGACAAGTGGCAAGGAGAGGAGTAAAGAAGAAAGAGGACAGAGAAAATGAGGAACAGAGTAGGAAGAGGAAAGAGAAGGAGAAACAGAGGAGGAAAGAGGAACAGAGTGACTCAATAAAATGACAAGCAACAGAAACTAGAGGAATGAGGAGTAGAGGTTTACAGCATGACATCTTCTTCCTCTGTCTGAAGATTAACCCCAGGAGTCCCAGTCCCGAAATGACCTCAACACCAATCAGATCTTCTCCTATGTCCGTCTGTCTGTTTAATAATCTCTTTAGCGGACCTATTGCGTTCCCTAGTCACTCCCAGAGGAGACTAGCCTGGAGACTCTGGACTGTCCAATAAGCATGCAGATGTTAATGGATAGAAGTTGTTTACTGTATCAGACAGACACTTATGCAGAGCGACTGAAATAATGCTGCCAGTAGCTATGTTTCCATCCAATTTGCTAAACATTTTCATGCAAATATTCTCCAATTTGCATAAAACAATATGCGCATTTTCCCACCAGAGATGTATTTCCAGCAAACGGACTTTTTGCAAATAAAAGCCTGTGCGTGACGACATAGTGCACATAAAAATAACTTCTGCCATAAAATTCCCTTGTGCCGAGTGAAAAATACAAGTTAAATGGGTTTCCATAGTATTTTCAAGTCTTCTGATAGTTTCGTCACAAAAACTGTTGCGTTATAAAGCAAATGTGCACATGCGCTCCAGCCAACAGCTCGCAGATACAATGCGGGTAGGCTACCTACATTATGATGTTATTATGGATAACAGCGATATTATTTGTTTTGTCAAACGGCAGCCAAGAAATGAACCTCATGTCACCAGAATAAGACCCTTGTTATTTATTGGAAAGGAGTATCAGGCACATTCATTACCCTGTGAAGTTCATCATAACTGATTTCATCTGTAGCCTAATAAACTGCATGCTGTCCTGAGTCACAGTGCGAGGACCACACAACATACCATCTCGTGACTCCAAGTGTACTTCCATAAGATGGTTATATAAATATTTGCGTATAAAGGCATTTCCACCGCCATTTCTTAATTTTACACCATGTCTTACAAACAAATTGTCTGTCGGCATTTAGAAATTTGTACCAGCATTTCACGTTTCTATCAGCCAGGTCTATCAGCCAGGTCTATCAGCCAGGTCGGGACTTTTTTAGTCAGGTAATTAATCCACTTGAAATGGTTGGGTGGAAATGTGGTTAGTCTCACACTTCAACTTTTCTCAGCTTATGGTTCCAAAACAAGACACATTCCCAGCTCTTCCTCTTGCAATACTGATTAGACAGAGAGACATCTGTTTCTCCAGTGCTTTCCCTTCCACCGCTAACCCAAACAACTCTAACCCAGGGCAAGCCCCACCACCATGGAACCACCACACACTGTGCTATATATACACTGTATCTTACCAGCTCCTGCTCCAGCTGTGGTAGTCTGTTCAATGTGGTGGTGCTTCACTTACATTTGAAGTCAGAAGTTTACATACACTTAGATTGGAGTTATTAAAACTTGTTTTTCAACCACTCCACAAATGTCTTGTTAACAAACTATAGTTTTGGCAAGTCGGTTAGGACATCTACTTTGTGCATGACACAAGTAATTTTTCCAACAATAGTTTGCAGACTGATTATTTCACTTAATCACAATTCCAGTGGGTCAGAAGTTTACATACACTAAGTTGACTGTGCCTTTAAACAGCTTGGAAAATTCCAGAAAATGAAGTCATCGCTTTAGATGCTTCTGATAGGCTAATTGACATAATTGGGTCAATTGGAGGTGTACCTGTGGATGTATTTCAAGGCCTACCTTCAAACTCAGTGCCTCTTTGCTTGACATCATGGGAAAATCAAAAGAAATCAGCTAAGACCTCAGAAAAAAATTGCGTACTTGTACGCAAGTATAAATACCATGGGACCACGCTGGGAATGTGATGAAAGAAATAAAAGCTGAAATAAATCACTATTATTCTGACATTTCACATTCTTAAAATAAAGTGGTGATCCTAACTGACCTAAAACAGGGAATTTTTACTAGGATTAAATGTCAGGAATTGTGAAAAACTGAGTTTAAAATGTACTTGGCTAAGGTGTATGTAAACTTCCGACTTCAACTATACATAGTTTTTTGAACAGCCATGTGTTGCTGATAAGTTAAGGCTGGCATTGGCGCTTTGTTTTGATTGGTTTGCAGTGTTGTGGGGGAGTTGCATCGAGTTTGGTGTCTCTTGCATTGATACTTTAGTGTTGGTTGTTTGTGCTGCTGGATTGTTGTTTATGTGGTTGTTGTTTAGAAGTTGGTTCTTGTCTGTGTTGAGGGGGCGTTGTGTTGGTAATATGTGAGGTGTAATCTAGTGGAGTCTCTGGAGAGCTATAGCACCACCATCACTATACTTCCTGTGTCCACAAAGAGGGGCTGGCGCTGTGCCACACACACACACACACACACACACACACACACACACACACACACACACACACACACGCAAGTAAACAATCACAGTCAAGCATGCACGCAAGCGCACAAAAACACAACACCAAATCAGACGGCCCATTCTTGGACATAAAAACACGCTCAACACATTCCAACAGACTGAACAAACACACAAAATTCACACACAAAACACGCTCACTCAAAACGCACACTAACACACTCCCACACAAACACAGACTGAGATAAGAGCTTGTTACTGACATTTCTCCATGTGAATTTTGCAGGGCCTGGCTGAATTTGGCCACCATTAAAACAGAAAGATCCTGGCAAGTCCAGATCACAGTGAAATCTCTAGACGAGTGGGTTGCCAGGAAAGCAGTGAAAGGGAAGCTTTTGACCTGGCAGTGTCTGTCATCTCACTGTGTGTGATGGGTCCCACCTGAGCTCTAGAGCAAGGAGAGTGACACACTTCGACCAATAGCTCCCTAGTGGAGCTCAACGCTGGGCTATTCATCCAGTCTCCAGTGTCTCACACACACACACACACACACACACACGTATGTCTCTCTGGCCGGGGCGCTTTTGTCGCTCTCCATCTCCCTTCTTAAAGCCCCCTCACCCCCCCTCCCGTCCCCACAGCTCACCCCTGTCAACACACACACTGAGCCCTCTGTTCTCTCCATGTGTGTGAGAGAAAGCATGGAGAGAAGAGGGGGAGGACAGGAGGGGGGAAGAGGGGGTGATTGAGGAAAGAAGGAGACAAGAAAATAGGGTGAAATGAGAGGGGGAAGGAGATGGACAGATACCAAGTGTGGCACAAAAAAAGGGGGGTTTACAGAAAGATTTAATGAGCCAGAAAGCTTGTCTGTGAAAGGGAGAGCTTGTGTAAAAGTGAGAAAGAGGGAGAAGAAAGCTGGCAAAAGTAGAAAAGAGAGCGAGAAGAGAAGAGAAGGAATGAGGATAAACGGACACACCAACTGCCAAGTGTCTTCACTGACATTTTCAACATGTCCCTGATTGAGTCTAATACCAACATGTTTCAAGCAGACCACCAAAGTCCCTGTGCCCAAGAACACTGAGGTAACCTGCCTAAATGACTACAGACCCGTAGCACTCACATCCGTAGCCGTGAAGTGCTTTGAAAGGCTGGTAATGGCTCACATTAACACCATTATCCCAGAAACCCTAGACTCAAAAGGTTCTACAGCTGCTACATCAAGAGCATCCTGACTGGTTACATCACTGCCTGGTACGGAAACTGCTCGGTCTCCGATCGCAAGGCACTAGAGGGTAGTGTGTACGGCCCAGTACATCACTGGGGCTAAGCTGCCTGCCATCCAGGACCTTTACACCAGGCGGTGTCAGAGGAAGGCCCTAAAAATTGTCAAAGACCCCAGCCACCCCAGTCATAGACTGTTCTTTCTGCTACCGCATGGCAAGCGGTACTGGAGCGCCAAGTCTAGGACCATAAGGCAATACCCACCAACCCCTCTTACGCTGCTGCTACTTTCTGTTTATCATCTATGCATAGTCACTTTAACTCCACCTACATGTACATATTACCTCAATTACCACTACACCGGTGCCCCCGTACCGGTACCACCTGTATATAGCCTCGCTACTGTTATTTTCACTGTCATTTTACTGTTTTTTAAAATCTTTTTTCCCCCCTTTACTTATCTATTGTTTACCTAATACCTATTTTTTTACTTAAAAATTGCACTGACAAAGTGATGCTCGATTGATTCCAAATATACAGTGCCCTCAGAAAGTATTCACACCCCTTGACTTTTTCCATATTTTAATTTTTTATGTCAATGATCTACACAAAATACTCTTAATGTCAAAGTGTAATATCATGAAAAAAACACTGATATATTACAATACTTATGTAAATGAGATATTTCTGTCTTTCATTTTCAATACATTTGCTAACATTTCTTAAAACATGTTTTCACTTTGTCATTGTGGGGTATTGTGTGTAGATGGGTGAGAATTCAGGCTGTAACAAAATAAAATATGGAATAAGTCAAGGGGTATGAATACTTTCTGAACGCACTGTAGTGCCTTGCAAAAGTATTCATCCCCCTTGGTGTTTTTCCTATTTTGTTGCATGACAACCTGTAATTTAAATTGATTTTTATTTGGATTTCATGCAATGGACATACACAAATGCCCATTACATGAAATGAAAAAAAGAACTTGTTTAAAAAACTTCAAAACTGAAAAGTGGTGTGTGCATATGTATTCACCTCCTTTGCTTTGAAGCCCATAAATAAGATCTGGTGCAACCAATTACCTTCAGAAGTCACATAATTAGTTAAATAAAGTCCACCTGTGTGCAATCTAAGTGCCACATGATCTCATATATATATATATATATATACACATACACATATATATATATATATATACACATATATACACAGATATACATACATACATACATACATACATACATACATACATACATACATACATACATACATACATACATATTACACCACCAAGCAAGCGGCACCACGAAGACCAAGGAGCTCTCCAAACAGGTCAGGGAGAAAGTTGTGTACAGATCAGGGTTGAGTTATAAAAAAATATCTGAAATTTTGAACATCCCACAGAGCACCATTAAATCCATTATTAAAAACATTGAAAGAATATGGCACCACAACAAACCTGCCAAGAGAGGGCCGCCCACCAAAACTCACGGACCAGGCAAGGAGGGCATTAATCAGAGGCAACAAAGAGACCAAAGATAACCCTGAAGGAGCTGCAAAGCTCCACAGAGGAGATTGGAGTATCTGTCCATAGGACCACTTTAAGCCGTACACTCCACAGAGCTTGGCTTTACGAAAGAGTGGCCAGAAAAAAGCCATTACTTAAAGAAAAAAAAAAATAAGCAAACTCACTTAGTGTTTGCCAAAAGCCATGTGGGAGACTCCCCAAACATATGGAAGAAAGTACTCTGGTCAGATGAGACTAAAATGTAGCTTTTTGGCCATCAAGGAAAACGCCATGTCTGGCGCAAACACAACATCTCGCATCACCCTGAGAACACCATCCCCACAGTGAAGCATGGTGATGGCAGCATCATGCTGTGGATGTTTTCCCATCGGCAGGGACTGGGAAACTGGTCAGAATTGAAGGAATGATGGATGACGCTAAATACAAGGAAATTCTTGAGGGAAACCTGTTTCAGTCTTACAGAGATTTGAGACTGGGACGGAGGTTCACCTTCCAGCAGGACAATGACCCTAAGTATATTGCTAAAGCAACACTCGTGGTTTAAGGGGAAACATTTAAACGTCTTGGAATGTTCTGTCTGACTCTGGCATCATAACTGAGAAGAATCGGAGAAGTGATGCTTTTAATCAAAATGTTATCCTCGGCAGGCTTTTTATTTGAGAGAAACGGTGGTTTAAATTGTCCCTGTGTATTGGTACACCATCCAAAGTGTAATAAATAACTTCACCATACTCAAAAGGGATATTCAAATCTGTTTTTTTTTCTTTTTACCCTTCATAATTCCACTTTGACATTATGGGGTATTGTGTGTAGGCCAGTGACAAAAAAACTACATTTAATCAATTTTAAATTCAGGCTGGTTACAACAAAATGTGGAGAAAAAAAAAATCAAAAGGTGTGAATATTTTGAGGGCACTGTACTACAGGAGTCCAGGAGATACACATGAAAGCGGAGAGCGAGTGTGATACTGTCGATCTCATGGCAAAGAGGAAGGTATCATCTTAATGTGATTATCAAGGCACTTAACCTAGTAATGTATCCATCTCTGCTAGCAGATCATTACATTAGCTAAACAGTACACCGTTCTGCCAATCAGGGTCCCTCGAGTTCACTGGAAACTCAATTGAGCCGAGCAGAATTGATTCTTCACTGTGTGTTGAACCATATCACAACGCCAGCCAGGTCGGCTGATACCACTGACCTTGTAGTCTCTTCCAAATTTAAAGAGCAACTGCCCCTAAAAAACAACATCTTGTTTAGAAAACAGCCTATGTGGCATCAATATGAGTCATTCTACTGTCATAATTTACTACAAAGTGTAAATAGAATAATTTTGGTCATAAAGTCAGTCTTGTCTAAAACTTTGTTTATTGAGACTTGTAGTCGTGACTACATCACAACGTAAATTAAGGTTGGGTTTGTTTCAATCCTGCCAACAGCTGGCAGCACACAAGTAATCATCAATTCGGAGTGCAGCTGTATGCGACCGAATCGTAATAGCCGTGGTAAATTTGGGTTGACTTTGGATATCCCTATAGAACTCGTTAGGGACCATTGGTAAATTACACAATGTACATGTGACCATGTTACAATTCTAATAGCGCCAAATTTCAATGATTTAAAACCCTCCAACTATAAATTGTAGAAATTCATATTCAAATATTGAAAGCATTTCATGAGAACTAAAAGGTGTGCAACATGATCCATTTAGATTATAAGTCCCATTTAGATTATATAATTTATTGATGGTCTCTAACTAGCCCCAGAGAGAGCCTATCCGAAGTCAAACCAACTTTGCCACCGTCACATACCAGCCGACTGAAGCTAAATAATTTGTGTAACACATCCTACCTGTATAAACACACACACACACACACACACACTTTTGGGGAAAATGCAGTGTCTTAGACCGCTGCACCACTCGGGAGGCCCATCTTTCTTTCTCTTCCTCAACTCACCCAGCTTTTTCTGACACCTACCCATGAGCCCCCTCTCTTTGGATTTACTGTAGCCAGCATCCTCACCCACTACAGACACCGGACAGCCATGGACATTGACATTTGGTCAGTCCACCCTGGCCTTGATGTTAACGTCCGCAGACGGACTGGACCACATCTGAACCTATCATAGATGTATGTTTGGATAGAACAGTACAGTATAGTACAGTGAGTAGAGCACAGTACAATACTGAGTACAGTAGAGTATACTGTACCCTACTCTGTACTATTGTACTGCACTGATGTCCAAAGTTGTGAAACATGAGGAGAATGACATTCACATTTATTCATTTCTGTGTAGTACAGATCAGGAACTCATGATGTAATTCTGTTACCGGGTGTAAATCCACTTCACTTACTCTAGTTCAATCACCATGTCATAGCTGACACCCCATTCTTTCTGCAGACAACTTTGAATCTTGCATAAAAACCTGAGCGAGAACACCGTAATTCCATTATCAAAGTTGGCATTTGTGCAGTTCATTTTTTATTATTATTTTTTTTCCAATGGAAATTGTTAAAAAGTAGCCATTGTGCAAACCTTGAAATCAATGTTTTTTGTTTGGCATACATTTTAAAGTGAAAAAACTGAGTCAAAGTGTAATTCGGTGACAGTGGAATTGCCCATAGGTTATTGGTAGTCCTAGATCTATTTGTACCAACTCGTATGGTAATTTTCACACCAATTTTATTTACATTTTATCAGGGAGTCATACTGAGACCATAGTCTCTTTTACATATGAACCCTGAATTACAGAAATACATACATCATAATACAAAAAACAGAAGCAGAAAGAAAAACGCAGTCAAAAAAAACAATCACATTCATCAGTAATATGGTCCTCAATCAGCTTTCTGAATGGACCTAGAGGCACCAGAACATCACATTCATCAGTAATAAGGTCCTCAATCAGCTTTCTGAATGGACCTAGAGGCACCAGAACATCACATTCATCAGTAATATGGTCCTCAATCAGCTTTCTGAATGGACCTAGAGGCACCAGAACATCACATTCATCAGTAATAAGGTCCTCAATCAGCTTTCTGAATGGACCTAGAGGCACCAGAACATCACATTTAAGAACATTTTGAAGATTGTTCTACAAATAAGGTACAAGAAAATAAAAAGATGACTTCTCTGACTCAGTAAAGACCAAATACATTTCCATTTCCAGCTAGCCATCCCTGAGACCGGGTGTGGTAAATCATACAGTGCCATCGGAAAGTATTCAGACTCCTTGACTTTTTACAGATTTTGTTACGTTACAGCCTTATTCTAAAATTGATTAAATAAAAAATATCCTCAGCAATCTACACACAATGACCCATAATGAAAAAGCGAAAACAGGTTTAGAATTTTTTTCAAATGTTTTATAATTAAAAAAACATACCTTATTTACATAAGTATACAGACCCTTTGCTATGAGACTCGAAATTGAGCTCAGGTGCATCCTGTTTCCATTGATCATCCTTGAGATGTTTCTACAACTTGATTGGAGTCCACCTGTGGGAAATTCAATTGATTGGACATGATTTGGAAAGGCACACACCTCTCTATATAAGATCCCACAGTTGTCAGAGCAAAAACCAAGCCATGAGGTCAAAGGAACTGTCCGTAGAGCTCCGAGACAAGATTGTGTCGAGGAACAGATCTGGGGAAGGGTACCAAAACATTTCTGCAGCATTGAAGGTTTCCAAGAACACATTGGCCTCCATCATTCTTAAATGGAAGAAGTTGGAACCACCAAGAACTTTCTAGAGCTGGCTGCCCAGCCAAACTGAGCAATCGGGGGAAAAGGGCCTTTGTCAGGGAGGTGACCAAGAGCTCTGACAGAGCTCTAGAGTTCCTCTGTGGAGATGGGAGAAACTTCCAGAAGGACAACCATCTCTGCAGCACTCCACCAATCAGGCCTTTATGGTAGAGTGGCCAGACTGAAGCCACTCCTCAGTAAAAAGCACAAGACAGCCCGCTTGGAGTTTGCCAAAAGGCACCTAAAGGACTCTCAGACCATGATGAAACCAAGACTGAACTCTTTGGCCTGAATGCCAAGTGCCACGTCTGGAGGAAACATGGCACCATCCCTACGGTGAAGTATGGTGGTGGCAGCATCATGCTGTGGGGATGTTGTTCAGCGGCAGGGACTGGAAGAGTAGTCAGGATCGAGTGAAAGATGAACAGAGCAAAGTACAGAGAGATCCTTCATGAAAACCTGCTCCAGAGCACACAGGACCTCAGACTGGGGCGAAGGTTCACCTTCCATCAGGACAACGACCCTAAGCATACAGCCAAGACAATGCAGGAGTGGCTTTGGGACAAGTCTCTGAATGTCCTTGAGTTTCCCAACCAGAGCCCGGACTTGAACCCGATCTAACATCTCTGGAGACCTGAAAATAACTGTGCAGTGACGCTCATCATCCAACCTGACAGAGTTTGAGAGAATCTACAAAGTAGAATGGGAGAAACTCCCCAAATACAGGGGTGCCAAGCTTGTAGCGTCATACCCAAGAAGACTTGAGGCTATAATAACTGCCAAAAGGTGCTTCAACAAAGTACTAAGTAAAGGGTGTGAATACTTATGTAAATGTCATATTTCCATTTTTAATACATTTGCAAAAAATGTCTGTCATTATGGGGTATTGTGTGTAGATTGAGGGAAAAAAACAATTGAATCCATTTTAGAATAAGGCAAAATGTAACAAAATGTGGACAAAGCGGTCTGAAAATTTTCAGAATGCTCTGTATTTGTCCATTGTAGAAGTGCTCAGAAAGTTACTTTTTTAAACCTTAAATGACAAAACATTCAAGCAATAAAGGTGCTCAAAATGTACCCATTTTGCATACCCCACCATACCATGAGACATCCATGTCTTCATCACTGGAAAACATAAACGGTTGAGATTGATATCATTGAAAAAAGTACAAAAGTTTTTATAAACATACCTTAAAACGTCAATTATCAATTATCTAAAAAGGCATAAACTCCAAGCGTACCGTGTTTTGGTGTGCCCACCATCGGTTCAGACACAAATGCTCTTGAATAAAGGGTGGGTTTCATATTTTGGCTGATACAGTACATGTACTAAAATTGGAATACAATTGAAATAGTAACTTTGAAATTGCTCCACAAAGATGGTTGGAGGTCCACACATCAGAGAATGTTGACCTGAATGGGAATATCTGTTGTTTTAAATTATGCAGTCAATTCTCCCTTGGAAACCTATTGAAATCATAGAAATATAGATAATAGAATAGACCCTGCCCATTTAAGTTGACATTCGACAGTGGCAGCCATCTTTGTGTTAGTAAAAATGTAAATTCAATTTAAACATCAATGGTGTAACAACTAAATTGCAGTAGTCTGAAGGATAGGTCCATTCTATAAATTATATTTCTATGATTGAAATGACACCCAGCCTGTATTCAAGAGCATGCATCTCAGCTGATAGCAAGCACAAAAACAAAAGATTGTGAAAATAGGGTCTAAGCTACAATATATGCAAATATGAAAAAATATGAGTTTACGCGTTTAGATATTGGATTTTAAAAAGAAATATCAATTACTATTAAAATATTTTTTTCTAGAAATGATAAAATAGTTTGACAACCCTGTTTTTGATTGAATTCAAATGGATTTACTCTCCTATGAACTTAACATGTTGGTGCTCATGAGTCCTTTTACACGGAAATCCAGGTTCAGCAGTCAGAGGTCACCAACCTCAGACAGACTACTTTAGTCATACCATTTTAGAATAACAGGGTGGGTGGATACACTCATTCTCAAATCCTTCCATGTATCCTTCAATCCCATCCTCCCATCAAACTACAATATTTAATGAATACATCTGTCCATTCACCTTCATCTACAAATCCCTCCCTGTGCATTTATCCTCCAACCTAATACATCTATCCATCCATCCAACCAACCAGCTCCTTTCCATCCCTCTCTTGTATTCCTTCATCCACCCACTCAGCCCAGTAGAGCCCCAGTGGATCAGCAGTGTGATGCCCACTCTGCCCCTCTATTCACGGGCTGCTGTCCAGCCTCTGTCCTGGGTCCAGCTCTCCCCCATCCCTCCTTCCATCCACACTGACTGCGGGGCTGAACTAATAAGCTTGTGAGGCTTTAGCCATAAGCCACTTTGATGTGCTGCCCCAGGCCTCTGCTTCCGTCACAGGAAGGAGTAATGGTGCTTTAAAAAGGAGGCTAAGCTACTGGGGTGCTACTGGGCTGGGCTGCTACTGGGCTGGGACTGGGCGGGGCGTGGCTGCTACTGGGCTGGGACTGGGCGGGGCGTGGCTGCTACTGGGCTGGGACTGGGCTGCTACTGGGCTGGTGGGTGGGGGTGTGCAGGGAATGGGAGGGGAGCCCAGACCAGAGAGACGGACCTGTGTGTTACACTGGAGACTGGATGAATAGCCCAGCGTTGAGCTCCACTAGGGAGCTATTGGTTGAAGTGTGTCACTCTCCTTGCTCTAGAGCTCAGGTGGGACCCATCACACACAGTGAGATGACAGACACCACCCACTCAAAAATCAAATCGAATTTTATTGGTCACATACACATGGTTAGCAGATGTTAATGCGAGTGTAGCGAAATCCTTGTGCTTCTAGTGCCAACCGTGCAGTAATATCTAACAAGTAATCTAACAATTTCACACACACACACACACACACACACACACACACACAAGTGTAAAGGAATGAATAAGAATATGTACATATAAATATATGGATGAGCGATGGCCTGCGGCATAGGCAAGATGCAGTAGATGGTATAGAGTAAAGTATATACAATTGAAGTCGGAAGTTTACATACACCTTAGCCAAATATATTTAAACTCCGTTTTTCACAATTCCTGACATTTAATCCTAGTAAATATTCCCTGTCTTAGGTCAGTTAGGATCACAACTTTATTTTAAGAATGTGAAATGTCAGAATAATAGTAGAGAGAATGATTTATTTCAGCTTTATTTCTTTCATCACATTCCCAGTGGGTCAGAAGTTTACATACACCCAATTAGTATTTGGTAGCATTGCCTTTAAAATGGTTTAACTTGGGTCAAGCGTTTCGGGTAGCCTTCCGCAAGCTTCGCACAATAAGTTGGGTGCATTTTGGCCCATTCAGTTACACCAGCTCTGTCAGGAGGAGTCAGGTTTGTAGGCCTCCTTGCTCGCACACGCTTTTTCAGTTCTGCCCACATATTTTCTATAGGATTGAGGTCAGGGCTTTGTGATGGCCACTCCAATATCTTGATTTTGTTGTCCTTAAGCTACTTTGACACAACTTTGGAAGTATGCTTGGAGTCATTGTCCATTTGGAAGACCCATTTGCGACCAAGCTTTAACTTCGTGACTGATGTCTTGAGATGTTGCTTCAATATATCCACATAATTTTCCTCCCTCATGATGCCATCTATTTTGTGAAGTGCACCAGTACCTTCTGGTGTTCTTCGGGCTTGCAAGCCTCCCCCTTTTTCCTCCAAACATAACGATGGTCATTATGGCCAAACAGTTCTATTTTTCGTTCATCAGACGAGAGGACATTTCTCCAAAAAGTGTGATCTTTGTCCTCATGTGCAGTTGCAAACCGTAGTCTGGCTTTTTTTAATGGTGGTTTTGGAGCAGTGGCTTCTTTCTTGCTGAGTGACCTTTCAGATTATGTCGATATAGGACTCGTTTTACTGTGGATTTAGATACTTGTGTCATGCACAAAGTAGATGTCCTAACAGACTTGACAAAACTATAGTTCGTTAACGAGAAATTTGTGGAGTGGTTGAAAAATCAGTTTAATGACTCCAACCTAAGTGAATGTAAACTTCCGACTTCAACTGTACATATGAGATGAGTAATGTAGGGTATGTAAACATTATATAAAGTGGCTAGTGATACATTTATTACATCCAATTATTATTAAAGTGGCTAGAGATTGCGTCAGTATGTTGGCAGCAGCCACTCAATGTTAGTGATGGCTGTTTAACTGTCTGATGTCCTTGAGATAGAAGCTGTTTTTCAGTCTCTCGGTCCTAGCTTTGATGCACCTGTACTGACCTCACCTTCTGGATGGTAGCGGGGTGAACAGGCAGTGGCTCGGGTGGTTGTTGTCCTTGATGATCTTTTTGGCCTTCCTGTGACATCAGGTGGTGTAGGTGTGCTGGAGGGCTGGTAGTTTGACCCCGGTGATGAGTTGTGCAGAACTCACTACCCTCTGGAGAGCCTTACGGTTGTGGGCAGAGCAGTTGCCGTACCAGGCAGTGATACAGCCCGACAGGATGCTCTCGATTGTGCAGCTGTAAAAGTAGAGTGTTTTCGGTGACAAGCCAAATTTCTTCAGCCTCCTGAGGTTGAAGAGGCGCTGTTGCGCTTTCCTCACCACGCTGTCTGTGTGGGTGGACCATTTCAGTTTGTCCGTGATGTGTACGCCGAGGAACTTAAAACTTTCCACCTTCTCCACTACTGTCCCGTCAATGTGGATAGGGGGGTGCTCCCTCTGCAGTTTCCTGAAGTCCACGATCATCTCCTTTGTTTTGTTGACGTTGAGTGTGAGGTTATTTTCCTGACACCACACTCCGAGGGCCCTCACCTCCTCTCTGTAGGCCGTCTCGTCGTTGTTGGTAATCAAGCCTACCACTGTAGTGTCGTCTGCAGACTTGATGATTGAGTTGGAGGCGTGCATGGCCACGCAGTCATGGGTGAACAGGGAGTACAGGAGAGGGCTGAGAATGCACCTTTGTGGGGCCACAGTGTTGAGGATCAGCGAGGTGGAGATGTTGTTTCCTACCCTCACCACCTGGGGGCGGCCCGTCAGAAAGTCCAGGACCCAGTTGCACAGGGCGGGGTCGAGACCCATGGTCTCGAGCTTAATGACAAGTTTGGGGGGGTACTATGGTGTTAAATGCTGAGCTATAGTCGATGAACAGCATTCTTACATAGGTATTCCTCTTGTCCAGATGGGTTAGGGCAGTGTGATTGCGTCGTCTGTGGACCCATTGGGGCGGTAAGCAAATTGGAGTTGGTCTAGGGTGTCAGGTAGGGTGGAGGTGATATGATCCTTGACTAGTCTCTCAAAGCACTTCATGATGACGGAAGTGAGTGCTACGGGGCGATAGTGATTAGCTCAGTTAACTTAGCTTTCTTGGGAACAGGAACAATGGTGGCCCTCTTGAAGCATATGGGAACAGCAGAATAGGGATTGCTTGAATATGTCCGTAAACACACCAGCCAGCTGGTCTGCGCATGCTCTGAGGACGCGGCCGGGGATGCCGTCTGGGCCGGCAGCCTTGCGAGGGTTAACACATTTAAATGTTTTACTCACGTTGGCTGCGGTGAAGGAGAGCCCGCAGGTTTTGGTGGCAGGCCGTGTCACTGGCCCTGTATTGTCCTCAAAGCGAGCAAAGAAGTTGTTTAATTTGTCTGGGAGCAAGACGTTGGTGTCCATGACAGAGCTGGTTTTGTTTTTGTAATCCGTGATTGACTGTAGACCCTGCCACATACATCTCCTGTCTGAGCCGTTGAATTGTGACTCTACTTTGTCTCTATACTGACGCTTAGCTTGTTTGATTGCCTTGCGGAGGGAATAGCTACACTGTTTGTATTCGGTCATGTTTCCGGTCGCCTTGCCATGATTAAAAGCAGTGGTTCGCGCTTTCAGTTTCGCGTGAATGCTGCTATCAATCCACGGTTTCTGGTTGGGGAAGGTTTTAGTAGTCACCGTGGGTACAACATCACCGATGCACTTGCTAATAAACTCACTCACCAAATCAGCGTATACATCAATGTTGTTGTCTGAGGCTATCCGGAACATATCCCAGTCCACGTGATCGAAGCAGTCTTGAAGGGTGGAATCCAATTGTTTGGACCAGCGTTGAACAGACCTGAGCACAGGTGTTTCCTGTTTTAATTTATGTCTATAGGCTGGGAGCAACAAAATAGAGTCGTGGTCAGATTTGCTGAAAGGGGGGCGAGGGAGGGCTTTGTATGCGTCGCGGAAGTGAGAGTAGCAATGATCCAGAATGCTGCCAGCCCAGGTCGTTCATTCGATATGCTGATAAAATTTAGGGAGCCATGTTTTCAGATTAGCTTTGAAGTTCTTTCAGGGCAGTCGAGGTGTCTGCTTGGGGGGGATATGATTATAATCGAAGAGAATTCTCTTGGTAGATAATGTGGTCGGCATTTGATTGTAAGGAATTCTAGGTCAGGTGAACAAAAGGACTTGAGTTTCTGTATGTTGTTATGATCACACCACGTCTCGTTAATCATAAGGCATACACCCCCGCCCTTCTTCTTACCAGAGAGATGTCTGTTTCTGTCGGCGCGATGTGTGAAGAAACTGGGTGGCTGTACCGACTCTGATAACATATCCCGAGTGAGCCATGTTTCCGTGAAACAGAGAAGGTTACAATCTCTGATGTCTCTCTGGAAGGCAACCATTGCTCGAATTTCGTCTACCTTTCTTTCAAGAGACTGGACATTGGCGAGTAGTATACTCGGGAGCGGTGAGCAATGTGCCGCCTAGGGAGCCTGACCAGAAGACCGCTCCGTCTGCCCCTTCTGCGGCACCTTGGTTGTTTTGGGTCGCCTACTGGGATCCGATCCATTGTCCTGGGTGGTGGTCCAAACAGAGGATCCACTTCGGGAAAGTCGTATTCCTGGTTGTAATGTTGGTAAGTTGACGTTGCTCTTATATCCAATAGTTCTTCCCGGCTGTGTGTAATAAGACTTAAGATTTCCTGGGGTAAAACAATGTTAGAAATAATACATAAAAAAAACAAAGTACTGTATAGTTTCCTAAGAACGTGAAGCGAGGCGACCATCTCTGTTGGCGCCAAAAGCTTCCCTTTCTCTGCTTCCCTGGCCACTCACTCGTCTAGAGATTTCACTGTGATCTGGACTTGCCAGGATCTTATTATCTGTTATCTCAGTCTAAGGTGTTTGTGTGCGTTTTGAGTGAGTGTGTTTTGTGTGCGCATGTCTGTAAATATATATGATTGTTCAGTCTGTTGGAATGTGATGAGCATGTTTTTATGTCAGCAAATTGGCCATCTGATTGAGTTTTTTGGTGCGTTTGCATGCATGCTTGACTGTGATGTTGTTTACTTGCACTGTGTGTGTGTCAGAAATGTTTATTTATTTCAAGGAGAACCGAGGGAGAGGAGAGGGAACGTGTTATGGGTTCTAACTAATCCCCAATCATCAGGCAGGTCCAGTGTTGATGTTAATACTAAAGCCCACTGGTTTGGCCTAAAGCCCAGAACAACAATGAAGCAGATCATAGGTGGGTGATTAAGGACATTAGTTCTAATCCTTAATAATCTGTTTAGCTCTGCCTCACACTGAAACATCTGTCTCAGAGGCTCTGCAGCAGAAAGCATGGTAATCAGTCAGCCTGTCTATCTATCTATCTATCTATCTAGTGGAATGCACTGGTACTGGAGGTCATTGGAGTCACTTGGCCTGGTACTGGAGGTCATGGGAGTCACTTGGCCTGCTACTGGAGGTCATGGGAGCCACTTGGCCTGCTACTGGAGGTCATGGGAGCCACTTGGCCTGCTACTGGAGGTCATGGGAGCCACTTGGCCTGCTACTGGAGGTCATGGGAGCCACTTGGCCTGCTACTGGAGGTCATGGGAGCCACTTGGCCTGCTACTGGAGGTCATGGGAGTCACTTGGCCTGCTACTGGAGGTCATGGGAGCCACTTGGCCTGCTACTGGAGGTCATGGGAGCCACTTGGCCTGCTACTGGAGGTCATGGGAGCCACTTGGCCTGCTACTGGAGGTCATGGGAGCCACTTGGCCTGCTACTGGAGGTCATGGGAGCCACTTGGCCTGCTACTGGAGGTCATGGGAGTCACTTGGCCTGCTACTGGAGGTCATGGGAGTCACTTGGCCTGCTTCTGGAGGTCATGGGAGTCACTTGGCCTGCTACCGGAGGTCATGGGAGTCACTTGGCCTGCTACTGGAGGTCATGGGAGTCACTTGGCCTGCTACTGGAGGTCATGGGAGCCACTTGGCTTGGGAAAAATACAGTATCAACAGCAAGCATCAAATGTGGCTAAGATCCCCCACATAGAATAAAGATAACTCTGTGACACAGCCAGACACGCAATACATAAAGGCATGAAAAGCAGTAGGCACAGCAGTCCTTTTTATTCTTGACCAATGAGCATCAAATTAAAAACATCATATTTTTGTTGCATTTCCAGACACTTTTTGGAGTGTTCCTGTTATTCAACAGTGTGTGGATGTCTATCTATTATACACAGGCCTAGAGACAGACACGAGGCACTCTGACATAGCAGAGAGAAAGAGGTATTCTTGTGATGTGCTTTGCCTCGGAGACATCTGCAGGCCAGGTGCTCGGCACTCGGGAACGGAGCTCAGTCACGTTCAGGGTTATGTATGCTCCAAAAAAGACCCTCAGGACATCTATTATACAGCTTCTCTCTGTCTCCAGTCACCGCTCCTCATTTCAATAACATACTCAAGGTATTTAGGGTTGAACTTGACAACCTGTACCACAGTCTTATTATGTACATAGTAGTACTAGACATATCATTTGATATTTAAAATAAGTAGTACAGTATTTCAATAAGGTATATGAGGCCATGTTTTCTTCTTTACCAGGTTTCGGTTGGTTATGGAAGTCACAACCAGCCTACACAGACGGAGACTCCTAAATCCAGTTTAACTGGCCATGGTAATATTTGGCTGGTGTGGAGGAAACCCATGACTTTCTGCTGATCTCCCAAAAAAGGCTGTTTTAAACAAACACACACACGCTTATTGAGAATATACTCAAATGAATTGACTATGTCCAGATAATAAATGGTCTGTGCTGTAGAATAAGAGTGACTGTATGAACTCTATCAACTAGTGGGCTTTAATCCTAACCCCTGGGCTGGGCGCCATGCCACTCTTTACTGTCAGCCCAAACCCAATAATCACATCTAAAGCTCATATCCACGATGACACAGAGGTACCACAGTGAGCAAGAGAGTGGTGGCTCCCCAGGGAGTCCCAGTCGACAGAGGCCAATATGTAATTTGTATTAGAGCAGGGTTTCCCAAACCGGGTCATGGGGTGAACGTTTTGGGTTTTTTCCCTAGCTCTACACAGCTGACCAACTCACCATCAAGCTTAGATGATTTGAATCAGATGTGTAGTGCTAGGGAAAAAAGACAAACCCTGTATTAGGATGGCATTGATGACCATTATTTGATTTCAACACCATTGTTTCGATTCTACCAGACACTTTATAAACCAACACTCAATTCAAAAGGACACAAGCCACTGTTAACATGGTCGGCTATACTTAATCAGAATTTCCCTTCCAAATCGGCCATGGGCACAACATCAGTCAGCATGAGTTTCCAAAGCTCCTCATGTTGTCGGGATTACACTAAAAAAATGTTCTGTCTGACGAAGCCTGTTGTGGCAGTTCCAGATGATCATAAATCATATTATAATGTGGTGGCGGGTGTCTGCAGTAGTAGGTACTGTATCGTTCATCCCACATGGATGCGCGCACGCACGCAAAATAATTCCTGACCTATTTCTCTGGATAATAAAATGACAGCGGTTGATAAGAGAACAGAGTAGCCAGGGCACAGGAATCAGGATACACATGTAGTTCGTTCCAATTAGGATCAGCCCAAAGAAAGACGCTTGTATTTGAAAAATAAATCTTCCATACATTGTAAAAATGGGGACAAGACTTTGAAGTAGCCCAGGTTACTTCATAAGAAAATAGTAATTCATGTTTTTCTTAGTTTTCTTGCATTCAGTTAGTGTAGCAGAGTCAATATCTAAAGAAACATTGTTTAGAATAAATCCAGAGTAGCCCGTTTTGTTTTATCAATGAATGTGAGATGATATCCTAACGCATACCTTCCAAACTGAAGTCCAGTAGCACATACTCGTAAACGGTGTCTGTTATGGTCTCCACTTGCGGTCTCTTCAGAGTGGAGTATATCTTCCCGGGGCTACTGTCCTCCGGGTCTTCCAGTTTCCTCAACCCGCAGCCCATAGTGCCGTGGCGAGATATCCAGCTCACACTAACCGGGCACGATGACGGTTAGCCTACAAACAGAGCTTTGCTATTACTATAAAGTTAACCGGATTGCTCCATCCCAGTCGGTTGACGCTATATATCCGTTTGACGTTGCCCCCGGATAATCACTGTCATAGGCAACCAAAGAACGCACAATAAAATAAAAAATATGCAATTTTATATTTTCTGTAAATAGTTATTTTTCAACGCACCGTGCAGCTCTCGCGCCCTCGTTCTTGTGAGAAAAAAACGGAAAAAGTTACAATAATTGAGAACTTCTCCACCACTGCGCGCGAGCGGCTGCTTTGTTGCTAACGTCGATTTATTGGCAACAAATCCACTTTTAGTTTTCTTTCCGCCTATCAAATTATATTATTCGTATCATCCACTTAAAAAAACGAGTGATTTTAGTAAAGCCGAATAATAAATGTGTGAGTGATTCATGATAGCCAAAGCGTGGCTGCTCGCAGGAGGGAGAAAACATGGGAGGACCGAAGGCGAGGAGGTGATTTGTGCAGCATGATATGGCCTGTATTTTAATGGCTGCTTGGTTTATTTACTAAATATAAATATTTCTGTAGTCTAAAGATGTAGCACACTGGGCACAGACGTCAGTTCAACGTCTATTTTTGATTTAGGCTCAATTTGGTTGAGTTGTCAACTAACATAAATTCAACATGAAATATCACTATGACATGGAATTTAGGTTGAAGGTTGAGAACAAGACGAAACACCCTTACTTTGATGACTTTCTGCAAATCAACATCATCACATTTAATTTTGGGGTTGAAAAGGGCGTGGAAACAATGTTGATTCAACCAGTTTTTGCCCAGTGAAGCCTAGTGATGTTGGGCTCTGTAATCTGTATAGAAAAACCATTGCAGGTTCTCAATGAAGTTGTTTTATGTAATGAGGCAATACTCATATACATTTACAACACCAGTAGATACTTTTGAATGCATTGCTATGATTCAAAGCCACTGGAGATAAAGTTCAAAGAAAGTGAATGAAACTTGTGACAAAGGCATGATTTCACCTGCTCAAAGATTTATACACCAAATCCTTTATTTCACCTGGCCAGTCATTTTCATTATGACACTGTTGGACCATGATTAACTATACAGATGGACCATGATCTTCCTAGTTCAAGGAAGATCATGGTCCATCTGTATAGTTGACAGTCGGTCTATCGATCCAGCTTTTCACTACTTGTCAACAATGAATTGGAGGACCATTATGACTCCAATGAAAAGCTCTGAGCGAGAGATTATTGAGAGTGGTGGGCGTTTTGTCCATTGTCCATCTCAATTGAAGTTTTTTTACCAATGGAAAATGATTTCCCTTAGATTAATCAATTCTATTACGTAATATCCTGTCACGAGAATTTTGCTATCTCAATGTTTTAACTGAACTATTTTATAGCTTTGACCAAGTCCCAGAGGTTGTAATGCTCTGGTTAATGAAGAATTAGACAAAGTCTCAGATTCTGCAATAGATCAATACTTTATTCAGAGAGCGCTCTGTCTTCAAAATGAGAACACAATCTTTTTATAGCACACACACACACAAATGAACTCACATCAGTAGAAACTCCACCTCTCTTTAGGTGGGCTGTATTTTTCCAAAGTTCACATACATTGTTTATCACCCTTCTGCAACATGTTTCATCATCTTCTGCAAGCCTAGCCATTTCTAACATTTTCTCCTCCCTAGGGTGGGGAGGCCTCTTTCCAGTTATTAGTGTCACAAGTCGGCAGTTCAGTTGTCCTTGAATGTCTCAACTATACCCAGCTCATATTGCGAAATAGTAACACAATGGCCTAGTCACACACATTATTGGATTATGACTCTAACACATTTCATACAATTATATGGTTTCAGGGTGGAATACTTTAGTCATTATCTTAAACATACAAATTCTTCTATCATATCCCTATCACTAGACAAATCAAATCAAATGTATTTGTCACATACACATGGTTAGCAGGTGTTAATGCATGTGTAGCGAAATGCTTGTGCTTCTAGTTCTGACCATGCAGTAATATCTAACAAGTAATCGACCAATTCCACAACAACTACCTTGTACACACAAGTGTAAAGGAATGAATACGAATATGTACATAAAAATATATAAATGAGTGGTGGCCGAACGGCGTAGGCAAGATGTAATAGATGGTATGGAGTACAGTATATACATATGAGATGAGTATTGTAGGGTATGAAAACATATAAAGCGGCATTGTTTAAGGTGGCTAGTGATACATTACATCAGGGTGGCATAGAGTACAGTATTTACATATGAGATGAGTAATGTAGGTTATGAAAACATTATATAAAGTGGCATTGTTTAAAGTGGCTAGTGATACATCTAATACATCAAGATGGCAAGATGCAGTAGATGGTATAGCGTACAGTATATACATATGAGATGAATAATGTAGGTTATGTAAACATGATCTAATATCAATAATATAAAGTGGCAAGTGATAAATTGATTACATCAATTTCCCATTATTAAAGTGGCTTGAGTTGAGTCAGTATGTTGGCAGCAGCCACTCAATGTTAGTGATGGCTGTTTAACAGTCTGATGGCCTTGAGATAGAAGCTGTTTTTCAGTCTCTCGGTTACAGCTTTGATGCACCTGTACTGACCTCGCCTTCTGGATGTTAGTGGGGTAAACAGGCAGTGGCTCGGGTGGTTGCTGTCCTTGATGATCTTTTTGGCCTTCCTGTGACATCGGGTGGTGTAGGTGTCCTGGAGGGCAGGTAGTTTGCACCCGGTGATGCGTTGTGCAGACCTCACTACCCTCTGGAGAGCCTTCCGGTTATGGGCGGAGCAGCTGCCGTACCAGGCGGTGATACAGCTCGACAGGATGCCCTCGATTGTGCATCTGCAAAAGTTTGTGAGTGTTTTTGGTGACAAGCTGAATTTCTTCAGCCTCCTGAGGTTGAAGAGGCGCTGCTGTGCCTTCTTCACCATGCTGTCTGTGTGGGTGGACCATTTCAGTTTGTCCGTGATGTGTACGCCGAGGAACTTAACTTTCCACCCTCTCCACCACTGTCCCGTCAATGTAGATAGGGGGCTGCTCCCTCTGCTGTTTCCTGAAGTCCACGATCATCTCTTTTGTTTTGTTGACATTGAGTGCGAGGTTATTTTCCTGACACCACACTCCGAGGGCCCTCACCTCCTCCCTGTAGGCCGTCTCGTCGTTGTTGGTAATCAAGCCTACCACTGTAGTGTCGTCTGCAAACTTGATGATTGAGTTGTATGCGTGCTTGGCCACGCAGTCGTGGGTGAACAGGGAGTACAGGAGAGGGCTGAGAACGCACCCTTGTGGGGACCCAGTGTTGAGGATCAGCGGGGTGGAGATGTTGTTACCTACCCTCACCACCTGGGGGCGGCCCGTCAGGAAGTCCAGGACCCAGTTGCACAGGGCGGGGTCGAGACCCAGGGTCTCGAGCTTAATGACGAGTTTGGAGGGTACTATGGTGTTAAATGCTGAGCTGTAATCGATGAACAGCATTCTTACATAGGTATTCCTCTTGTCCAGATGGGTTAGGGCAGTGTGCAGTGTGATGGCTATTGCGTCGTCTGTGGACCTATTGGGTCGGTAAGCAAATTGGAGTGGGTGTCGGGTATGGTGGAGGTGATATGATCCTTGACTAGTCTCTCAAAGCACTTCATGATGACGGAAGTGAGTGCTACGGGGCGGTAGTCATTTAGCTCAGTTACCTTAGCTTTCTAGGGAACAGGAACAATGGTGGCCCTCTTGAAGCATGTGGGGACAGCAGACTGGGATAAGGATTGATTGAATATGTCTGTAAACACACCAGCCAGCTGGTCTGCGCATGCTCCGAGGACGCGGCCGGGGATGCCGTCTGGGCCTGCAGCCTTGCGAGGTTTAACACGTTTAAATGTTTTACTCACGTTGGCTGCAGTGAAGGAGAGCCCGCAGGTTTTGGTAGCGGGCCGTGTTAGTGGCACTGTATTGTCCTCAAAGCGAGCAAAATAGTTGTTTAGTCTGTCTGGGAGCAAGGCATCGTGATCCGCGACGGGGCTGGTTTTTCTTTTGTAGTCCGTGATTGACTGTAGACCCTGCCACATACCTCGTGCCTGAGCTGTTGAATTGCAATTCCACTTTGTCTCTGTACTGACGCTTGGCTTGTTTGATTGCCTTGTGGAGGGAATAGCTACACTGTTTGTATATGGTCATGTTTCCGGTCACTTTGCCCTGATTTAAAAGCAGTGGTTCGCGCGTTCAGTTTTGCGCGAATGCTGCCATCAATCCATGGTTTCTGGTTGGGTAATGTTTTAATAGACGCTGTTGGTACGACATCACCGATGCACTTGTTAATGAACTCGCACACCGAGTCAGCGTATTCGTCAATGTTGTTGTTCGCAGCAATGCGGAACATATCCCAGTCCACGTGATCAAAGCAATCTTGAAGCGTGGAATCCGATTGGTCGGACCAGCGTTGAACAGACCTGAGGGCGGGAGCTTCCTGTTTTAGTTTCTGTCAATAGGCTGGGAGCAACAAAATGGAGTCCTGGTTAGCTTTTCCGAAGGGAGGGCGGGGGAGGGCCTTATATGCATCGCGGAAGTTAAAATAACAGTGGTCTAGGGTTTTGCCCGCCCTGGTAGCACAAACGATATGCTGATAGAATTTGGGGAGCCTTATTTTCAGATTTGCCTTGATAAAATCCCCGGCTACAATAAATGCAGCCTCAGTATATGTGGTTTCCAATTTACATAGAGTCCAATGAAGTTCTTTCAGGGCCGTCGATGTGTCTGCTTGGGGGATATACACGACTGTGATTATAATTGAAGAGAATTCTCTTGGTAGATAATGCGGTCGGCATTTGATTGTGAGGAATTCTAAGTCAGGTGAACAAAAGGACTTGAGTTCCTGTATGTTGTTATGATCACACCACGTCTCGTTAATTATAAGGCATACACCCCCACCCTTCTTCTTACCAGAGAGATGCTTGTTTCTGTCGGCGCGATGCGTGAAGAAACCAGGTGGCTGTACCGACTCAGATAGCGTGTCTCGAGTGAGCCATGTTTCCGTGAAACAAAGAACGTTACAGTCTCGGATGTCTCTCTGGAATGCTACCCTTCCTTGGATTTCGTCTACCTTGTTGTCAAGAGACTGGACATTGGTGAGTAGTATGCTCGGGAGCGGTGCGCGATGTGCCCGTCTACGGAGCCTGACCAGAAGACCGCTCCGTCTGCCCCTTCTTCTATGGCGTCGTTGTATTGGGTCGCCTACTGGGATCCGATCCATTGTCCTGGGTGGTGGTCCAAACAGAGGATCCGCTTCGGGAAAGTCATATTCCTGGTTGTAATGTTGGTGAGTTGACGTTGCTCTTATATCCAATAGTTCATCCCGACTGAATGTAGTAAAACCTAAGATTTCCTGGGGTAACAATGTAAGAAATAACACATAAAAAAGCTAAATACTGCATAGTTTCCTAGAACGCGAAGTGAGGCGGCCATCTTTGTCGGCGCCGGAAGTAGTCAATAGGAACTAGGGAACTAGTCACAATAAGTCATATGCATTTGAACCAAATTGATTCAAATTAAGTCTGTGTGTTTGTATGGGTGGGTGTGTCTCTCTCTCTCTGTTTCTCTCTCACAGACTGTGTGTGTGTGTGTGTGTGTGTGTGTGTGTGTGTGTGTGTGGTAGTGAGACATGCAGTCAACACACGTCCGATTGTTGAATGGTAACTGGGATCATTGAAGCAGCTGAGAGTGAGCCACTATAACAGCTGTAGGTCCTTATGGGGTAAGGCACCAGCACCAGGTTTATTTCACCTTTATTTAACCAGGTAGGCTAGTTGACCTGGTCAAGATAAAGCAATGCAGTTCGACACATACAACAACACAGAGTTACACAAGGAATAAACATACAATCAATAATACAGTAGAAAAATCTATATACAGCATGTGCAAATGAGGTAGGATAAGAGAGGTGGTATAAGGCAATAAATAGGCCATGGTGGCAAAGTAATTACAATATAGCAATTAAACACTGGAATGGTAGGATGTGTAGAACATGAATGTGCAAGTTGAGATACTGGGGTGCAAAGATATGTGAGCTGCTCTGACAGCTGGTGCTTAAAGCTAGTGAGGGAGATATGAGTCTCCAGCTTCAGAGATTTTTGCAGTTCGTTCCAGTCATTGGCAGCAGAGAACTGGAAAGAGAGGCGGCCAAAGGAAGAATTGGCTTTGGGGGTGACCAGTGAGATATACCTGCTGGAGCGCATGCTACGGGTGGGTGCTGCTATGGTGACCAGTGAGCTGAGATAAGGCGGGGCTTTACCTAGCAGAGACTTGTAGACGACCTGGAGCCAGTGGGTTTGTCGACGAGTATGAAGCGAGGGCCAGCCAACGAGATCATACAGGTCGCAGTGGTGGGTAGTATATGGGGCTTTGGTGACAAAACGGATGGCACTGTGATAGACTGCATCCAATTTGTTGAGTAGAGTGTTGGAGGCTATTTTGTAAATGACATCGCCGAAGTCGAGGATCAGTAGGATGGTCAGTTTTACGAGGGTATGTTTGGCAGCATGAGTGAAGGATGCTTTGTTGCGAAATAGGAAGCCGATTCTAGATTTCATTTTGGATTGGAGATGTTTAATGTGAGTCTGGAAGGAGAGTTTACAGTCTAACCAGACACCTAGGTATTTGTAGTTGTCCACATATTCTAAGTCAGAAGCGTCCAGAGTAGTGATGCTGGACGGGCGGGCAGGTGCGGGCAGCGATCGGTTGAAGAGCATGCATTTAGATTTACTTGCATTTAAGAGCAGTTGGAAGGAGAGTTGTATGGCATTGAAGCTCATCTGGAGGTTGTTAACACAGTGTCCAACAAAGGGCCAGAGGTATACAGAATGGTGTCGTCTACGTAGAGGTGGATCAAAGAATCACCAGCAGTGAGAGCGACATCATTGATGTATACAGAGAAGAGAGTCGGCCTCGAGAATTGAACCCTGTGGCACCCCCATAGAGACTGCCAGAGGTCCGGACAACAGGCCCTCCGATTTGACATACTGAACTCTATCAGAGAAGTAGTTGGTGAACCAAACGAGGCAATCATTTGAGAAACAAAGGCTGTTGAGTCTGCCAATAAGAATGTTGTGATTGACAGAGTCGAAAGCCTTAGCCAGGTCGATGAATACGGCTGCACAGTAATGTCTCTTATCGATGGCGGTTATGATATCGTTTAGGACCTTGAGTGTGGCTGAGGTGCACCCATGACCAGCTCTGAAACCAGATTGCATAGCGGAGAAGGTACGGTGAGATTCGATATGGTCGGTAATCTGTTTGTTGACTTGGCTTTCAAAGACCTTAGAAAGGCAGGGTGGAATAGATATAGGTCTGTAGCAGTTTGGGTCTAGAGTGCCTCCCCCTTTGAAGAGGGGGATGACCGCGGCAGCTTTCCAATCTTTGGGAATCTCAGACGATACGAAAGAGAGGCTGAACAGGCTAGTAATAGGGGTTGCAATAATTTCGGCAGATAATTTTAGAAAGAGAGGGTCCAGATTGTCTAGCCCGGCTGATTTGTAGGGGTCCAGATTTTGCAGCTCTTTCAGAACATCAGCTATCTGGATTTGGGTGAAGGAGAAGTGGGGGAGGTTTGGGCAAGTTGCTGTGGGGAGCGCAGGGCTGTTGACCAGGGTAGGGGTAGCCAGGTGGAAAGCATGGCCAGCCATAGAAAAATGCTTATAGAAATTCTCAATTATTGTGGATTTATCAGCAGTGACAGTGTTTCCTAGCCTCAGTGCAGTGGGCAGCTGGGAGGAGGTGCTCTTATTCTCCATGGACTTTACAGTGTCCCAGAACTTTTTTGAATTTGTACTACAGGATGCAAATTTCTGTTTGAAAAGCTAGCCTTAGCTTTCCTAACTGCCTGTGTATATTGGTTCCTAACTTCCCTAAAAAGTTGCATATCACGGGGGCTATTTGATGCTAATGCAGAACGCCACAGGATGTTTTTGTGTTGGTGAAGGGCAGATAGGTCTGGAGTGAACCAAGGGCTATATCTATTCCTAGTTCTACATTTTTTGAATGGAGAATGCTTATTTAAGATGGTGAGGAATTCACTTTTAAAGAATAATCAGGCATCCTCTACTGACGGGATGAGGTCAATATCATTCCAGGATACCCTGGCGAGGTCAATTAGAAAGGCCTGTTTGCAAAAGTGTTTTAAGGAGCGTTTGACAGTGATGAGGGGTGGTCGTTTGACAGCAGACCCATTACAGATGCAGGCAATGAGGCAGTGATCGCTGAGATCTTGGTTGAAAACAGCAGAGGTGTATTTGGAGGGCGAGTTAGTTAGGATGATATCTATGAGGGTGCCCGTGTTTACAGATTTGGGGTTGTACCTGGTAGGTTCATTGATAATTTGTGTGAGATTGAGGGCATCAAGCTTAGATTGTAGGATGGCCCGGGTGTTAAGCATGTCCCAGTTTAGGTCACCTAGCAGCACGAGCTCAGAAGATACATGGGGAGCAATCAATTCACATATGATGTCCAGGGCACAGCTGGGGGCAGAGGGTGGTCTATAGCAAGCGGCAACGGTGAGAGACTTGTTTCTGGAAAGGTGGATTTTTAGAAGTAGAAGCTCGAATTGTTTTGGTACAGACCTGGATAGTAAGATAGAACTCTGCAGGCTCTCTCTTCAGTAGATTGCAACACCGCCACCTTTGGCAGTTCTATCTTGGCGGAAAATGTTATAGTTAGGGATGGAAATTTTAGGGTTTTGGTGGTTTTCCTAAACCAGGATTCAGACATCCGGGTTGGCAGAATGTGCTAAAGCAGTGAATAAAGCAAACTTAGGGAGTAGGCTTCTAATGTTAACATGCATGAAACCAAGGCTTTTACGGTTACAGAAGTCAACAAATGAGAGCACCTGGGGAGTAGGAGTGGAGCTAGGCACTGCAGGTCCTGGATTAACCTCTACATCACCAGAGGAACAGAAGAGAAGTAGGATAACGGTACGGCTAAAGGCTATAAGAACTGGCCGTCTAGCACGTTCGGAACAGAGAGTAAAGGGAGCAGGTTTCTGGGCACGATAGCATAGATTCAAGGCATAATGTACAGACAAAGGTATGGTAGGAAGAGAGTACATTGGAGGTAAACCTAGGCATTGAGTAATGAAGAGAGAGATATAGTCTCTTGAGACGTTTAAACCAGGTGAGGTCATCGCATATGTGGGAGGTTGAACAACATGGTTGGTTAAGGCATATTGAGCAGGGCTATAGGCTCTATAGTGAAATAAGACAGTAATCACTAACCAGAACAGTAATGGACAAGACATATTGATATTAGGGAGAGGCATGCGTAGCCAAGTGATCGTATTTGTCCAGTGAGTGGTTGGGCTGGCTGGGGACACGGCGATTCAGACAGTTAGCAGGCCGGTGCTAGCAAGCTAGCAGTTAGCAGGCCGGGGCTAGCAAGCTAGCATAAGGGCCTTAGAGGGACGTCGCGATGGGGGAAAAGACTGTTTTTGCCTCCTCGTGTGGTAACGTCGATAGACCAGTCGTGGAATTAGTAGGGTTCCAAGTAGCAGAGGGGTCCAAGATCAGTTGACAAAATGGGTATAGTGGTCCAAGAAACTGGCCGGTGGATCAGCTAACAGTCCAATATGCTATAGATAGCTAGCAGGCCACGGTTAGCAGAATGGGCCTTCAGGGGACGGGATATGATATAAAAAGATATATACATGGGACGGGACATGACAAAGACAAAGACGTCTGACTGCTACGCCATCTTAGACATGATGTTGACTGGTTCACGCTGATCATACTCTGATCCAAATCAATGCACTCCTGATTACAACATCTGCCTCGTTAGAAGGAGCCTCCAGGAAAGTGATGACTTTTGTCCTGTAATATCTTAACATAGACCTGGTGAATCTGTATGTCTTCTGATTTCATTGCAGTCATAGGCACAAAAAAATGGAAACATTGATTAAGAAGGTGCATATGGTTATTGTTTTGTAGTATATTGGGAGCTCTTGGTAACACTTTGCTTTCACTTGACTCTTAACAATGAAAGTATGTCACAGAGACCTTCTTGATGGAGCGGAAGGTTATTATCCTTCTACAAGCACTTTGTTAGTATTAACAGATGGAAGGAAAGAAAGAAAGGATGTTGCTAAACAGAGGTAATAAGAGGAGGAAAGCTAAGAAAAAACGACACAAATCCTTGTGTCACACACGAAGAAAATGTATATCCCTTTGTCTGGAAACTGTCAGAAAGATGTCTAACCAGACACTGAGCTGGACCGACCAGAACGACAGGAAACTGTCAGAAAGACGGCTAACCAGACACTGAGCTGGACCGACCAGAACAACGAAGAAGAAGAAGAAGACAAGCCAGCAAACTGGCTGCTAATCTACACAGTATCCAATGGTCTCTACTACACTGTTACAACAGAGTTAAAACAGTCATGGACAGAACTATATACAGTACAGTTGGAAATTGTAGCTCTTATGTACTTACTGTATTCAATCAAGTCTATCACAGGAGACTATACTGTATTTGTCCAGAGAACAGTAGCCATTGATTCTCTAACCGGGGTGCCAGCCTGGTTTTGTAACAGCCGGATGACAACACCGATACTTGGACAGAAGCAGACCGTCACCCCGGCTAGCCAGCAGTCATTTTCATTTATGTCTCAGTCAAATGATTTGGACACCACATGCTACATGTCTTTGTGGTCTGGAGGAATGTTCAAAAATAACCTCAGTGGAGAAAGACTGAAGACTGGATGTGCATCCCAAATAGCATCCTATTCCCTATGTAGTGCATTACTTTTAACCAGAGCCCTGATGGGCCCTTTGTCAAAAGTCATGCACTGCAATAGGGAACAGGGTGTCATTTGGGAATCAGACTGGGACTTTCAGACAGGAAACCACTGTGATTCTAGAGTCTCACACAGGCCAGGCAGGCCAGAGCAGGGGACAGTAAGAAGGAAGCCAGGGCCTTCTTTAAACACTGTATACATCAGTACATTAAACACCCAGGACCTAAACAATACGTTCCTCTCTTCCCCTGCCAGGCTGAAGGGCTGGTCGCTGGCGTACATCATATGCACATAGCTGACTGAAAATAAACTCCTCTGCTCCAAATGTGTGTTCTCTTTCACACACAATACCGTATGACCTATCAGAGTTGTCCCTGACCATATGACCTAATCAGAGTTGTCCCTGACCATATGACCTAAAACTCAAGGAAAACTATGGGCCCTAGTTATAGGCTCCATAGGTTTTGTGGTCAGGGACAACTCTGGGCCCTTAACATACTGAATGCACCAAGTCTAGAACCAACAGGACCATGAACAGCGTCCACCACCAACCCATAAGACTGCTAAACAAGACTGCTGAATAGCTAATCAAACGGCTACCCAGACTACCTGCATTCACCTTTTTTTGCACTAACGCTCTTTCACTGACTCTATGCAAACACACTGTAGTCTACCCACACACTGACACATACTTACACTGACACCCAACACACACACACACACACACACACACACACACACACACACACACACACACACACGCACACGCACACGCACACGACATACGCCCACACACGCATAACATGCACACACGTGCATACAGATGCAACACACTGACACACACACACACACACACACACACACGCCCACACACATAACATGCACACACGTGCATTCAGATGCAACACGCTCACACACACACTTTCACACTCACCACATATAGTACGCTGTTGCTACTGTCTATTATCTATCCTGTTGTCTAGTCACACACACACACACACACACACACACACACACACACACCACACACACACACACAACATGCACACACGTGCATTCAGATGCAACACACTCACACACACACTTTCACACTCACCACATACAGTACGCTGCTGCTACTGTCTATTATCTATCCTGTTGTCTAGTCACTTTACCCCTACCTACAGTATACTGCTGCTACTGTCTATTATCTATCCTGTTGTCTAGTCACTTTACCCCTACCTACAGTATACTGCTGTTACTGTCTATTATCTATCCTGTTGTCTAGTCACTTTACCCCTACCTACAGTATACTGCTGCTACTGTCTAATATCTATCCTGTTGTCTAGTCACTTTACCCCTACCTACAGTATACTGCTGTTACTGTCTATTATCTATCCTGTTGTCTAGTCACTTTATCCCTACCTACAGTATACTGCTGTTACTGTCTATTATCTATCCTGTTGTCTAGTCACTAACCCTACGTACAGTATACTGCTGTTACTGTCTATTATCTATCCTGTTCAAATCAAATCAAATTTATTTTTATATAGCCCTTCGTACATCAGCTGATATCTCAAAGTGCTGTACAGAAACCCAGCCTAAAACCCCAAACAGCAAGCAAAGCATGTGAAAGAAACACGGTGGCTAGGAAAAACTCCCTAGGAAAAACTCCCTAGAAAGGCCAAAAACCTAGGAAGAAACCTAGAGAGGAACCAGGCTATGAGGGGTGGCCAGTCCTCTTCTGGCTGTGCAGGGTGGATATTATAACAGAACATGGTCAAGATGTTAAAATGTTCATAAATGACCAGCATGGTCAAATAATAATAATCATAGTAGTTGTCGAGGGTGCAACAAGCACGTCCGGTGAACAGGTCAGGGTTCCATAGCCGCAGGCAGAACAGTTGAAACTGGAGCAGCAGCACGGCCAGGTGGACTGGGGACAGCAAGGAGTCATCATACCAAGTAGTCCTGAGGCATGGTCCTAGGGCTCAGGTCCTCCGAGAGAAAAACAGAAAGACAGAAGAGAGAATTAGAGAGAGCATATTTAAATTCACACAGGACACCGGATAAGACAAGAGAAATACTCCAGATGTAACAGACTGACCCTAGCCCCCCGACACATAAACTACTGCAGCATAAATACTGGAGGCTGAGACAGGAGGGATCAGAAGACACTGTGGCCCCATCCGATGATACCCCCGGACAGGGCCAAACAGGCAGGATATAACCCCACCCACTTTGCCAAAGCACAGCCCCCACACCACTAGAGGGATGTCTCCAACCACCAACTTACCGTCCTAAGACAAGGCCGAGTATAGCCCACAGCGATCTCCGCCATGGCACAACCCAAGGGGGGGCGCCAACCCAGACAGGAAGACCACGTCAGTGACTCAAACCACTCAAGTGACGCACCCCTCCCATGGACGGCATGGAAGAACACCAGTAAGCCAGTGACTCAGCCCCTGTAAAAGGGTTAGAGGCAGAGAATCCCAGTGGAAAGAGGGGAACCGGCAAGGCAGAGACAGCAAGGGCGGTTCGTTGCTCCAGCCTTTCCGTTCACCTTCACACTCCTGGGCCAGACTATACTTAATCATAGGACCTACTGAAGAGATAAGTCTTCAGTAAAGACTTAAAGGTTGGGACTGAGTCTGCGTCTCTCACATTGGTAGGCAGACCATTCCATAAAAATGGAGCTCTATAGGAGAAAGCCCTACCTCCAGCCGTTTGCTTAGAAATTCTAGGGACAATTAGGAGGCCTGCGTCTTGTGACCGTAGCGTACGTGTAGGTATGTACGGCAGGACCAAATCGGAAAGATAGGTAGGAGCAAGCCCATGTAATGCTTTGTAGGTTAGCAGTAAAACCTTGAAATCAGCCCTTGCCTTAACAGGAAGCCAGTGTAGGGAGGCTAGCACTGGAGTAATATGATCAAATTTTTTGGTTCTAGTCAGGATTCTAGCAGCCGTATTTAGCACTAACTGAAGTTTATTTAGTGCTTTATCCGGGTAGCCGGAAAGTAGAGCATTGCAGTAGTCCAGCCTAGAAGTAACAAAAGCATGGATTAATTTTTCTGCGTCATTTTTGGACAGAAAGTTTCTGATTTTTACAATGTTACGTAGATGGAAAAAAGCTGTCCTTGAAACAGTCTTGATATGTTCTTCAAAAGAGAGATCAGGGTCCAGAGTAACGCCGAGGTCCTTCACAGTTTTATTTGAGAGGACTGTACAACCATCCAGATTAATTGTCAGATTCAACAGAAGATCTCTTTGTTTCTTGGGACCTAGAACAAGCATCTCTGTTTTGTCCGAGTTTAAAAGTAGAACGTTTGCAGCCATCCACTTCCTTATGTCTGAAACACAGGCTTCTAGCGAGGGCAATTTTGGGGCTTCACCATGTTTCATTGAAATGTACAGCTGTGTGTCGTCCGCATAGCAGTGAAATTTAACATTATGTTTTCGAATGACATCCCCAAGAGGTAAAATATATAGTGAAAACAATAGTGGTCCTAAAACGGAACCTTGAGGAACACCGAAATTTACAATTGATTTGTCAGAGGACAAACCATTCACAGAGACAAACTGATGTCTTTCCGACAGATAGGATCTAAACCAGGCCAGAACTTGTCCATGTAGACCAATTTGGGTTTCCAATCTCTCCAAAAGAATGTGGTGATCGATGGTATCAAAAGCGGCACTAAGATCTAGGAGCACGAGGACAGATGCAGAGCCTCGGTCTGACGTCATTAAAAGGTCATTTACCACCTTCACAAGTGCAGTCTCAGTGCTATGATGGGGTCTAAAACCAGACTGAAGCGTTTCGTATACATTGTTTGTCTTCAGGAAGGCAGTGAGTTGCTGTGCAACAGCTTTTTCTAAAATTTTTGAGAGGAATGAAAGATTCGATATAGGCCGATAGTTTTTTATAATTTCTGGATCAAGATTCGGCTTTTTCAAGAGAGGCTTTATTACTGCCACTTTTAGTGAGCTTGGTACACATCCGGTGGATAGAGAGCCGTTTATTATGTTCAACATAGGAGGGCCAAGCACAGGAAGCAGCTCTTTCAGTAGTTTAGTTGGAATAGGGTCCAGTATGCAGCTTGAGGGTTTGGAGGCCATGATTATTTTCATCATTGTGTCAAGAGATATAGTACTAAAACACTTTAGTATCTCCCTTGATCCTAGGTCCTGGCAGAGTTGTGTAGACTCAGGACAATGGAGCTTTGGAGGAATACCCAGATTTAAAGAGGAGTCTGTAATTTGCTTTCTAATGATCATGATCTTTTCCTCAAAGAAGTTCATAAATGTATTACTGCTGAAGTGAAAGCCATCCTCCATTTGCGAAGGCTGCTTTTTAGTTAGTTTTGCGACAGTATCAAAAAGAAATTTCGGATTGTTCTTATTTTCCTCAATTAAGTTGGAAAAATAGGATGATCGAGCAGCAGTGAGGGCTCTTCGATACTGCACGGTACTGTCTTTCCAAGCTAGTCGGAAGACTTCCAGTTTGGTGTGGCGCCATTTCCGTTCCAATTTTCTGGAAGCTTGCTTCAGAGCTCGTGTATTTTCTGTATACCAGGGAGCTAGTTTCTTATGACAGATGTTTTTAGTTTTTAGGGGTGCAACTGCATCTAGGGTATTGCGCAAGGTTAAATTGAGTTCCTCGGTTAGGTGGTTAACTGATTTTTGTCTTCTGACGTCCTTGGGTAGGCAGAGGCAGTCTGGAAGGGCATCAAGGAATCTTTGGGTTGTCTGAGAATTTATAGCACGACTTTTAATGCTCCTTGGTTGGGGTCTGAGCAGATTATTTGTTGCGATTGCAAACGTAATAAAATGGTGGTCCGATAGTCCAGGATTATGAGGAAAAACATTAAGATCCACAACATTTATTCCATGGGACAAAACTAGGTCCAGAGTATGACTGTGGCAGTGAGTAGGTCCAGAGACATGTTGGACAAAACCCACTGAGTCGATGATGGCTCCGAAAGCCTTTTGGAGTGGGTCTGTGGACTTTTCCATGTGAATGTTAAAGTCACCAAAAATTAGAATATTATCTGCTATGACTACAAGATCCGATAGGAATTCAGGGAACTCAGTGAGGAACACTGCATATGGCCCAGGAGGCCTGTAAACAGTAGCTATAAAAAGTGAGTGAGTAGGCTGCATAGATTTCATGACTAGAAGCTCAAAAGACGAAAACGTCATTGTTTTTTTTTTTTGTAAATTGAAATTTGCTATCGTAAATGTTAGCAACACCTCCGCCTTTGCCGGATGCACGGGGGGTATGGTCACTAGTGTAACCAGGGGGTGAGGCCTCATTTAACACAGTAAATTCATCAGGCTTAAGCCATGTTTCAGTCAGGCCAATCACATCAAGATTATGATCAGTGATTAGTTCATTGACTATAACTGCCTTGGAAGTGAGGGATCTAACATTAAGTAACCCAATTTTGAGATGTGAGGTATCACAATCTCTTTCAATAATGGCAGGAATGGAGGAGGTCTTTATGCTAGTGAGATTGCTAAAGCGAACACCGCCATTTTTAATTTTGCCCAACCTAGATCGAGGCACAGACACGGTCTCAATGGGGAAAGCTGAGCTGACTACGCTGACTGTGCTAGTGGCAGACTCCACTAAGCTGGCAGGCTGGTTAACAGCTTGCTGCCTGGCCTGCACCCTATTTCATTGTGGAGCTAGAGGAGTTAGAGCCCTGTCTATGTTCGTAGATAAGATGAGAGCACCCCTCCAGCTAGGATGGAGTCCGTCACTCCTCAACAGGCCAGGCTTGGTCCTGTTTGTGGGTGAGTCCCAGAAAGAGGGCCAATTATCTACAAATTCTATCTTTTGGGAGGGGCAGAAAACAGTTTTCTAGTCACTTTACCCCTACCTACAGTATACTGCTGTTACTGTCTATTATCTATCCTGTTACCTAGTCACTTTACCCCTACCTACAGTATACTGCTGTTACTGTCTATTATCTATCCTGTTGTCTAGTCACTTTACCCCTACCTACAGTATACTGCTGTTACTGTCTATTATCTATCCTGTTGCCTTGTCACTTTACCCCTACCTACAGTATACTGCTGTTACTGTCTATTATCTTTCCTGTTGTCTAGTCACTTTACCCCTACCTACAGTATACTGCTGTTACTGTCTATTATCTATCCTGTTGTCTAGTCACTTTACCCCTACCTACTGTATACTGCTGTTACTGTCTATTATCTATCCTGTTGTCTAGTCACTAACCCTACCTACAGTATACTGCTGCTACTGTCTATTATCTATCCTGTTGTCTATTCACTAACCCTACCTACAGTATACTGCTGTTACTGTCTATTATCTATCCTGTTGTCTAGTCACTTTACCCCTACCTACAGTATACTGCTGTTACTGTCTATTATCTATCCTGTTGTCTAGTCACTTTACCCCTACCTACAGTATACTGCTGTTACTGTCTATTATCTATCCTGTTGTCTAGTCACTTTACCCCTACCTACAGTATACTGCTGTTACTGTCTATTATCTATCCTGTTACCTAGTCACTTTACCCCTACCTACAGTTTACTGCTGCTACTGTCTATTATCTATCCTGTTGTCTAGTCACTTTACCCCTAAATACAGTATACTGCTGTTACTGTCTATTATCTATCCTGTTGTCTACTCACTTTACCCCTACCTACAGTATACTGCTGTTACTGTCTATTATCTATCCTGTTGTCTAGTCACTTTACCCCTACCTACAGTATACTGCTGTTACTGTCTATTATCTATCCTGTTACCTAGTCACTTTACCCCTACCTACAGTATACTGCTGTTACTGTCTATTATCTATCCTGTTGTCTAGTCACTAACCCTACCTACAGTGTACTGCTGTTACTGTCTATTATCTATCCTGTTACCTAGTCACTTTACCCCTACCTACAGTATACTGCTGTTACTGTCTATTATCTATCCTGTTACCTAGTCACTTTACCCCTACCTACAGTATACTGCTGTTACTGTCTATTATCTATCCTGTTGTCTAGTCACTAACCCTACCTACAGTGTACTGCTGTTACTGTCTATTATCTATCCTGTTACCTAGTCACTTTACCCCTACCTACAGTATACTGCTGTTACTGTCTATTATCTATCCTGTTACCTAGTCACTTTACCCCTACCTACAGTATACTGCTGTTACTGTCTATTATCTATCCTGTTACCTAGTCACTTTACCCCTACCTACAGTATACTGCTGCTACTGTCTATTATCTATCCTGTTGTCTAGTCACTTTACCCCTACCTACAGTATACTGCTGTTACTGTCTATTATCTATCCTGTTGTCTAGTCACTTTACCCCTACCTACAGTATACTGCTGCTACTGTCTATTATCTATCCTGTTGTCTAGTCACTTTACCCCTACCTACAGTATACTGCTGCTACTGTCTATTATCTATCCTGTTACCTAGTCACTTTACCCCTACCTACAGTATACTGCTGCTACTGTCTATTATCTATCCTGTTGTCTAGTCACTAACCCTACCTACAGTATACTGCTGTTACTGTCTATTATCTATCCTGTTGTCTAGTCACTAACCCTACCTACAGTATACTGCTGCTACTGTCTATTATCTATCCTGTTGTCTAGTCACTTTACCCCTACCCCTACCTATATCGACTCAGTACTGGTACTCCCTGTATATAGCCATGTTATTACTTCGAACCCCTGCTCATCGACTCAGTACTGGTACTCCCTGTATATAGCCATGTTATTACCTCGTACCCCTGCTCATCGACTCAGTACTGGTACTCCCTGTATATAGCCATGTTATTACCTCGTATCCCTGAACATTGACTCAGTACTGGTACTCCCTGTATATAGCCATGTTATTACCTCGTACCCCTGCTCATCGACTCAGTACTGGTACTCCCTGTATATAGCCATGTTATTACCTCGTACCCCTGAACATTGACTCAGTACTGGTACTCCCTGTATATAGCCATGTTATTACCTCGTATCCCTGAACATTGACTCAGTACTGGTACTCCCTGTATATAGTCATGTTATTACCTCGTACCCCTGTTCATTGACTCAGTACTGGTACTCCCTGTATATAGCCATGTTATTACCTCGTACCCCTGTTCATCGACTCAGTACTGGTACTCCCTGTATATAACCATGTTATTACCTCGTATCCCTGCACATCGACTCAGTACTGGTACTCCCTGTATATAGCCATGTTATTACCTCGTACCCCTGTTCATCGACTCAGTACTGGTACTCCCTGTATATAGCCATGTTATTACCTCGTACCCCTGCACATCGACTCAGTACTGATACTCCCTGTATGTAGCCATGTTATTACCTCGTACCCCTGCTCATCGACTCAGTACTGGTACTCCCTGTATATAGCCATGTTATTACCTCGTACCCCTGCACATCGACTCAGTACTGGTACTCCCTGTATATAGCCATGTTATTACCTCGTACCCCTGAACATTGACTCAGTACTGGTACTCCCTGTATATGGTCATGTTATTACCTCGTACCCCTGCTCATCGACTCAGTACTGGTACTCCCTGTATATAGCCATGTTATTACCTCGTACCCCTGCTCATCGACTCAGTACTGGTACTTCCTGTATATAGTCATGTTATTACCTCGTACCCCTGCTCATCAACTCAGTACTGGTACTCCCTGTATATAGCCATGTTATTACCTCGTACCCCTGCTCATCGACTCAGTACTGGTACTCCCTGTATATAGCCATGTTATTACCTCGTACCCCTGCTCATTGACTCAGTACTGGTACTCCCTGTATATAGCCATGTAATTACCTCGTACCCCTGCACATCAACTCAGTACCGATACTCCCTGTATGTAGCCATGTTATTACCTCGTACCCCTGAACATCGACTCAGTACTGGTACTCCCTGTATGTAGCCATGTTGATTTTGCTCGTTATTGTTATTCGTTATTCACTGTGTATTTATTCCTCATGTAACTATTTCTATTATTATTTTTATTTTTGTATCTTTAACTTTGCATTGTTGGAAAAATACCCGTAAGTACGCATTTAACAAATAAAAATGTATTTGATTTATAATGTTGAGTCTGTGTTTTAATATGGTGTTTGATTGTGTGTGTGCGTGCGTGTAGGAATTAGTCTGAACCTGCTGTCTACGAAGCATGTGACAAATACAATTTGATTTGATTTGTAATGTTGTGTCTGTGTGTTAATATGGTGTTTGTGTGTGTTGGTGTTTGAGTGTGACAGAAGGACATGCAAGTGTGTCGGTGTGTGGGCACGTGTAAGTGTGACAGAGGGAAACCATGTTGTTGTCATTCAAGGGAAACATGGGTTACTGGTTTGATTAGTTGGATTATGTTTCCACCTAGTGTCCGACAATGTTATATCTCACAGCTTGAGGAAGTAGTCATGAATGCGATTGACTTACACTGAGTGGACAAAACATTAAGAACACTTGCTCTTTCCATGACATAGACTAACCAGGTGAATCCAGGGGAAAGCTATGATACCTTATTGATTTAACTAATCCACTTCAATCAGTGTAGATGAACGGTAGGAGACAGGTTAAATAAGTATTTTTAAGCCTTGAGACAATTGACACATGGATTGTGTATATATGCCATTCAGAGGGTGAATGGGCAAGACAAAAGATTGAAGTGCCTTTGAACAGGGTATGGTAGTAGGTGCCAGGCGCACCGGTTTGTGTCAAGAACTGCTGGGTTTTTCACGCTTAACTGTTTCCCGCGTGTATCAAGAATGGGGGGGGGTGGTTGATCACAAGTCCATGTTCCAAATTAAACTTCTATGTGATTCTATCAATAAAAATGTCAGGATCCCAGTGCTATGCACTCCAACCCCATCCCAAACCTTAACCCTATCCCAAACCTTAACCCCATCCCAAACCTTAACCCCATCCCAAACCTTAACCCTATCCCAAACCTTAACCCTATCCCAAACCTTAACCCTATCCCAAACCTTAACCCCATCCCAAACCTTAACCCCATCCTAAACCTTAACCCTATCCCAAACCTTAACACCATCCCAAACCTTAACCCCACCCCAAAGCATAACCCCATCCCAAAGCATAACCCCATCCCAAACCTTAACCCCATCCTTAACCTTAACCCCATCCCAAACCTTAACCCTATCCCAAACCTTGACCCTTCCCTACTTTCACTTCACTTGTAGTGATAGGGTTAAGGTTTGGGATGGGGTTAAGGACCCCCCCCCCCCCCCCCGACAAACGTGGAATAGTGAAGTGAGAATATAGGCCACATTAGGCCTAAAAATAATGTATATCTGTGGTTAAGAATGAATGGGTGAAAAAACAGGTTTTGGTGGGAGAAACACATTCTGTACTACATGCAGACTGCATTAGAGTATAGTGAGTGGTTTGGAGAGCAGGTGTGAGTCTACCGGTCTTCATGCCCCAGCACAGAATGGGTCAGAGAGATAGAGAGAGAAAGAGACGAGAGGGAGATGGAGTGAATAACAGAGGGATGTGGAATAACAGAGGGACATCGCATCTGCTGCTTTCCTCCACTCCCTATTACAGTAAGAGAGTAGGAGGAGGAGGATGGAAAGAGCTATGGGAGAAATATACTATAACAAGATGATAGAGATATAAGGCAGGAAGTAGAGAAACAGCAGTCATCAGTTATAGCCTCTGCTTGCTATGGACCCAATGACCTTACACATCTCAACACCTGCTGTACAGCTAGAAACTCCCCAAGACACTGCAGTACAGCCATGCACACAGAGACACACACTCACTCACACACCTGCCCTGTCTCACGCACATACACACACACATGCACCGATGTACACTAGCACATACACACACACGAGTGTGGGCACGCACGCACACACAGAGAAATGCAATAGGGGTGAAGGAGAGGTCCATTTTTAGAGCTGTGAATTTTCTCTTTTTTTCACTGTCCTCCTGACATTGAAAGATATATCCTGTATATCCTGCTAATGCCTAAATAGAATCAGGTAGCAGAACGAAACTCTTTCAATTGTGATTAATAACCTGGATAATCTGAATAATCTGGGTTTACAGTAACAATCCTTGAAACTGCTGATCCTCTTAAATCCCGGTAGGATCTGTCTATCAATAGGTTTGCATCTCACTCTTTACTCCATCCATAGATTACTCACATATCATCAAAGCGCCACTGAGGAGCTTTCAAATATACACAAAGCACACAATCATATTTGTTTGTTTGTTTTCCTTTTATGTGGTGACTATACCAAATGGCTTTGAGTTAAAAAATATGTTTTTTTAAATCCAATAAAACATTCACAATCATCTCAATAACTAATATTCAGAAGTTATCAAGATACAAAAAGTGTGTGTACGTGTTGTTCAGCATTTATAAATATACAGTACTGAAATATAATATTTGTTTAACATGTTTGTACAAAGCCATTTGAATTGGCACGTGGATATTGAATATCCAACACAGGAATTTGCCCTAGCAGTGACAGTGATGGAAAACACCAGGACTGGCCACCCAGAAGAGAATATTTTTTTGTTGGCTGTCTTTGCCAAAACTTTCCGTTGAGCGTTCTCAGTCCTCCAAAATTACTAATGGCAAACGAGAATGTGAAATAAACGTTTCCAAAATGTGTCTCTAACAGAATTTTGTGATTAGAACAAAGGGCCTTGGCCCAGTCCAAAAGGAGTGTACTACATAGATAACAGGGTATCATTTGGGATGCAGCCATAGTCTACTACAGAGAAGTTAAGAGTATGAATAAATGAGTGTGTATACAGTATGTGACTGTATCTATTCAAATCCAGGCCTATGTGTTTCAGTTATTAAGTGTTTATGTCTGTCTAGAACAGTGTGCACATCTGTGTTGGAGTGAGCCACATGTAAGTGTATATTAGTGGTGTGTGTGTGTGTATATTACCGGTGTGTGTGTGTGCGTATTTAAGTGGTGTGTGTGTGTGTGTGTGTGTGGGTGTGTATGTATATTAGTAGTGTGTGTGTGTGTGTGTATATTAGTGGTGTGTGTGTGTGTGTGTGTGTGTGTATATATATTAGTGGTGTGTGTGTATATTAGTGGTGTGTGTGTGTGTGTGTATGTGTATAGTAGTGGTGTGTGTGTGCATGTATATTAGTGGTGTGTGTGCGTGTGTGCATATTAGTGGTGTGTGTGTATATTAGTGGTGTGTGTGTGTGCGTGTGTGCATATTAGTGGTGTGTGTGTATATTAGTGGTGTGTGTGCGTGTGTGTGTGTGTGTGTGTGTGTGTGTGTGTGTGGTGTGTGTGTGTGTGTGTGTGTGTGTGTGTGTGTGTGTGTGTGTGTGTGTGTGTGTGTGTGTGTGTGTGTGTGTGTGTGTGTGTGTGTGTGTGTGTGTGTAGCTCAGTTGGTAGAGCATGGTGTTTGCAACGCCAGGGTTGTGGGTTCGATTCCCATGGGGGGCCAGCACAGAAAAAAATGTATGAAATGAAATGTATGCATTCACTACTGTAAGTCGCTCTGGATAAGAGCGTCTGCTAAATGACTAAAATGTAAAAATGTGTGTGTGTGTCGTCAGTCAAGGGGCTGAGTGTGTTCAGGGTGAACTGTTCCTTGGCACCAGGGGCGCAACTTTCATTGGGGACAGGGGACATGTCCCCCCACATTCTGAAATTGTATTTTTGTTCCCCCCCCAGTTTTATCATTGCCTCGTTTTGTATCACATTCCAATGGTGTGCTTTAGGACCATGCGGACGCCTCCGAGAGGGCAGGTAGGCTGTTTGGAGTGTTTATCCGACTGGATACATTTTTTTATAATAATAATGATGCCCCCCACCTCTAAAACCAAAGTTGTGCCCCTGCTTGGCACCAACAAGTCTTTTTCAAGGCCTGAGGAGGGAGACAGCAGACCAATTCACAGGCCCAGGCTGGCCATCCACACACACACGCACACCACTAATATACACACGCACACCACTAATATACACACACACACACACACACACACACACACACACACACACACACACACACACACACACACACACACACACACACACAGCACTGAGCCTCCAGAATACTCATCTCTCTCTCTTCTTTAACACCAGCATGACACATAACATGAAGGCACCAGTTTCACCATGGCTAGGCTATACAGAGAGTTGAATGTCAGTTGGACTTCTCTCAGTGCCCTCTGAAGCAATTCAATCTCTCTAACTTCATGGTGTCATCGGTGCCTTAGGGACCTGTAATATAGACAATGTAAAAGGAATGGGATTAAGATAACATATGATAAGAATATATATTAATTTAAGTGCTATTTGGTTTTTCACACCAAAAAACATGTGCAATATCTTGTGTATATTGGTTTGACCCGTAAGGAGAGATGACAGACCTATGGAAAATAGTCCATATTTTTACTCCAATGAATGGATTTCAGTCAAAAAGCCAACCACAACAAGAACGTTTATTTTCCAAGAATGGTCTCGTTCACTTGCAGTGTTTATGAAGCATGGATATCAGCAGCGAGGTGCAAGGGGTGGACTCGAGCGCTAATTACCCGAACGACCTTTCATACATGCCATAGTGCGCCCACGTGCCACATCTCATCTCCTGGCTAGACAATTTCAGTTGTTGCGAACACCTGCAATAAAGAATGAGAGGCAAGTGATCTTTTAACAAACTCACACCTACCTGCAAACTATTCCGCCTCAACGAAAGGGACACATGAACTTTTGCTCAAGTCAATAGGAGAGACCAGTTGATAGGCGTATACTTCTTCAATCTACGAAGGTGCTCAGTTCAATCATAACTCTCCATTTAAAATACAAAGACTACAAATGACTGTAGCCTATATATACTGAACAAAGATATAAACGCAACATGTAGTGTTTGTTTCTGATTCATCAGCTGAAATAAAAGATCCCAGAAATGTTCCATACTCACAACAAGGTTATTTCTCTCAAATGTTTATGCACACATTTGTTTACATCCCTGTTAGTGAGCATTTTGTCCTTTGCCAAGATAATCCATCCACCTGACAGATGTGGCATATCAAGAAGCTGATTAAACAGCATGATCATTACACAGGTGCACCTTGGGCTGGGGACAATAAAAGGCCACTCTACAATGTGCAGTTTTGTCTTGTATTTTCTATTTTTAAATGGTTGGCTTTAGGCTTATATATTTTACTTAGTTGAGATGGAAGTTATAGGCCTACTGCTGCATTGGCCTATAAGCTATCTCCGAGTTCTATGCTCTCATTTCTTTAGCCGCCAATGGATCACAGTGTATCAATGTGTCCATATGGCAGAGGCGGGTGTTCTCCATTAGTTGAATTTAAATGTTTAGATTTTTATTATTTTTATTCAGCTTTTTTTATGATTAAGCAGGTGACATTGATTTTAAGAAATAAAAACGTTATTATTAAAATGAAACTGTTCCATGACAATGCGCATTGGCTATGAAAATAATGATAACTGGCACTCAGATCGGTAGAAATGCTAGGATAAATTGTGAGCTTACCCAAACTTGAAACTCACCTGCTGCCTATGGTCAGCTCAGGCCCTGTTCTAGCCTTTTTGGGGCCCTTTTCAGTTTTAAAGTTAATTTCCTGCAAGTCTAGGGGGCCACCATTGACTTATGCCATGTTAATATGATATCTGAGTGAGAATGACTAACAAATCAATGGGGGCCACCTGGAGGTCATGGCCCTTGGGCACGTGCCCTGTGTGCCTGGTTGGTATTTGTCCATGATTGTTACAAGTTTAGATAGCTGTCTAGACTAACTACCAATCTAAAGATAGTTAGCTGAAATGGCTGATTAAGTGACTGTCAGTGACTGACATAACAAGAGAAAAACTGCTGATGCACAACCACATTTCCAAATTGCACCTGCTGTATCCTACTATTATAACTCTCAATAGTTAGTTAAGACCTGACTGAGTTCCTTTTTGGGGGGGGGGGGGGGTCGGGACCCTTAGTGTCCAGGGGGGCAGGAAAAAACCTTTGCCCCATTGGAATGGAAATCAAATGCCCATGCAACTGATTGTTCTGGCGCCAGCCCTGGATGTGTCCCTCTCTAGTGAGTCCCTCCTGCCTTTCCTTGGGGTCCGCTGACTCTAGCCCTCTCCTGGCGACGAGAACATGTGGTACGCTTCCAAAATGAGGCATTCCAGAGCCAGCGACATCTGACTCCACCCATCCAGCTTTGTTTTGTCAACTGCGTGCGTTTTGGACCTACGAGTGCCAAATACCCATGTGTATTGGTTGCTTGGCGCGTCAGTTCTGATTTCTAGAATCAGTGGGAGGGGCAACGCCAGAGAGAGGTGGGAGGACTAGAGGCGGCGCAGCTGTCAGTTGTGTTCGTCCTTCTCGTCAAAATCTGTTGCAGACTCGACTAAAGTGTTTAGCAGCTCAGCGTACTTTTGAGAGCTTAATCAATGTACGGACCTATGGGAGATAAATCTTGTTCTCCCCATAACAACATATATCACAGCGTAAAGTTGACTGCCTTGCACTTTGGTAACTGTTGGATGGTAAGGTAGATTGAGTTGGCTTCTTTGAGCAGGAAGGTTAGGCTACCCTGGAAGCCGACACCAAAATTACGTGTGTTGTTTTAAGGATTTGTATGCGAAGTTTCTTCTTCCCAATGTTAATCTATCATTGAGTGTGAGGTAGCATCGTTGGTAGCATGCAGGACTGCTGCCAATCTGTGAGGTTGGGACTTGTTGCGTGAAAAACACGTCCCCCGGGAATAGTGTTTTCGGGTAAACCCTTTTTTAAAACCAATTTGCATTCAAGTCGGTGCGTGTCAGTGGTGTTTTGATTTCACAACAGGGCAGATTTTCGAGTGTCTGTGGTGGGTGTTCCCCAATCCTCTGATTCCAGCCCTGACAGTATACAAGTCAGGTCGACTTTGTGGAGACTGGAGAGCGAACATGAGACTGGATGTGATGGACTTTTGGCGTGATTAAAGAAATTGAAGTAATTACCTAGGCCTACCCAACTGCCGGACCGGATCGGCTCTAATGGTCTAACAGCCCTCGCCAGATGTGCGCTGGAGTCCAGTTCCGTGGTTCATATTTTTGGAAAGGAGCATGCAGACCCCTCCACAGCCTACCCGTGCACTTATATGTAAATAAATGGCACCCATAAACAACCAAAGACCAACGCAAAATCACTCCGAGGCAATACGTCGAATTTAGTGATTTCCTTTAGCCTGTAACTGCTGAGAAGATGTCGGAGCAAGAGCGCTATGGAGACGGACTGTGCGACGATGGAGCTCCGGAGATCATCCCGCCGAGAGCGTCCAGGACGGGAAGGCGGAGCGGAGTCATCCTCCCCGGCCAGGACAACGATACCATCGTCTTGGAGGCAGTGAGGGCAGCCCCACGCAGGAGCAGTATCATCAAGGTAAGATAGATGAGTTACTTGAAGTGATGGTTGAGGCTACATGTAATGATAACACTGGCAAAATCTATCTGACCGATTTAGGTTAACAGACCTGTTATACACAATCACCTGCTTTTACCTGAGCCATTTGTTTACCTTAGTTCACTCGCATAAAATCAAATAGCCAGGCTTCAAATTAAAAAGCCATCGGCTAATGCAGTAATTCCCCACCTATTTTGGTTACTGTACACCAACTGAATTTAGTTCTGCCTGGAGTACCCCTGAAGTATCCCCTCATGTGCATTTTACCAGTAGGCCTATGGTCACATGAGTCTTGTCAAGTACCCCCTGTGGATTGGCCAAGTACCCCCAGGGGTTATATTACTCCTGGTTGGGAACCACTGGGCTAACAGTACTGGAGCCTTCCATTGCTCTGTTCATAATGTGTATTCATCCACTTAAAGTGTCGGGAACAGACAGTAGACATGGATCCGCCGGATAAAGGAGGGTCAATAATGAATACAAGTAGGATAGGCTACAGTGTGTTGTGATTACATTAGCGTGCGAACATGAACAAGCACCAGACAAATGCCAATACTGTTCAGAGACTGTCTCAATTTGGGTCTCAGACATATTGTAATGAAACAGCAGGGAGCAGGTCTCGAACCCTCGACCTTCTAGCCCGAAGTCCGGCGCTATCGACTGTGCCGCAAAAGCATGCTCAAGCGGCAGAGTCGATTTCCGCGCTTATAAACCCAGGGTCGTTACAATATTAATCCCTCACACTGCACAGCAAAATCAGTTGTGTACATTTAACTCTGAAAGTGTATTTTCAGTGAACATGTGAGTCCCACTGAACTGGTGATAATATAACACTTTGGAGATTGTTAAAGATTTAACTCTGTTGTGGTGTTCCCCATTCAACTTTTAAAGTGTTCAAATTAACTTAACTGTGGTGTTTGCCAGTGGTGTAAAAATACTTTAAAGTACTACTTAAGTTGTTTTTTGGATATCTGTACTTTACTATATATATTTTTGTCAACTTTTACTAAACTACATTCCTAAAGAAAATAATATACTTTTTACTCCATACATTTTTCCTGACACCCAAAATACTTGTTACATTTTGACAGGAAAATGGTCCAATTCACACACTTATCAAGAGAACATCTCTGGTCATCCCTACTGCCTCTGATCTGAAGGACTCACAAAACACCTACTTCATTTGTAAATAATGTCTGAGTGTTGGAGTGTGCCTCTGGCTATCCGGCGATTTAAAAATGCTTAATATAAGGAATTTGAAATGGTTTATATTTTTACTTTTGATACTTAAGTCCATTTGAGCAATTCCATTTGCTTTTGACACTTAAGTATATTTAATACCAAAAACTTTTAGACTTTTACTCAATTAGTATTTTGCTGGGTGACTTTTACTTGAGTCATTTTCTATTAAGGTATCTTTACTTTTACTCAAGCATGACAATTGAGTACTTTTTCCACCACTGGTGTTTGCATAGCCCTACTATAGATTAATACGCAATACCTACAGTGTAAAACATTATTTAGAGTAAACTGGACTCACTTGCTTAGGGCTGACCCTTTTACACTTTCTCAGTGTATGAAGTGAACACCTGTAGTGTTATCTTTATATCTATTTTTTTATAACACTGTATGGTTCAAAGCCTAATTTGCATATTTCCCAGGGTGTCTTTTCTTTTTGAGTGAATTGTGGTTACCACCCATGACTCTATTTGTTATTTACGGAGACATGTTTTCTTTAATTTAAAAGACCTGTGGCCTTCACCAAGTAAGTACCTAGGTGAATGCTCTATGACGATATTTATACCATTAGGCCTTACTTTGATGGCCAAGTTTAATCTTAACACAGTGGTGTTAAGAAACTCCTGGTTTACAGGCCACATCAGGCCTGCAAGTCACATTAAGATGGCTTGCAAAGTGATGTATAATTTCTTTTGGAATTCAGAGTTAGGATATCCAACAGTTGACATTTTTGTTCACCAGCATTCAGAATGACTGTCAGGGTTAGGAAAGTTTATAAGAAGATTACCTAAACCAATTGAACTGGAACAACAATTTCAGTAACGGGTGCAAAAAATGTATTATATTTATCCTTGTGTAGCATAAGATTAATCAATCAATCAATGTACATGCAAAAACAGATATTAAAAACAATCTTTTTTTTTCTACAATAGAGAATGCTGGGAAATATGATAAGGATGGGCATGGTTTTGATGGGACTGTTTTACTCTCCAAAGTAAAACAGAGGTTTTTAACACCAAAACTGGGGGTTAATTTACACTCTTGCAGAGTGAATTTAACTCCTGAATCAACACTAGAAATGTTACACTGAAAAATCAACACTGGCCATTTTTCTGTGTGGATGACAATCTTATTGAGGACTTATAAGAACTGTTTCTCATTTTCGAGGAGAGGAACTTGCAGGGCGTCATGGTTAGTCTTTAATGGTGTTATGAAACTGAAATGATGTCAGCCTTTTGGTCTCAGTTCGTTTGGATATATACTGTAGGCAACAACAGGTGCCACTCGTGGTATCGTTTTGATTTTAACTGTTACGCACTGCATTTTTTCTGCAATGAATTCTCCAAAGAATGTAGGCTACACATTGAGTGAACAACCTGTGACGCCCGCCAGCACCTACTCCTGACAACAGAGCACATTCCACGCGCCGAGGGATCTCAATTCAGGCCCACACAGCGCATCACACATGTGCGTTCACATGCCAAACCTGTGCCTAACCTGTACCATTATGCTCACTTTATCTTCATTTCATAATGGAATTATGAGTAACCTGAATATGCCATTTTAATTATTTTATTTTTTATTACACCTTTATTTAACCAGGTAGGCAAGTTGAGAACAAGTTCTCATTTACAATTGCGACCTGGCCAAGATAAAGCAAAGCAGTTCGACAACATACAACAACAGAGTTACATATGGAGTAAAACAAACATACAGTCAATAATACAGTAGAAAAATAAGTCTATATACAATGTGAGCAAATGAGGTGAGATAAGGGAGGTAAAGGCAAAAAAAGTCCATGGTGGCAAAGTAAATACAATATAGCAAGTAAAACACTGGAATGGTAGATTTGTAGTAGAAGAAAGTGCAAAGTAGAAATAGAGATAATGGGGTGCAAAGGAGCAAAATAAAATAAATAAATACAGTAGGGGAAGAGGTAGTTGTTTGGGCTAAATTATAGATGGGCTATGTACAGGTGCAGTGATCTGTGAGCTGCTCTGACAGCTGGTGCTTAAAGCTAGTGAGTGAGAAAAGTGTTTCCAGTTTCAGAGATTTTTGTAGTTCGTTCCAGTCATTGGCAGCAGAGAACTGGAAAGAGAGACGGCCAAAGGAGGAATTGGCTTTGGGGGTGACCAGAGAGATATACCTGCTGGAGCGTGTGCTACAGGTGGGTGCTGCTATGGTGACCAGTGAGCGGAGATAAGGGGGGACTTTACCTAGCAGGGTCTTGTAGATGACCTGGAGCCAGTGGGTTTGGCAATGATTATGAAGCGAAGGCCAGCCAACGAGAGCGTACAGGTCGCAGTGGTGGGTAGTATATGGGGCTTTGGTGACAAAACGGATGGCACTGTGATAGACTGCATCCAGTTTGTTGAGTAGGGTATTGGAGGCTATTTTGTAAATGACATCGCCAAAGTCGAGGATCGGTAGGATGGTCAGTTTTACGAGGGTATGTTTGGCAGCATGAGTGAAGGATGCTTTGTTGCGAAATAGGAAGCCAATTCTTGATTTAACTTTGGATTGGAGATGTTTGATGTGAGTCTGGAAGGAGAGTTTACAGTCTAACCAGACACCTAGGTATTTGTAGTTGTCCACATATTCTAAGTCAGAACCGTCCAGAGTAGTGATGCAGGACAGGCGGACAGGTGCAGGTAGCGATCGGTTGAAGAGCATGCATTTAGTTTTACTTGTATTTAGGAGCAGTTGGAGGCCACGGAAGGAGAGTTGTATGGCATTGAAGCTCGTCTGGAGGGTTGTTAACACAGTGTCCAAAGAAGGGCCAGAAGTATACAGAATGGTGTCGTCTGCGTAGAGGTGGATCAGAGACTCACCAGCAGCAAGAGCGACATCATTGATGTATACAGAGAAAAGAGTTGGCCTAAGAATTGAACCCTGTCGCACCCCCATAGAGACTGCCAGAGGTCCGGACAACAGGCCCTCCGATTTGACACACTGAACTCTATCAGAGAAGTAGTTGGTGAACCAGGCGATGCAATCATTAGAGAAACCAAGGCTATTGAGTCTGCCGATGAGGATGTGGTGATTGACAGAGTCGAAAGCTTTGGCCAGGTCAATGAATACGGCAGCACAGTATTGTTTCTTATCGATGGCGGTTACGATATCGTTTAGGACCTTGAGCGTGGCTGAGGTGCACCCATGACCAGCTCTGAAACCAGATTGCATAGCGGAGAAGGTGCGGTGGGATTCGAAATGGTCGGTAATCTGTTTGTTGACTTGGCTTTCGAAGACCTTAGAAAGGCAGGGTAGGATGTATATATGTCTATAGCAATTTGGGTCAAGATTGTCCCCTCCTTTGAAGAGGGGGATGACAGCAGCTGCTTTCCAATCTATGGGAATCTCCGACGACACGAAAGAGAGATTGAAGAGGCTAGTAATAGGGGTTGCAATAATTTCGGCAGATAATTTTAGAAAGAAAGGGTCCAGATTGTCTAGCCCGGCTGATTTGTAGGGGTCCAGATTTTGCAGCTCTTTCAGAACATCAGCTGAATGGATTTGGGAGAAGGAGAAATGGGGAAGGCTTGGGCGAGTAGCTGTGGGGGGCAGTGCTGTTGACTGCAGTAGGGGTAGCCAGGTGGAAAGCATGGCCAGCCGTAGAAAAATGCTTATTGAAATTCTCAATTATAGTGGGTTTATCGGTGGTGACAGAGTTTCCTATCATCAGTGCAGTGGGCAGTTGGGAGGCCATAAACACACCCTCATAGAAGTTGTCTTCCAAAAGAAGCCCTCACCAGCACAGATTTAAATTCCAATATCTGATCATCAACAACGTTTAAATAGTTGTTATCAACTTAGATAATCTGTTTATAAAACAATAACAATTCAGAGCATCCAATGAAGAAGGATCCTGCCCTCTATCAATGAGCTCAGTTCGTGTCTGAGTCCAGGATGGACTGTGGTCAAATATGGTCTACAGTATATACTGACAAGATACCTGGAGTCTTCGCTATAACAATGGAAGTAAAAGTTTGTAAAGTTGGGAACATTCTAGCCGAATAAGAGTGGGCAGATACGCATGTGAACAAAAAAAATTCAGCTTCCTCTGCTTCACGCTTTATTTTCACACGGAGCGGAGTCAGCCGTCTCGCTTTGCCTTTTCCTCTCTGCTGTGGTTGACCCTGTGGTTGACCCTGTGGTTGACAACTGACCAGCAGCTACAAGCCAGGCTAGGGTGACATCATAGCTTTCCATGGTCGCTAGCGGTGATATGATGTCAGGTGACTTTACCAGAGGAGGATCATGTTATTGATAATTCACTGTTAAAGACGTCCTCCAGCGATAGTATAAATAAGGTAAAAGACACAAACTGAAGGGTCAAAACGTATGTGTGGAGCAAGATAGTGTATTTTTTTTTTTACTTCAAGGAGTTGGTCTGATGGTCAGATGTGATGTCATCAGCCTCCCCCCTAGCTTGAGGAACAATAGAGGAGCAGTAGAGAACAGAAGGGGAAAGACCCCCTCCCACCACCCCCCACTTGTGCCATGTTATGTCATACCGGGACCACCTATTGAGATGTGCCTTTTGTTAAATAAATCAGATGTTAAATGGGGTGAAAAGGAGACTGGAGGAGATGTCCACCCTTAGAGGACTTCTATGGAGGCTCCATACTCCTGTGTGTGTGTGTGTGTGTGTGTGTGTGTGTGTGTGTGTGTGTGTGTGTGTGTGTGTGTGTGTGTGTGTGTGTGTGTGTGTGTACTCCCAGCTGAGAGGCTCTGATGTGGTGATTGTGTTAACTGAGCCCTCTCTCTGTCCTAGTAGCAGGAAGTGTCACGGGTGATGCAAAGATAGAGGGATGTCAGTGACAGACACGGCGGGAAGGGAACAGAGGGAGGAGGAGAGAGGCAGAGGGAGAAACTAGGAGGGAAGGATGGTGGTGGGAGAGGGATGGAAGGGAGGGAGGATAGAGGGATGAATGGAGAGGGGCACAGAGGAAGGACAGGGATGGAGAAAGAGATGCATTAGACAGGGGGCTTGTGACTTGGCCCAGCCTCATGATGGCAGTGCTCATATTAGGTCCCATGTGTGAGTAACTGTGTCCTCCTCAACCAAAGATGCCCAGACAGAGGAACCCTGATAGGAACCTTGCTAATCAACAGGACTTTGTTGTTTAGGGAAACCGATGGAGACACACCCCTCAGAAATGAAGGGAAGGACGAGGTTGGCGGTGCCCATGTCTGAACTTCCCCTCTGGCTCTGAACAACACTGATTGATGCATCTACAGCCTCTGCTTGTCAAGTCTGTACATAGGAAGTGGTCGGCCCAGAGGTCCTGCATCTTATTTCTTTGAGTCATTTCCTTGTCATTGTCTCACTGTAAATTATAAAAAGAACAACACAAGTCATTCAGTCACACGATCAGGCACTAGATGCCCAGACCAGAAAGTTACACTGGTCACCCTGTGTCTCTGTCTCCCATTCCACTAATACCCATTAAAGTCCAAGGGCCAGACCCTGAAATTCAGGCTCACTTGGGTGACGATGTCTCATAGTGATTTTCTTGAAAGTTTATGTCCTCGGAGTTGGAAAATGTGGGATATCAGTGCAGCAATGGGAGGTTCCTCTGTGTTATTACTCTATTTCACCCCTCCATCACATCCATTTTACCCATAGGGATTTTACCCTGTAGAATAAAATAAAACTTTATTGTCCATCCAGGATGGACATTTTTCTTTGGCATCAGCTTAAATGAAAATGATCACATACTCACATCACATTTAAACCAGTCAGTCCATCATACTGCATACACTATCAACATAGAGGACATCAATACATTCACTCACAACTGGCCGCTGTCCCAACTGCACTGGATAGATAAGTACAAATACTGATACAATTGACTTTGCATTTAGCAGTCCAACAGCACAAGGAACAAATGAATGTTTGAAAACGTTCTTCTTGGCCTTGGGCATTTTGAAGCGCCGGCCAGAGGGAAGCCTCTCCAACTGAGGGTGTAGAGGGTGCGAGGGGTCGCCAACGACAGCCAGGGCCTTCTTTTTGGCTGCCTTGTGGAACAGACTGTTCAAACGTGCCTGCGGTCGACCAATTACTTTACTGACTATGTTTACTATTCTGGTCAGTTTGCTTTTGCTCCTCACGCTCAGATTACCAGACGGTCATATTGAACAAGAGGATGCTCTCCACCAAGCTGCTGTACACCCTCTCCAGAACATCCTGGCTGACCCCAAACCCCTTCAATTTCCTCATTAAAAACAGCCACTGGCTTGCTTAAAAAAAAATACAGTCTGCGTTCTCTGTAAAACTCAGCTTGTTATCATTTTGTGTCCCTAGGTATTTAAAACACTCAACCACCTCCACTGGTTGGTCGTTCAGAGAGAGTGATTGGGACCTTGGCAAGTTGTTGCCATTGATGATCAGATCCTTTGTCTTTTCCACATTGATGTGGAGGCCACTTGACCGGCACCATTCATTGAAGGTTGTTTAAAATAGCTGTCCCCATCTGACGTAGAATCTTTAAAAAAAGACTCCCACCACAGCCATGTCATCAGCGTACTTGAAAAGGCTCACATTGTTTCCTTGGATCTTCATCTCGTTAATGTAGATAGAGAACATCAACAGTGAAAGGACACACCCCTGGGGTGCCCCTGTGTTCAGGGCCAGTTCATCAGAGAGGGCCCCATTCATGAGGACCCTCTGTGTTCAGGGCCAGTTCATCAGAGAGGGCCCCATTCATGAGGACCCTCTGTGTTCAGGGTCAGTTCATCAGAGAGGGCCCCATTCATGAGGACCCTCTGTGTTCAGGGTCAGTTCATCAGAGAGGGCCCCATTCATGAGGACCCTCTGTGTTCAGGGCCAGTTCATCAGAGAGGGCCCCATTCATGAGGACCCTCTGTGTTCAGGGTCAGTTCATCAGAGAGGGCCCCATTCATGAGGACCCTCTGTGTTCAGGGTCAGTTCATCAGAGAGGGCCCCATTCATGAGGACCCTCTGTGGGCGGTCAGTTAATAAAAAGTCCTTGATCCAACCTGCCAGGCCTCCGTTAACGTTCAGGTCCAGTAGTCGTTTCAGCAGTATGTGTATTTGCATTGTATTGAAAGATGAACTAAAGTAAAATAAATAAAATGTGATGATATGATTTAGCATGTTGAAGGGGACTAGCCACCATGTTCACCAAGGTCAGGGTAGCATCCTCAGTCCTTCTCTGTGGTGATATGATTTAGCATGTTGAAGGGGACTAGCCACCATGTTCACCAAGGTCAGGGTAGCATCCTCAGTCCTTCTCTGTGGTGATATGATTTAGCATGTTGAAGGGGACTAGCCACCATGTTCACCAAGGTCAGGGTAGCATCCTCAGTCCTTCTCTGTGGTGATATGATTTAGCATGTTGAAGGGGACTAGCCACCATGTTCACCAAGGTCAGGGTAGCATCCTCAGTCCTTCTCTGTGGTGATATGATTTAGCATGTTGAAGGGGACTAGCCACCATGTTCACCAAGGTCAGGGTAGCATCCTCAGTCCTTCTCTGTGGTGATATGATTTAGCATGTTGAAGGGGACTAGCCACCATGTTCACCAAGGTCAGGGTAGCATCCTCTGTCCCCTCTGTGCCTGATAGGCAAACTAACGGGTCCAGTTGATCTGCTATGGACAGGGTAAGGTGCTTACTGACAACCCTTTCCATGCATTTGGCCAAAAGGGGCGTGAGGGCCACAGGTCGAAAGTCAATGGTGATTTGCCCTTTGACTTCTTAGGCACCGGTACGATGGTCAACACCTTCCAGGAGATTGGCACTGTACAGGTGCTCAGCAGGAAGTTGGCACTGTACGGGTGCTCAGCAGGAGATTGGCACTGTACAGGTGCTCAGCAGGAGATTGGCACTGTACAGGTGCTCAGCAGGAGATTGGCACTGTACAGGTGCTCAGCAGGAGGTTGGCACTGTACGGGTGCTCAGCAGGAGATTGGCACTGTACAGGTGCTCAGCAGGAGATTGGCACTGTACGGGTGCTCAGCAGGAGATTGGCACTGTACGGGTGCTCAGCAGGAGATTGGCACTGTGCGGGTGCTCAGCAGGAGATTGGCACTGTACAGGTGCTCAGCAGGAGATTGGCACTGTACGGGTGCTCAGCAGGAGATTGGCACTGTACGGGTGCTCAGCAGGAGATTGGCACTGTACGGGTGCTCAGCAGGAGATTGGCACTGTACGGGTGCTCAGCAGGAGATTGGCACTGTACGGGTGCTCAGCAGGAGATTGGCACTGTGCGGGTGCTCAGCAGGAGGTTGGCACTGTGCGGGTGCTCAGCAGGAGATTGGCACTGTACGGGTGCTCAGCAGGAGATTGGCACTGTACGGGTGCTCAGCAGGAGATTGGCACTGTACGGGTGCTCAGCAGGAGATTGGCACTGTACGGGTGCTCAGCAGGAGATTGGCACTGTGCGGGTGCTCAGCAGGAGATTGGCACTGTGCGGGTGCTCAGCAGGAGATTGGCACTGTGCGGGTGCTCAGCAGGAGATTGGCACTGTGCGGGTGCTCAGCAGGAGGTTGGCACTGTACGGGTGCTCAGCAGGAGTTGAAACAGTCGTGTGAGAACTCCCTTGAGCTGGTCGGCGCAGTTCTTCAGTACTTTGCCCCGTAGTCCGTCTGGGCTCGGCGCTTTGTGTGGCTTAATATGTGACACGCATGAGGCCACCTCGTTATCTGGACAGGAGAGGATTTGGGGAAGTTCTCACATTTTTGTTTACATTCGTCTTTAAAATTGACAGTGTCAAATCTTCCATAAAAACAGTTAAGGTCGTTTACAAAGGATGAACAGTGCAATTTTATTGTTCTCTTTTCTTTTCCCATCATTCATTGCATTAAGCCCTTCCCATGCTTGTCTTGGATTGGCTGGACAGAACCTCTGCTCCACTTTATCCTTCCAGTCCTTTTTATCTTTCCACATTTTTGACCTGAATTCATTTTCTTGCTCCTTTACAGCACCAGCATCTCCTTTACAGCACCAGCATCTCCTTTACAGCACCAGCATCTCCTTTACAGCACCAGCATCTCCTTTCAGGAATGCAAACTTCCTTTAATTGAGGCACATTTTCAAGACCTTAGACACCCAGGGCTTGTTGTTGGGAAATACTTTGACAGTTTCTGTGTTAATGACAGTATACTCACAGAACTGGATGTATGACGTAATGCTGTCTGTCAACTCTTGGGGATTCCTGCACGAGTCAAAGTACACCTCCCAGTCTGTGACGTCAAAGCAGTCCTTGAGCTCCTCCCTACTCTCCTCTGTCCATACCTGAATGGATTTCTCTACAGGTTTTCCGCATTTCACCTGCTGCTTGTATCTCAGGTAGGAGATGGGTAACGTTATGATCTGATTTCCAGATGGGTGCTCTGGACACTGCCGTGTATGCATCATCTCCGTTGCCATAACACTGGTCCAGGATGCGAGTTGGACAGGTGACGTACTGTTTGGATCAGCTGATCGGGAAAGCCAAGAGTGGGGAGGTGCGCGGAGAGAGAGATCATATTAAAATCCACAAGAACAAATACTGTCTGGTCAGCTGATACTGAAAGCGCAGCATTGAAACAGTCTGTAATCCTGTCAGCAGCTTCCTTATTGTTAGGTCCAGGTACATAGACCAGAATAATGGTAATCTGTCCAAACTCACTTGGTAGATAGAATGGCCTGAATGATACAATGAGAGTCTCATAGTCTCTGGTGCACATTTATTCAATCACATTACAATGCGTGGCCCAAGTATTATTTACGAAGATACATAGCCCCTCGCCTATTGATTTATGTAATGTTGTTTAGTCTCCGTCTGCTCTAATAGCAGTGTATCCATCAATGTTCACATCAATAACAGTGTATCAATCAATATCCTGTAATTCAATCCCAGCCCCCGTTCCCGCAGGAGGCCTTTTGCCTTCTGGTAGGCCGTCATTGTAAATAACAATTTGTTCTTAACTGACTTGCCTAGTTAAATAAAGGTAAAATACATGTTGTCCTGCTTGAGCCACGGTTCTGTAAAGCAGAATGAATTACTTCTACTGTGACAAACAATGTCAGTATACAACAAATTATTGCTCACATATACCCTTTAATCATATATCACTGGAAAGCTTACATTCACAGCTATCCATCAAACACATTTTTGGAATGTTCAGGTCAAGAGAACTTTGACCTTTTGACCTCTAGGGTACATTTCAGAATTACTTGTATAAATTGCAAAAAAATACAAAAGGAAACCCGTATACAGTTTCAACTTTGTTAGACAAGTGGTTCTGAAAGGTCATGAAATTATCTTTCAAATATATGTATACTATAACCAACTTTGAAAGCACCACCTACAACTATTGTTTCAAAATAGCACATATTGTGCAACTGTCATTAAACTGTTGGAAGCTTAGCCGTTGATTCCCATGTAGTGGGACACCTATGTTTTTGGATTGTAACTTCGGTGATAGATGCGTCAAATTGCACACACACTGCAAGAACAGGGTTTTAAAAAGATTTGTAGATACAGGGCATTCACAGGATTCACACACTAACCCCACAGAAGCCTTTTTCCAATATGGCTGCCAACCAACTCAGTGGGATCTTATTGGATCAATTTTGCATGATCATACCAGTATGAAATATAATTGTAGTATGCCCAGTAATATCTTAAAATGTTCATGGTGATGTAGAATACACATGAGCCAGGTGTGCCAGATATATATCAATTATTCACAGTATTGTTGTAAGAATGTGTTCAAAAACTGTCTGAATAACTGATTTATGAAAATGTTTCCATCTTTATGTGCAGTAATATAATTGGCTTCAACAGGCCCAACATTGGATTATACTACAATGTAATGGAATGTACAGAGCAGGTTTATAGTGCTCATAATGAAAACCGTTAACACAGATGTAGGATCTTAAGTTAATCACTCTGTTGTTGCTGAGAACCTGGTGTGTTTGAGATTTAAAAAGGCTTCTAAAGATGGTCATTTCCACTTTAAGATGTCAGAATTGATTAGCCCTAATGAAAAATATATCAACCCCTACAAAAAATTTGCCATTCATTATAATCCACATAATAATTCACATTTCCTGTTACTGCAGGATTATATTCCTGCTGTAGCAAACTGGCAAAAATTAAGATCCTACATCTGTAGGATAACATGGCAAAAAATATCCATGTTAAGTGTTTGAAGATGAAATATTACAATTAAGGATGGAAACATTTTCATAAACAATGATTCAGACAGTTTTTGGACACATTCTTACAACAATTCTGTGAAAAACGTACATATCTGGCACACCTGGCTCATGTGGTTGTGTATTCTACATCACCATGAACATTTTAAGATAATACTGGGCATATTACAATTTCATACAGGTATGGTCATGCAAAATTGATCCAATAAGACCCCACTGAGTTGGTTGGCGGCCATATTGGAAAAAGGCTTCTGTGGGGTTTGATGCTTCTATCACAGAAGTTACAATCCCAAAACATAGCTGTCCCACTACATGGGAATCAACGGCTAAGCTTCCAACAGTTTCATGTCAGTTGCACAATATGTGCTATTTTGAAACAATAGTTGTAGGTGGTGCTTATAAAGTTGGTTTAACTAAACTCTGTCTTTCAAAGATAATTCGTAAAAATCCAAATAGCTTCACAGATCTTCATTGTAAAGGGTTTAAACACTGTTTCCCATGCTTGTTCAATGAACCATAAACAATGAATGAACATGCACCTGTGGAACGGTCGTTAAGACACTAACAGCTTACAGACGGTAGGCAATTAAGGTCACGTATGAAAACTTAGGACACTAAAGAGTCCTTTCTACTGACTCTGAAAAACACCAAAAGAAAGATGCCCAGGGTCCCTGCTCATCTATGTGAACGTGCCTTAGGCATGCTGCAAGGAGGCATGAGGACTGCAGATGTGGCCAGGGCAATAAATTGCAATGTCCGTACTGTGAGACGCCTAAGACAGCGCTACAGGGAGACAGGACGGACAGCTGATCGTCCTCGCAGTGGCAGACCACGTGTAACAACACCTGCACAGGATCAGTACATCCGAACATCACACCTGCGGGACAGGTACAGGATGGCAACAACAACTGCCAGAGTTCCACCAGGAACGCACAATCCCTCCACCAGTGCCCAGACTGTACACAATAGGCTGAGAGAAGCTGGACTGAGGGCTTGTAAGCCTGTTGTAAGGCAGGTCCTCACCAGACATCACAGGTAACAACATCACCTATGGGCACAAATCCACCGTCGCTGGACCAGACAGGACTGGCAAAAAGTGCTCTAAACTGACGAGTCGCGGTTTTGTCTTACCAGGGGTGATGGTCGGATTCGCGTTTATCGTCGAAGGAATGAGCGTTACACCGAGTCCTGTACTCTGGAGCGGGATCAATTTTTGGAGGTGGAAGGTCCATCATGGTCTGGGGCGGTGTGTCACAGCATCATCGGACTGAGCTTGTTGTCATTGCAGGCAATCTCAATGCTGTGCGTTACAGGGAAGACATCCTCCTCCCTCATGCGGTACCCTTCCTGCAGGCTCATCCTGACATGACCCTCCAGCATGACAATGCCACCAGCCATACTGCTCGTCCTGTGCGTGATTTCCTGCAAGACAGGAATGTAAGTTTTTATGCCATGGCCAGCGAAGAGCCCGGATCTCAATCCCATTTAGCACATTTGGGACCTGTTGGATCGGAGGGTGAGGGCTTGGGCCTTTCCCCCCAGAAATGTCCGGGAACTTGCAGGTGCCTTTGTGGAAGAGTGGGGTAACATCTCACAGCAAGAACTGGCAAATCTGGTGCAGTCCATGAGGAGGAGATGCACTGAAGTACTTAATGCAGCTGGTGGCCCCACCAGATACTGACTGTTACTTTTGATTTTGACCCTCCCTTTGTTCAGGGACACATTATTCCATTTCTTTTAGTCATATGTCTGTGGAACTTGTTCAGTTTATGTCTCAGTTGTTGAATCTTGTTATGTTCATACAAATATTTACACATGTTAAGTGTGCTGAAAATAAATGCAGCTGACAGTGAGAGAACGTTTCTTTTTTTGCTGAATTTATATATCATTTGAAAGGTAATTTCATGACCTTTCAGAACCACTTGTCTTACAAAGCTGAGAACGTATCAGGGTTTTCCTTTTTTAAGCAATGTATACAGGTCAATCTGATATGTACCCTAGAGGTCAAAGTTCTGTTGACCTGAACATTCTGAGAATGTGTCTGACAACAATGAGACAGCCTATACGGAGGTGGTCAGAGAACTGGCATTGTGGTGCCAGGACAACAACCTCTCCCTCAATGTGAGCAAGACAAAGGAGCTGATCGTGGACTACAGGAAAAGGCGGGCCGAACTGGCCCCTATTGACATCAACGGGGCTGTAGTGGAGAGGGTCAAGAGTTTCAAGTTCCTTGGTGTCACCAATTAACTATCAGGGTCCAAACACACAAACACAGTTGTGAAGAGGGCACGACAACACCTTTTCCCCCTCAGGAGACTGAAAAGATTTGGCATGGGTCCTCAGATCCTAAAAAGGTTTTACAGCTGCACCATCACGAGCATCCTGACCGGTTGCATCACCGCCTAGTATGGCAATTGCTCGGCATCTGACCGCAAGGTGCTACAGAGGGTAGTGCGTACGGCTCAGTACATCACTGAGGCCAAGCTTCCTGCCATCCAGGACCTACAGTTGAAGTCAGAAGTTTACATACACTTAGGTTGGAGTCATTAAAACTCGTTTTTCAACCACTCCACAAATGTATTGTTAACAAACTATAGTTTTGGCAAGTCGGTTAGGACATCTACTTTGTGCATGACACAGGTAATTTTTTCAACAATTGTTTACAGACAGATTATTTCACTTAATCACAATTCCTGTGGGTCAGAAGTTTACATACACTAAGTTGACTGTGCCTTTAAACAGCATGGAAAATTCCAGAAAATTATGTCATGGCTTTAGAAGCTTCTGATAGGCTAATTGACCTCATTTGTGGATGTATTTCAAGGCCTACCTTCAAACTCAGTGCCTCTTTGCTTGACATCATGGGAAAATCAAAAGAAATCAGCCAAGATCCCAGAAAATAATTGTAGACCTCCACAAGTCTGGTTCATCCTTGGGAGCAATTTCCAAACGCCTGAAGGTATCACGTTCATCTGTACAAGCAATAGTATGCAAGTATAAACACCATGGGACCATGCAGCTGTCATACCGCTCAGGAAGGGGACGCGTTCTGTATCCTAGAGATGAATGTACTTTGGTGCGAAAAGTGCAAATCCAATCCCAGAACAACAGCAAAGGACCTTGTGAAGATGCTGGAGGAAACAGGTAGAAAAGTATCTATATCCACAGTAAAACAAGTCCTATATCGACATAACCTGAAAGGCCGCTCAGCAAGGAAGAAGCCACTGCTCCTAACCTGCCATAAAAAAGCCAGACTATGGTTTGCAATTGCACATGGGGACAAAGATTGAACATTTTGGAGAAAAGTCCTCTGGTCTGATGAAACAAAAATAGGTTAGTCGCAAAGGTTGCAAGTTCAAATCCCCGAGCTGACAAGTTACAAATCTGTCGTTCTGCCCCTGAACAGGCAGTTAACCCACTGTTCATAGGCCGTCATTGAAAATCAGAATTTGTTCTTAACTGACTTGCCTAGTTAAATAAAGGTAAAATAAAAAGGTGTAAAAAAATAATGGGTCTTCCAAATGGACAATGACCCCAAGGGTACTTCCAAAGTTGTGGCAAAATTGATTAAGGACAAGAAAGTTAAGGTGTTAGAGTGGCCATCACAAAGCCCTGACCTCAATCCCATAGAAAATTTGTGGGCAGAACTGAAAAAGCGTGTGTGAGCAAGGAGGCCTGAAAACCTGACTCAGTTACACCAGCTCTGTCAGGAGGAATGGGCCAAAATTCACCCAACTTATTGTGGGAAGCTTGTGGAAGGCTACCCGAAACATTTGACCCATGTTAAAGAATTTAAAGGCAATGCTACCAAATACTAATTGTTTGTATGTAAACTTCTGACACACTGGGAATGTGATGAAAGAAATAAAAGCTGAAATAAATCATTCTCTCTACTATTATTCTGACATTTCACAATCTTTAAAATACTGGTGATCCTAACTGACCTGAAACAGGGAATTTTTACTAGGATTTAAATGTCAGGAATTGTGAAAAACTGAGTTTAAATGTATTTGACTAAGGTGTATGTAAACTTCCGACTTCAACTGTATTTAATAGGCGGTGTCAGAGGAAGCCCATAAAATTGTCAGAGACTTCAGTCACCCAAGTCGTAGACTGTTTTCTCTGCTACCACACGGCAAGCGGTACCAAGCCATAAGACTGCTGAACAATGAATCAAATGGCCACCGGACTATTACATTGACCCCCCCCCCCCCCCCCCCCAATTTGTTTTGTACACTGCTGCTACTCGCTGTTTATTATCTATGCATAGTCACTTCACCCCTACCTACATGTACAGATTACCTCAACTAGCCTGTACCCCCCCACACACTGACTCAGTACCAGTACCCCCTGTATATAGCCTCGTTATTGTTATTCTTATTGTGTTACTTTTTATTACTTTTTACTTTAGTTTATTTGGTAAATATTTTCTTAACTCTTCTTGAACTGCACTGTTGGTTAAGGACTTGTAAGTATTTCACGGTAAGGTCTACACTTGTTGTATTCGGCGCATGTGACAAAGTTTGATTTGATGGATAGCGGGGACTCTATGCATTCCAGGGTATACGTGAGCAATAACTTGTTGTATACTGACATTGTTTGTCACAGGGTAAAATCCCTGTGGACTGTTAGACCAGGTGCCTAGAAACAACAACAGAAGAAGAAGATAAATGTGCCGCAAGTTCAGTATTGTGACATTACCGGTTGGACTGACAGGCAGGCTGGAATACGTTATGCTCCACTGCACACGCTCTGCCCTTGGAAAAAGCCTCTCACACTAAAATGCTTCATGGAACAGACAGATGTATCTATCAGGGGATGATTGCATCTTGTTGCCCTGTAAAAGCATACAGCGAAGTGTGTGTGTGTGTGTGTGTGTGTGTGTGTGTGTGTGTGTGGAGGACAATCAGGATTTGTGCTCTCTGTGCCCTCTGCCTGGCCTGTGAGTCAGTTGTGGATCAACGTCATCTAGATTATTATAAGGCCTCTTGTTTCTGCCTGGCCCTCCCAAGGTACTGTAGACACGTGGTTAGAAATGAAGCTTTCCATTCACTCACCTTTAACTCTAGCGCTCAGAAAAGTTGCCCATCCAGTTGATCCCTATGCTTTCTCTTAATCCTTGTGCACAAATACATTAAGCACTATGTCTTCCTCTCCCACTGAATGATAAGGTTATGAAGAGCAATTTAGAATTGAGATGGAGATCGAGCACTGCTTCTTACATGTGCTAGGACAGTTACAGTATTACTTTCCATTATGGAGAATGATGACCAATCTGTTGCACAGCCTTTTAGAGTGACATTATAGGAGTGTTCATCTCAATCAAGTCGAATAATTAGGCCTAACGTGTACATTTTTCCTCGACAAATGAAGAGGAAAATCGTAACCGTTACTTTTCTCCACCCAACACAACTGTGTTCTTGGTTGGTGTGTTAGTCTCAGTCAGGCTTCAGTGAAAGGGAACCACTCACTCACTCCCCACTCTGGGGCCCGTTGAACATATATAGGACTGAACATAGCCTCTCTCTCTGCTACTGTTGTTTCAGAGTGCAGCCCTGGCCAATCCTGAACTTGCTGGGCTTCAACCTCCCTCTCTCACCACATCTCTGTCCCACTGTGTTTTCTCTCAACAATGATTTGTTTACAAAGTACGCTAGGCTCCGGGTCGTGTGTGTGTGTGGTTATTCTATGCAGGAAGGGGCTGGTGTGTGTGTGTGTGTGTGTGTGTGTGTGTGTGTGTGTGTGTGTGTGTGTGTGTGTAGGGGAGAGACTGAGGCCTCTGTCCCCTCAGTGTCATCCTACTACTGGTACCACAGCATCCCGAGAACTCTCACCACCACACCACAGCTGCTCGTCATGAGGCTGTGTTACTGTGTGTGAGTATGTGTTAGGCCTAAGGAATAAGCCTGAATCAAATAGAAACTGTAAAACATATTGCCCTGCGATAGCTGTTTTGTCAATCTATGAAAGATGCTCTAATCCCTGCCACTTTTAGTCTACAGTGTCACATGGACTGCTATCAAACTATTTCAGTACTAATTGACCTTTCACCTTCACCACAATACCTTGATACGTCTAGACTCCCTGTCAATAAGTTGAGTTGTTGGGTGATTGTGTTCACATGAGGTGCCAGGATGAGCAGGAAGAGTAAGAAGTGGACACTGGGAGAGAGAGAGAAACAGTGGGGAAGAAAGAGAGAGTGGGGGAGGAGGGCGAGCCCTATCTGTACACTGCTGTTTAGTAATACCCTGCAGCTGATGTTGAGTCTCTCTCTTCCCATCTCTCTCTCTTTTACATAGTTTACTCTCCTGAATATAGCTGTTATTAAGTTACTGTTATTGGGAGTGTTCTGTCAGGGTCAAGAGTTTCGAGAGAGAGTTTCGAGAGAGAGGTCACACAGACACCTACAGATGAAACATGATGGAGTTTTAAAGGAGGCCTGGGTAAGGCCAAAATTTCACAAATGTGCCAACATCAATTAATTATGTCTCAAGTATGCTTTAGGATACAAATGTCAAATACACTGAGTGTACAAAACATTAGGAACACTATTTCCATGACAGACTGACCAGGTGAATCCAGGTGAAGCTATGATCCCTTATTGATGTCACTTGTTAAATCCACTTCAATCAGTGTAGATGAAGGTGAGGAGACAGGTTAAAGAAAGATTTTTAAGCCTTGAGACAACTGGGACATGGATTGTGTATGTGAGCCATTCAGAGGGTAAATGGGCAAGATAAAATATTTTAAGTGCGTTTGAAGGGGGTATGGTTGTAGGTGCCAGGTGCACTGGTTTGATTGTGTCAAGAACTGCAACGCTGCTGGAATTTTCACACTCAACAGTTTCCAATGTGTATCAAGAATGGTCCACCACTCAAAGGACATCCAGCCAACTTGACACAACTGTGGGAAGCATTGGAGTCAACATGGGCCAGCATCCCTGTGGAACACTTTCGACACCTTTAATCCATGCCCCGACGAATTGAGGCTGTTCTGAGGGGAAAAGGGGATGCAACTCAATATTAGGAAGGTGTTCGTCATTTTTGGTTCACTTAGTGTATATGTCAACAATCCCTCCAACAAAGGACACTTCTATGGATAACATTTTGTAAAAATCCCCCCAAATCATGGATTTGTTCTAGGAATCACCCACATAGAGAGAAAGAGAGCAATAAACAGAGAGAGAAAGTCACAGTGAAGGAAGGACTGTGAGTGGTGCACTGCGTGTGTGTGCTCACTAGTGCATAGTGTTTTACCTCAGGGTGAAGCAGACTGGAGAAGGACTATGGAGAGGGTGTCTAATCAAGGGTGCCTGCAACAACACCTTTAGGTCAACATAGCAGAGCCTACAGGGGGTCAGCCCCGTAGGGGTGAACAGGGGTGACTAACACCCGCTCCCACGCACGCATACGCATGCTCTTAGATACACACCCACATGTATGCATTCACACACTCATGGACACACGCATAGGCTAAAACATACACAAAGCCTAACCTTCGCACATGCTACACTTCAAAGTCTATGCTACTTTGTGTATTATAATTACCTAACCTCAATAAACTCTTCTTCACTCAATTCGCTGGACTACCTCTTCAAATCAAAAATGTATTTGTCACATACATGTGTTTAGCAGATGTAGCGAAATGCTTGTGTTTCTAGCTCCAACAGTGCAGTAATATCTAACAATACACACAATCTAAAGTAAAGGAATGGAATTAGAATATATAAATATTTGGACGAGCAATGTCAGAGCAGCATAGACTAAGATACAGTAGAATAGAATACAGTATATACATATGAGATGAGTAATGCAAGATATGTGAACAAGATTAAAGTGACTAGTGTTCCATTTATTAAAGTGGCCAGTGATTTCAAGTCTATGTATATAGGGCAGCAGCCTCTAATGTGCTAGTGATGGCTGTTTAACAGTCTGATGGCCTTGAGATAGAAGCTATTTTTCAGTCTCTCGGTCCCAGCTTTGATGCACCTGTACTGACCTCACCTTCTGGATGGTAGCGGGGTGAACAGACAGTGGCTTGGGTGGTTGTTGTCCTTGATGATCTTTTTGGCCTTCCTGTGAAATCGGGTGCTGTAGGTGTCCTGGAGGGCAGGTAGCTTACCCCCGGTGATGCGTTGGGCAGACCGCACCACCCAGACTGCACTATGGTGTTGAATGCTGAGCTGTAGTCAATGAACAGCATTCTTACATGGGTATTCCTCTTGTCCAGATGGGATAGGGCAGTGTGCAGTGCGATGGCGATTGCAACATCTGTGGCTCTATTGGGACGTTAAGCAAATTGAAGTGGGTCTAGGGTGCCAGGTAAGGTAGATGTGATATGATCCTTGATAAGTCTCTAAAAGTAGAGGTCGGCCGATTTATGATTTATCAACACCGATACCGATTATTGGAGGGCCAAAACATGTCGATACCGATTAATCGGCCAATTTTTTTGTTATTATTATTTTATTTTTTATTTGCAATAATGACAATTACAACAATACTGAATGAACACTTATTTTAATTTAATATAATACATCAATAAAATCAATGTAGCGTCAAATTAATAATGACATGTTCAATTTGGTTTAAATAATGCAAAAACAAAGTGTTGGAGAAGAAAGTAAAAGTGCAATATGTGCCATGTAAAAAAGCTAACGTTTAAGTTCCTTGCTCAGAACATGAGAACATATGAAAGCTGGTGGTTCCTTTTAACATGAGTCTTCAATATTCCCAGGTAAGAAGTTTTAGTTTGTAGTTATTATAGGACTATTTCTCTCTATACGATTTGTATTTCATATACCTTTGACTATTGGATGTTCTTATAGGCACTTTAGTATTGCCAGTGTAACAGTATAGCTTCCGTCCTTCTCCTCGCTCCTACCTGGGCTCGAACCAGGAACACATCGACAACAGCCACCCTCGACGCAGCGTTACCCATGCAGAGCAAGGGAAACAACTACTCCAAGTCTCAGAGCGAGTGACGTTTGAAACGCTATTAGCGCGCACCCGCTAACTAGCTAGCCATTTCACATGGGTTACACCAGCCTAATCTTGGGAGTTGACAGGCTTGAAGTCATAAACAGTGCAATGCATTGCGAAGGGCTGCTGGCAAATGCACGAAAGTGTTATTTTGAATGAATGCTTACGAGCCTGCTGGTGCCTACCACCGCTCAGTCAGACTGCTCTATCAAATCATAGACTTAATTATAACATAATAACACACAGAAATACGAGCCTTAGGTCATTAATATGGTCGAATCCGGAAACTATCATCTGATCTGGACTGCAATGTAAAGCAGGTGGTTAGAGCGTTGGACTAGTTACATTTTTTACATTTACATTTTAGTCATTTAGCAGACGCTCTTATCCAGAGCGACTTACAGTAGTGAATGCATACATTTCATACAATTTCATACATTTTTTTTTTTTTCCTGTGCTGTTAGTTAACTGTAAGGTTGCAAGATTGAATCCCTGAGCTGACAAGGTAAAAATCTGTCGTTCTGCCCCTGAACAAGGCAGTTAACCCACCGTTCCTAGGCCGTCATTGAAAGTAAGAATGTGTTCTTAACTGACTTGCCTAGTTAAATAAAGGTCTAAAAAAATAAATACAAAAAATATATATATATATATATATATATATATATATATATATATAAATCGGCAAATCGGCGTCCAAAAATACCGATTTCCAATTGTTATGAAAACTTGAAATCGGCCCAAATTAATCGGCCATTCCGATTAATCGGTCGACCTCTATCTAAAAGCACTTCATGATGTCAGAAGTGAGTGCTGCGGGGTGATAGTCATTTAGTTCAGTAACATTTGCTTTCTTGAGTACAGGAACAATGGTGGACAACAGACTGGGATAGGGAGAGATTGAATATGTCCGTAAACACTCCAGTCAGCTGGTCTGCTCATGCTCTGAGGATGCGGCGAGGGATGCCGTCTGGGCCAGCAGCCTTGCGAGGGTTAACACGCTTAAATGTCTTACTCACGTCAGCCACGGAGAAGGAGAGCCCACAGTCCTTGGTAGTGGGCTGCGTCGGTGGCATTGTGTTATCCTCAAAGCGGGTCAAGAAGGTGTTGAGCTTGTCCAGAAGCAAGACGTTGATGTCCGCGACGTGGCTGGTTTTCCCTTTATAATCCATGATTGTCTGAAGACCCTGCCAGATACGCCTCGTGTCTGAGCCGTTGAATTGCGACTCCATTTTGTCTCTATACTGACGTTTTGCCTGTTTGATTGCCTTACGGAGGGAATAACTACACTGTTTGTATTTGGCCATATTCCCAGTCTGTAACGACCGTCGTCTGTGGAAGTAGGGGACCAAAGCGCAGCGTGGTGAGTGTTCATATTCAATATTTAAAAGAATGAAACACTTAAACAAAACACGAAACTTAACGACAGCCTACAGTTCTGTTAGGTCACACAAAGTACAAAACAGAAAACATTCACCCACAAACCCCAAAGGAAAAACAGGCTGCCTATGTATGACTCTCAATCAGCAACAACGATCTACAGCTGTTCCTGATTGAGAGCCATACACGGCCGAAACAAAGAAATACACCAACATAGAAAACGGAACATAGAACGCCCACCCATGTCACACCCTGGCCTAACCAAAAATAGAGAACAAAAAACCCTCTCTATGGCCAGGGCGTTACACAGTCACCTTGCCATGGTTAAATGCAGTGGTTCGCGCTTTCAGTTTTGCGCAAATGCTGCGATCTATCCACGGTTTCTGGTTAGGGTAGGTTTTAATAGTCACAGTGGGTACAACATCTCCTATACACTTCCTGATAAACTCAGTCACCGTATCAGTGTATGTCTATGTTGTTCTCAGAGGCTACCCGGAACATATCCCAGTCTGCGTGATCAAAACAGTCTTGAAGCGTGGATTCCGATTGGTCAGACCAGCGTTGAATATTCCTTAGCACGGGTACTTCCTGTTGGAGTAGCAGTGGTCAAGTGTTTTAGCAGCGCGAGTACTATTGATAGAACTACCGTAACGTTTTCCTCTAATTTGCTTTGTTAAAATCCTCAGCTACAATATATGCGGTCTCAGGATATGTGGTTTCCAGTTTGCATGAAGTTCTTTGAGGGTCTTCATGGTATCGGCTTGAGGGGGAATATACACAGCTGTGACTATAACCGAAGAGAATTCTCTTGGGAGGTAATACGGTCAGCATTTGATTGTGAGGTATTCTAGGTCGGGTGAACAAAAGGACAAGAGTTCCTGTATGTTATCACAATCACACCATGAGTAGTTAATCATTAAACATAAACTCCCGCCCTTCTTCTTTCCAGAGAGATATTCATTCCTGTCTGCGTGATGAACTGAGAACCCAGCTGGCTGAACGGACTCAGACAGTATATCCCGAGAGAGACATTTTCTCCATGAAACAGAGTATGTTACAATCCCAGATGTCTCTCTGGAAGGAAATCCTCGCCCTGAGCTCATCAACTTTATTATCCAGAGACTGAACATTAGCGAGTAATATACTCGGAAGCGATGGGTGGACTAAATGTCCACTCCGAGTACCTCTTTTCTGCCGGCGGTGTTTTGGAACAGCCTCTGGAATCAGTTAAATTGTCCTGGAGGGTACGAACAAAGGATCCAATTCGGGAAAGTCGTATTCCTGGTCGTAATAGTGGTATTGCCGGTGAGTTAATGCCGCTCGGATATCCAAAGCTTCTTCACGGCTGTATGTAATAACCCCCAAAATGTCTGGGCTAATAATGTAAGAAATAACACACAAAAAAACAAAATACTGCAAAGTTTCTTAAGAGCTAGAAGCACGGCAGCCCTTTCCGTTGGCACCATTTTACCCTGCTCTGTCCATTGCAGAGTAGGGATGGACATGACTAATTGAGTACTGGAGTACTCAAACGGACATCTAAACTCAATCTTTAACCAGAGATCACGTTTTTTTTTATGCTGTAAAACTATATTTTTGTCCACCCAAAAATGTAAATGTTGTCTTAAAGACAACCAAGAACCAAGCCATGCATCACACTTGGCACACTTCTCCCTAAATTCCCTTTCCCCTCCGTGTCTTACTCACTCAATTGCATTCTGACTGCTCCCTCTACACACGTGTGCTGACTGCGCGCGCAAGCTACATAACTAACTGCCTATAAAATACTTGTTAGTACCGGGGCAAGGAAACAAAACACGGATTGGGTTTAACTTCTTTAGGAAAGCTGGCCTAATGTTAGAAACAAACATCATTATGTTGTCATGAGGAGTCACATTTATTTATTTTCTAAGCTATAACACAATCTTTTACATACAGCAGGTTACTAAAGGACCAAAGAGGTCTGCTTCATGTTTTCATTTTTTCCATGGAAACTGGTATTGTCTCAGCCCTAATACAAACATATTTAACTGATGGGATACTCAAGCTACATTCCTTGCCAAACGACAACAGTTTTATCACTAATTCAAAATGGACTAGTTGATTGAAGTAGGGAATTATGTGTTCCAAACATGATCTACAGTTTTGGTATAATTGTGTCCAGTCTATTTTCCACATGGGCTACTTTACGAACTGCTAGAGCCATTTAGAATGGGTTAGCCTAGAACCTCCCTGAACATAGGCAAGTTCCACACGGAAAATATACAAAAACATTTGTTTGATAAAGACAAAGATGTGTTTACAGGCAGTAGGACCTGCCATCATTCACTTTGATCTGGACTGTGTGTTTACAGGCAGTAGGGCCTGTCATCATTCACTTTGAACTGGACTGTGTGTTTACAGGCAGTTGGACCTGCCATCATTCACTTTGAACTGGAGTGTGTGTTTACAGGCAGTAAGACCTGCCATCATTCACTATGAACTAGACTGTGTGTTTACAGGCAGTAGGACCTGCCATCATTCACTTTGAACTGGACTGTGTGTATACAGGCAGTAGGACCTGCCATCATTCACTATGAACTAGACTGTGTGTTTACAGGCAGTAGGCGTTCAAGTTCAGCATAGCTAGCTAGCAAAGCGATTCACATTTCTTGCTGTAGCCACCGAAAAACGATATGAGGGGAAAAAGTCAGTCACTCACCCACTCCAATTACATTACATCCTCCTAGCAGCTAGCTAATGTTAGGCTCCATGTTTTTAACTTGCTAAGTAAATAGCTAGCTGCATAAATAGATACGCTAGCCCAGGGGTGTCAAACTCAATCAGGTCACTGGCCATATTGAAAAAACACAACAAATTTGTAGGCCAGACATAGCCTATTTTTAAGTGCAAATGCGACCCAAACTGGCCACTGTTTTATCAGAAAAAATGTCCCTTTATAATGTTCACTCATTATTATGTTGCTGTATATAGCATTTTAACATATTAAACAAAAGATAAATAATATTTGTCCAGCCTTTGCTGCTATTCTTGCAGATGTGCATAATATGCTGCAATGCTAATAAAAAAGTATTTAATAACTACAAAGAACAAAAACCTATTTAAACTTAAATCATGTTTAGAATTTTTTTTGCACTGCATGGATCACCAGTGTGGTTGAGTGCAGCATTGCTGTATGACACACTCAAAATGTCTTGTAGCTGAGGAGCCAGCCTAGGCTACTGCTCAAACGTTGCTGTATGACACACTCAAAATGTCTTGTAGCTGAGGAGCCAGCCTAGGCTACTGCTCAAACGTTGCTGTATGACGCACTCAAAATGTCTTGTAGCTGAGGAGCCAGCCTAGGCTACTGCTCAAACGTTGCTGTATGACGCACTCAAAATGTCTTGTAGCTGAGGAGCCAGCCTAGGCTACTGCTCAAACGTTGCTGTAATGGGCCTACATGGTTCTCTTTGGCATGGTGTTTTTGTTTTTTGGTTATTCATTGTCAAGCTTTTAAAACAGAAGCCAGACTGCAACATTTTAGTAGTGTAGCCAGGACTGTGGCATGTCTGTACACTTTCCCTCCGCTGCGCGCTGTAAACCGGGCACACGAAAGCAGTGCAATTGATGTTGAATTCACCAATGACCGAGTGCAGATTTCATGAAGTAGATGACTCAAATGTTGACTCATTTATACTCGCTTGTGTGTCCTATTCAGCCCCCAGGCCTTGTGTTTGACACAGGTGCGCTAGCCTATTAGCCACGTGATGACTGAATTGTGATCATTGCCCTTACTAGTTTGATTGATTGTATTGACATTCCCAGCCTTAGTTACAGCTGTTCGTTTTTGTTCAAAATATTGAGTCATTGAAACTGAAACAGTGCATCCTGAATGGAGGCAGCAAACAATGTACCAGACCAGCTGTGATTTACAACCTGATAACAATATGCATCCATCTATTCTGCCAACAATGCCTTACTGTACGTCATGGATTTGTTTTGTCAAATAGAACCAACAGTATTTTTAATACCAAATATAAAGTTGGGTTTGAAGTGTAAACTGGGAATTTGATATTCTTAACTGATATTAAGATTGTTGGTTTCATATCTGGAAAGTAGTTAAACGCTGTCAGTTCGACTTTAAAAGGCAACAGACTCCTCCAACACGTGTTTTTGAGAGTCAGGATGAGGTGGGTGGGGGGGATTTGGGCAGTTGGCATTGTTCTATTTCGTGAAACATCGCAGCTTGTCTAGTGAGAAGGGGTGTATTTTATGTAGACATAAGATTGTGTGAAGGGAAAGCTGCAGCTTCATATGTATGGACGAACACTTTGTGGCTGGCAGAGAGTGATGACATCTCCACGGTTGGAAGCGGAGATCCCAGGCCGATGCTTGGATACCATGGCAACCCGTGTGCCTGTGACACACAGCCACCCAAACTGTAGAGGGATGGGGGCTCTTTTGGAGGGTGTGGTGGGGGTACGCCCTGTGTAGTCTGTTCCCTTGTGCTCGTCCATCCTGGTAGACTTAGTGAATACCAGATGTGTGGGGAAACAGAGGTACAGTTACAGAGAGAGGCATCACGCCAGGCAGTCACACTGTACAAGCTATGGCACTCCGTTTACACACACACACAGTCTTGTTTAATAACTAACCTAACTCTAACCCTTACCCAAACCTTAACCCTAGCTCCTAACCATAGCTCCTAACCCTAACACTAATTCTAACCTTAACCCTAAACCCCCTAGAAATGGCATTTCAACTTGTGCAGACTAACAAAATGGGCAGTTGGTCATTTTACTATTCTTGTGGGTTAAACACGTATGTGCACACACACAGCCTTTCCTCACAGTAGTGTGTGTGGAGTCTAAGTGAGTATATTTCACTAACCTGTTTGAGTACAGTAGAGCATGAGTGAGTGAGTGAGTGAGTGAGTGAGTGAGTGAGTGAGTGAGTGAGTGAGTGAGTGAGTGAGTGAGTGAGACTCTAGAAGGTGATTACTGTTCTAATCACCTGGCCGTTCCTTCAGCCAGTACACTACTCTCCCATACAGCTAGTACTTCCTGTTTTCAGCCTGTATTCATACCCTATCATCCATCCATTGAACTACAACCACTACTAGACTGTACTTCCTGGCTGCCTTCCATGCAGCCATTCAACCACTACTAGACACCTACACTCCTGTACCCTACCATGCAGCCATTCCACTAAACCACTACAATTTTCCATCACAGTAATAGTGAGAAAGGGGAATTGAGTTTGAACAGACCCAGTGTGTGTGTGTGTGTGGACCTCTGGAATTGGTGTGACTAGGAAGAAGGGTGAGAGATTGATGTCTGTCATCCACCAACACTGTGATTGAGGATTATGACACTTCCCAGCCCTGTGACCCTTGATCTAATGCCCTTTTATAGCTAAACAGTAGACATCAGCAAACAGTACACCTTTGACTTAAGATTCTTCTCCCCCCCATTATTTATATACCAACAGAGGTGACTCACTCCATTCATATATGTAATTCTGTGTCAGAACCCATGTGGAAACACACAACATTTAGGGCTCTGGTCAAAAGTACTGCACTATATAGGGAATAGGGTTCCATTTGGGATGTGACCGTAGAGCAGTTGACCTGGCCCCGGCCTGCAGTCATGTAGACAGTAATGGAACCATACTGCTGAGAGCAAGAGCAAAAACTGAAAGCAAAAGTGAGTGTCTCTGTCTCTCTCTCATGCTGAGGCCAGGGCAGGCATTTCCTGTATGTCACTGGTAGCAGCGTGGCAATGACCCCCTGACGATTTACCTTGAGAGAGAGAGAACCTGATTGGTTGGTTTCCATGAAGACCAAAGGAAAGTACAGGCGTTCATGTCTGTCTTTCACATGTTTGTTTTACTATTCTTGTGGGGACCAAACAATTGATTAAACCTAACCCAAACTCCTAACCTTAACCCTAACTCATTACCCTAAACAACCCTAACGCCTAACCCTAATTGTAACCCTATCCCCTAAGCCTAATTGTAACCCTATCCCCTAAGCCTAATTGTAACCCTATCCCCTAAGCCTAATTGTAACCCTAACCCCTAAGCCTAATTGTAACCCTAACCCCTAAGCCTAATTGTAACCCTAACCCCTAAGCCTAATTGTAACCCTATCCCCTAAGCCTAATTGTAACCCTAACCCCTAAGCCTAATTGTAACCCTAACCCCTAAGCCTAATTGTAACCCTATCCCCTAAGCCTAATTGTAACCCTATCCCCTAAGCCTAATTGTAACCCTATCCCCTAAGCCTAATTGTAACCCTAACCCCTAAGCCTAATTGTAACCCTAACCCCTAAGCCTAATTGTAACCCTATCCCCTAAGCCTAATTGTAACCCTAACCCCTAAGCCTAATTGTAACCCTAACCCCTAAGCCTAATTGTAACCCTAACCCCTAAGCCTAATTGTAACCCTAACCCCTAAGCCTAATTGTAACCCTATCCCCTAAGCTTAATTGTAACCCTAACCCTAAAGTGGCCTTTTTCCTTGTGGGGACCTGTGTAATTTACCTTGTTTTACTATCCTTCTGAGGTCTTCTGGTCCCCACAAGGATAGTAAAACCGCACACACACACACACACACACACACACACTCTCTCTCTCTCTCTCTCTCTCTCTCTCTCTCTCTCTCTCTCTCTCTCTCTCTCTCTCTCTCTCTCTCTCTCTCTCTCTCTCTCTCTCTCTCTCTCTCTCTCTCTCTCTCTCTCATATTCAAAGGGCTTTATTAGCATGGGAAACATATGTTTACATTACCAGAGCAAGTGAAATATATATATTTTTTTACAGTAAACATTACTTGCATAGGTTCCAAAAGAATAAAGATGTATCTCTCTCTCTCCCTCTCTGTCTCTATCTTTTTGTTTATCTGAATTGTTTGAAACTTGAAAAGACAAGACAGCTGATGGGAAGGATTTTGCATAGAATTTTAGGAAGTAATTAACATGCATACACGTCAAACCAGTTATTATGTTAAAGCTTAGCTGGAGACTTATCTCACCGTCAGATGGATCTGTTGTAATCTCTGTCTCCTTATCAGCTCAAACAGCTCATGACATGCTTGGCCCTGACAGGCAGGCAGACGGCTGGACAGACACACTATAGTAGATACAGAAACATGTCTTTCCATTGATGCTTCTACTGGTACTTGAACACTGCAAATTCAATATTTCTTCATGAGAGAGAGAGAGACAGAGTGTCTTTCTTGTTGACACCTCAAGGCTGACCCTACAGGACCTCATGGGCACTTCCACACACCCATCTCCATTTAAGACACGCACGCATGCACACACGATCAAATAAAACACACACGGAGCACACACACACACAGGGTTGTAAAAACCGCTCTGGGCTTGCATTCAGATGCAAATTAGCTTTAATTAAAATAATTAGTGGTTTTCTAGCATGAACAGATCTGCTTGTTTCCTCTCCTTCCTCCACTCTGTACATTCGTTGCAGGAACCAAGACTTCATTAACAGTCTATTCATTCCAGAAATGTTCATTCTTTCTTTCTTTCTTTCTTTCTTTCTTTCTTTCTTCTTCTTTCTTTCTTTCTTCTTTCTTTCTTTCTTTCTTTCTTTCTTTCTTTCTTTCTTTCTTTCTTTCTTTCTTTCTTTCTTTCTTTCTTTCTTTCTTTCTTTCTTTCTTTCTTTCTTTCTTTCTTTCTTTCTTTCTTTCTTTCTTTCTTTCTTTCTTTCTTTCTTTCTTTCTTTCTTTCTTTCTTTCTTTCTTTCTTTCTTTCTTTCTTTCTTTCTTTCTAAGCTCTTTCTGCCTTCCTTCAATTCACTCTTTTATCTTTCTATCTAGTCAATCTTTCATTCCTCATCATCTGTCACTTGACAGCATACAGAGTTCCACCTGAGATACTGTAGGTAGGTGCCAGAACACTAAGGAAATAAGAAACACATCTCTATGGGAGCTCCAAAGCTCCAGCTTACCTATGACATCATCTAAAGGAGGATCTCTACACATGTTAGAGGATGTTACAGAAGCTGCTTGAGAGAATGCCAAGAGTCTGCAAAACTGACATCAAGGCAAAGGGTGGCTACTTTGAAGAATCTCAAATATAGAATATATTTTGATTTGTTTAACACTTTTTTGGTTACTACATGATTCCATATGTGTTATTTAATAGTTTTGATGTCTTCACTATTATTCTACAATGTAAAAATAAAGAAAAAGCCCAGAATGAGTAGGTGTGTCCAGACTTCTGACTGGTACTGTATATTATTTATTTTTATTTTATTTTTTAATTTTTTTTGGTTGGGGGCACCCTGGAGATCGGGGGCCCCCCCGATAGCATATGAACACATCATCCTCATGGCAAAATTTGTAGAATAGCATTATAAAACAGCACAGTTTTTGCTTTGCCCCATGGCCAAATGTGGTGAAATGCAGGAAGATAAATCTTTCCAATACTTTGAGTCTTTGCTTCAGCCTGGCTGGAATGCCAGGGGGGCGGAGTTTGCGCTTTTCAGAAGTATCTATTGGTTCCATCGCAACAGACAAGCTCAATCAAGCACACATAACGTTTTCCGGCGCAGTGCGGCTCAGTGGTGAGGGCTAGTGCTTAGCGGAATGGTGTTAGCAGATTATCTCCCCTCTGCTAACAAAGCTAGAGTTAGCGATAGCAACAGAGACAGCTAATCGTATTACTTATGATCTGGCTGAGAATTGGACAACACAGAGGATATTAGGCAAGCTGCCAGCCTGACAGCAAACTGAAGAGGTTCAGGCTATGGCACACAATACAACTGTGGTACCACCTATGTATACTGGTACATGACCCCAGCCAGCGGGGAGCGATAGTGAGAGGTGAGGGGTGGTGTGTTGGTGTTTTAGTGACGATGAACTCCTCAAAGATGGACTCCTATAACCAAGTCTTAGTTTGTGGCCATATATCGGTCATACTTCCTACCAGAGTCTATTATATGACGAGGCCTTTACTTCACCCTGTCAGTTCTGCTAGAACCAAAATAGTCTCGGAGAGCTGACTAGTTGGGTCATATAGTGCTGAGTGTGTCCAATATATACTGTATAGTCACCGTCAATATAAGCTCTGGTCACCATAGGTAATTTAACTTACTGCCTGGTAGTCTGCCTGAGAGTTGAGTCTCCAACCCATTGTCTGACATGTGAGTTGGCAGCATCAGGTCACCTCACTCCTCTAACCTCTGGATCTAAATTTGATTAGCATTAAAGTGCTCCATTGATAACTTCCCATCGCATTATAGAGCTAATCTCCTTAGTCACTCTTAAATCAGCCAAGTTCACAGCAAGAGGACCTAACAGGAGAGAGAGGGAGAGCTGAAGATAACAAGGAACATTTCTGCATTCTTTCTCTCTCTCTTCTTGTAAATCATTATTTGATGTCGATGGGAGATTTGGCATGCAAATCTCCCATCGACATCAAAGAAGGATTTAGGAGAAGGTCATTCAGTTTAGCGCATTAGTTTCCCAGAAAAAGAGAGTCAAAACATTAACTTTGAACATGCAGTTAGAAAGAAATAAGCTACCCAGACGAGTCATTACACCATACGTAGATTTACATTTTACATTTACGTCATTTAGCAGACGCTCTTATCCAGAGCGACTTACAGTAGTGAATGCATACATTTCATACAATTTCATACATTTCATACATTTTTTATCTGTGCTGGCCCCCCGTGGGAATCGAACCCACAACCCTGGTGTTGCAAACACCATGCTCTACCAACTGAGCTACAGGGAAGGCTAGACTGGTACAACAAGCTACCCAGACGAGTCATTACACCATACGTTGATACGCTGGTACAACAAGCTACCCAGACGAGTCATTACACCATACGTTGATACGCTGGTACAACAAGCTACCCAGACGAGTCATTACACCATACGTTGATACGCTGGTACAACAAGCTACCCAGACGAGTCATTACACCATACGTTGATACGCTGGTACAACAAGCTACCCAGACGAGTCATTACACCATACGTTGATACGCTGGTACAACAAGCTACCCAGACGAGTCATTACACCATACGTTGATACGCTGGTACAACAAGCTACCCAGACGAGTCATTACACCATACGTAGATACGCTGGTACAACAAGCTACCCAGACGAGTCATTACACCATACGTTGATACGCTGGTACAACAAGCTACCCAGACGAGTCATTACACCATACGTTGATACGCTGGTACAACAAGCTACCCAGACGAGTCATTACACCATACGTTGATACGCTGGTACAACAAGCTACCCAGACGAGTCATTACACCATACGTTGATACGCTGGTACAACAAGCTACCCAGACGAGTCATTACACCATACGTTGATACGCTGGTACAACAAGCTACCCAGACGAGTCATTACACCATACGTAGATACGCTGGTACAACAAGCTACCCAGACGAGTCATTACACCATACGTAGATACGCTGGTACAACAAGCTACCCAGACGAGTCATTACACCATACGTAGATACGCTGGTACAACAAGCTACCCAGACGAGTCATTACACCATACGTAGATAGACTGGTACAACAAGCTACCCAGACGAGTCATTACACCATACGTAGATACGCTGGTACAACAAGCTACCCAGACGAGTCATTACACCATACGTAGATACGCTGGTACAGTAGGTAATGTGTACCATCCCAGGGCATTGGGGCAGACTTAGGCTAGCTACATTTCTAGAGAGGGAGGCTAGGAATATTCCTTAGATGAAGGCAACAATTGGAGTAAATGTATAAAGTTTGTGTGTGTGGGGGGGGGGGGGGGGGGGGGGGGGGTTCATGATGATACCTGTATGTGTGTTTGTTTTTGACAATGAGTGTGTGTTCACAGATGGCTTAGCTGGCTGTCCTCTGTCGTTGCCTCATTCATTAGTTAGAGCAGACCTGGTTCTGTTAAGCAGTCGAGTTGACACTCATCCATCGCTTTAATCATTCTGGTTTTATTTTCACAGGCAGGTGTACACAATCAGACATGCACATTAAACACTACAAAACACACACAAGCCCACATGCAGTCTCATCTGTCCTCATATGACTATCTACTAATGTTGGGCAGCAAATGTCCCTCTCACATTCGACCCAATTTCTCTCTATTCTCTCTTTTTCATTCTCTCTTCATCTATTTGTCTCTCTCTCCACCCCGCCCCCTCTCTCTCTGTTGTGGTTTAGTGCAGTGCTCTCTCTCTCTCCCGTCTGTCTGTCCCCATTTACTGTGGGGTATGGTATACATTCAGTCACACTTAACTGCAGCGCTGTCTGCTTTATTGACCATTTATCCCTGTATGTCTTCCTTCTAATACTTTCCTTCTAATCTGGCCTCCTTCTAATCTCTCTCTCTCAATTCAATTGACTTTATTGACATGGCAAGTTAAAATGATTTACATTGTCAAAGTATACATATAACAAAAATGGTGGGACCAACAGAAATAATAATAGTAGTGGTGGAATTGGGATTAGCATTAACAGCAACTACAACAACAATATTAATGAGAATAATAATACATTAACGCAATAGTAGTAGACCAGTCTAAACCTGATTTAGAAGCCACATGACATGGTATGAAAGACAAAACAAAACAAGATGGGAAATATTATTGACATTACATTGCACTTTTCACTGGCTGTCCCTCAGGTTGTGGCAGGAGGACACATATTTGGCTGCCAAAACTGCACATTTTGGCTTTTCACCCAATAAATATTAGATTTTTTCTTCATCTTTTATAGTTCAAATTTTTAGTATTGAATGATAATTTTGGGAAAGAAATATTCTTATTTGCACTTGCAAAACTCTGCATGCAGTATTTCGATTGGATGTTTGTCCCATTTGGTAAATTCATTATTAGAGAGCGGACCCCATACTTCACTGCCATATAGAGCAATTGGTTCTATAACTGATTGGAAAATGTTGAGCCAGATTCTTATTGGAATTTTGAATTTAATGGAATAGAAGGATTTTCTTGCTTTGTCTCACAGCTACCCAGCCAAGTGAGAGCTACCTGTGTTGCTGATATTTAGTCCTAGTTACGTGTAGTTTTTTTGTGTATTCTAAGAGACCTGTGTCCAAATATAATTTATATTTGTCATCCTGATTTCTGGACCTTTTTTTGAATATCATTATATTCTTTTTTATTTTTTATTAATGGTCACAGCCCTGGTCTGACAGAACCTGTGCAGATGATCTAGGTGCTCCAGGTCATCTGCGTACAGCAGACACTTGATTTCAGTTTTGTGTAGGGTGAGACCAGGTGCTGCCGATTCTTCTAATATTTTTGCCAAATCATTAATGTAGATGTTAAATAGTGTTGGACTTATTGGGCAGCCCTGTTTCACTCCACGTCCCTGAGAGAAGAAGTCTGGCAACAAGCAAACAATTTTAACCGCACATTTGTTTTTAGTGTACATTGATTTAATAACTTCATATGTTTTCCCTCCAATACCACTTTCTATTAGTTAATTAAAAAAAGACCTTTGTGCCAAATTGAATCAAATGCTTTCTTAAAGTCTACAAAACACGGGTAGATTGTGCCTTTATTTTGGTTTACATGGTGGTCAATTAGAGTGTGGAGGATGAAAATGTGGTCTGTTGTACGATCATTTAAAAAAAAAATACAAACTGGCTTCTGCTTAGGACGTTGTGTTCATCAAGGAAATTATGTAGTCTGCTATTTATGATACAGCAGAGAATTTTCCCCAAGTCACAAATTCCTCTGTAATTATTTGGGTCAAATTTCTCTCCATTTTCATAGATTAGTGTGATCAATCCTTGGTTCCAAATATCAAGGAAAATACATTCAGCAAGGATAATGTTGAAGAGTTTGAGTATAGTCAATTTTAATTTGTGGTCTGTATATTTGGTAATTTCATTGAAAATACCATCAGCACCACAGGCCTTTTTGAATTGGAGAGTGCATAGTTTTCCAATAATTCTTCTTCTGTAATTGGGGTATCCACAGGATTCTGATAGTCTTTGACTGCTGATACAAGGATTTCTGTTCTGGGCTCTTTGTTATATTGCTGTAGAGGTTTGCAAAGTGATTTCTCCACATATCCCCATGTTGGATAGGCAATTCCTCATGAGGTTTGTTTAATTTATTCAAATTTGATTCTATGGATTCCTCAATTACATCAAGCTGATTTCTAATGTGCTGTTCCTTTTTTGTTCTCAGGGTGTGTTTATTGCTTCAGTGTTTCCCCGTATTGAAGGTGTATATTTTTGTTGTCTGTGTCTCTGTTTTTGATTAGATATATTTCTCAATGACTTTCTTTGATTTTTGCAATCATTATCAAACCATTTTTCATTATCTATTATTTTTGGTTTGCTCTCATGTTTCTTTAGATTAGCCAAGGAGGCAAATTTTTCGAATTTAAAATGTATGTTCCAATTGGCCAAATTTACACCATTGCTGTAGGAGAATGTTAAGGCTAAAAAGTTTCCAGGAGAGATTGTATTTTTTGTCTACTAATAGCTTTTTGGTCGATTTTTGTACTGTTTGCACTCCATCTATAGGCCTGTTTAGTACCATGTAATTTATTGGGCCGTGACGCTTCATGGTTGGGTTTCGCTCTTCTCAGATACACTGTGATTTTACTGTGGTCTGAGAGAGGTGTTAGTGGGCTGACTGTGAAGGCTCTGTGTAACGTGGTGCGTACTGGCGGCAGAGAAGTCAGGCGCAGGAGAGCGAAAACTGATTTACAACGCTGTCGTTTAAAAAAACATAAAAACCACCGTAAACAGAACAATCAATGAATGGGTCAAACAAAACCCGGTATCCACCAGCATAACGTGCACAAGCACTACAAGAAACAATTCCGGACAAGGACATGGGGGCAAACAGAGGATTAAATACACAACATGTAATTGATGGAATTGGAACCAGGTGTGAGGAAGACAAGACAAAACCAATGGAAAATGAAAGGTGGATCGGCGATGGCTAGAAGGCCGGTGACGTCGACCGCAGAACGCCGCCCGAACAAGGAGAGGGACCAACTTCGGCGGAAGTCGTGACAATACCCCTCGAGCCGCGCGTCGACACCGGCCTCGGGGACGACCCGGAGGGCGAGGCGCAGAGCGATCCGGACAAAGACGGTGGAACTCCTGCAGCATTGAAGGGTCCAACACGTCCTCGACCGGAACCCAGCACCTCTCCTCCGGACCGTATCCCTCCCACTCCACGAGATACTGAAGGCCCCTTGCCCGACGCCTCGAATCCAGGATGGAGCGAACAGAGTACGCCGGGGCCCCCTCGATGTCCAGAGACTCCTGGAGCAGACCAGCCACCACTGGCCTGAGGAGAGACACATCGAACGAGGGGTTAATGCAGTAATCGGGGGGAAGCTGTAACCTATAACAAACCTCGTTCACTCTCCTCAGGACTTTAAATGGCCCCACAAACCGAGGACCCAGCTTCCGGCAGGACAGGCGGAGGGGCAGGTTTCGGGTCGAGAGCCAGACCCGGTCCACTGGTGCGAACACCGGGGCCTCACTGCGGTGGCGGTCTGCTTTCTCCTTTTGGCGCAGCACGGCCTGCTGAAGGTGAACGCGGACAGCTTCCCATGTCTCCTCCGCGCGCCTGAACCAGTCGTCCACCGCAGGAGCCTCGGTCTGACTCTGATGCCAACGCGCCAGAACCGGCTGGTACCCCAGTACGCACTGGAAGGGAGAGAGGTTAGTGGAGGTGTGGCTAAGCGAGTTCTGTGCCATCTCAGCCCAGGGCACAAACGCCACCCACTCCCCCGGCCGGTCCTGGCAATAGGACCGCAGAAACCTGCCCACATCCTGGTTTACTCTCTCCACCTGCCCATTACTCTTGGGGTGAAACCCTGAAGTAAGGCTGACCGAGACCCCCAGACGTTCCATGAACGCCTTCCAGACCCTGGACGTGAACTGGGGACCTCGATCAGACACTATATCCTCAGGCACCCCGTAGTGCAGGAAGACGTGCGTAAACAAGGCCTCTGCAGTGTGTAGAGTTGTAGGGAGACCGGGCAGAGCGAGGAGAAGACAGGACTTAGAGAAACGATCCACAACAACCAGGATTGCGGTGTTACCCTGTGAGGGTGGAAGATCAGTCAGAAGATCCACTGACAGGTGCGACCAAGGCCGTTGTGGACCGGGTAAGGGGTGTAGCTTACCTCTGGGCAGGTGCCTAGGAGCCTTACACTGGGCGCACACCGAGCAGGAGGAAACATAAATCCTCACGGCCAAGGTAGGCCACCAGTACCTCCCGCTCAAACAGCGCACTGTCCGACCGGTCCCAGGATGACCAGAGGAGGGTGACGTATGGGCCCAATAGATCAACTGGTCACGAACGGCAGACGGGACGTACAGGCGCCCAGCGGGACACTGGATGGGAGCGGGCTCTGCACGTAACGTCTGCTTAATGTCCGTGTCCAGCTCCCACACTACCGGCGCCACCAGGCAGGAGGCGGGGAGTATGGGAGTGGGATCCATGGGCCGCTCCTCTGTGTCATACAGTCGGATCAATGCGTCTGCCTTCACGTTCTGGGAGTCTGGTCTGTAGGAAAGGATAAACACAATACGAATGTATAAACATGGCCCACCTATCCTGGCGAGGGTTCAGTCTTCTTGCTGCCCGGATGTACTCCAGATTGCGGTGGTCAGTCCAGATGAGAAAAGGGTGTTTAGCCCCCTCAAGCCAATGTCTCCACGCCTTCAAGGCCTTGACGACAGCCAACAGCTCCCGGTCCCCCACGTCATAGTTTCGCTCCGCCGGGCTGAGCTTCTTCGAGAAGAAGGCACAGGGGCAGAGCTTCGGTGGCGTACCCGAGCACTGAGAGAGCACAGCTCCTATCCCTGCCTCGGACGCGTCCACCTCCACTATGAATGCCAAAGAGGGATCCGGATGGGCCAGCACGGGAGCTGAGGTAGACAGAGCCCTCAGGTGACTAAAAGCCCTGTCCGCCTCAGCTGACCACTGCAAACGCACCGGGCCCCCTTCAGCAGTGAGGTAATGGGAGCCGCTACCTGACCAAAACCTCAGATAAACCTCCGGTAGTTGGCAAACCCTAAGAACCGCTGCACCTCCTTTACCGTGGTGGGAGTCGGCCAATTACGCACGGCTGAAATGTGGTCACTCTCCATCTCCACCCCTGAGGTGGAAATACTATACCCTAGGAAGGAGACGGACTGCTGGAAAAACAGGCATTTCTCAGCTTTGACGTACAGGTCATGCTCCAACAGGCGACCAAGCACCCTGCACACCAGGGACACATGCTCGGCGCGTGTAGCGGAGTAAATCAGAATGTCATCAATATATACCACTACACCCTGCCCGTGCAGGTCCCTGAAAATCTCATCTACAAAGGCTTGGAAGACTGATGGCGCATTCATCAACCCGTACGGCATGACGGTGGTACTGAAACCGTCTTCCACTCGTCTCCCTCTCGGATACGCACCAGTCTAATTTGGTGAAGAAGCGCGCCCCGTGCATTGACTCAATCGCTGTGGCTATGAGTGGTAGTGGGTAACTATACCTCACAGTGATCTGGTTAAGACCCTGATAGTCAATACACGGGCGCAGACCTCCCTCCTTCACAAAAAAGAAACTCGAGGAGACGGGTGAAGTGGAAAACTGAATGTAGCCCTGACGCAGGGATTTGGAGACATATGTTTCCATAGCCCCCGTCTCCGCCTGTGAGAGGGGATACACGTGACTCCTGGGAAGTGCAGCGTCTACCAGGAGATTTATCGCACAATCGCCCCGTCGATGGGGTGGTAATTGAGTCGCCTTCTTTTTGGAGAAGGCGAGAGCCAAATCGGCATATTCAGGGGGAATGCGCACGGTGGAGACCTGGTCTGGACTTTCCACCGTAGTAGCATCAATGGAAACCCCTAAACACCTCACTGAGCACTCCCGCGACCACCCCGTGAGAGCCCTCTGTGGCCAAGAAACAGTGGGGCCATGACAAACTAACCAGGGTAGGCCTAGCCCCACGGGAAACGCAGGAGAGTCAATAAGGTAGAGACTAATTCTCTCCCTTTCTCCACACAGCGTTGGCCCACTCCAGGGCTTTCCCGGTGAGGCACGAGACGAGGGCGGACACCCTCTCACGGCCCGAAGGAGCCGGGTGGACGGTGGCCAAGTATAGGTCCAGTTGTAAAAGAAACCCCTGGCAGTTCGCAGCCTCTCCGTCGTATTCCTGGGGCAGGGAGAGACGAATCCCATTGGGACCAGGAGAAGGAGGGGCGCTTAGTGGAGACCCCGGTTGTGCTAGTGGAGGCACTGGGAGAACTCCCTGTCTCTCCCAGCGGTCCATAGTCTGGACAACGTGGTCCATGGCGTTGCCAAGATGGTGGAGCATTGCTGTGTGCTCCCGGACGCGCTCCTCCACCCCTGTACCCAGGGTACCTGCTCCTGCTGATTCCATAGCTTGGGTCCGGAATTCTGTAACGTGGTGCGTACTGGCGGCAGAGAAGTCAGGCGCAGGAGAGCGAAAACTGATTTTTTTATTATTCTTTTTTTACCTTTATTTAACCAGGTAGGCTAGTTGAGAACAAGTTCTCATTTGCCCACTGGCAAAGAAATGATCAGTCTATAATTTTAATAGTAGGTTTATTTGAACAGTGAGAGACAGAATAACAACAAAAAAATCCTGAAAAACGCATGTCAAAAATGTTTTAAATTGATTCAAATAAACCTACCATTAAAATTATAGACTGATCATTTCTTTGCCAGTACAAAATCAGCAGCGGATCAAATACTTTTTTCGCTCACTGTAGCAATTAAACACTGGAATGGTAGATGTGCAGAAGATGAATGTACAAGGTTGATTGTTATCATGTTACTGTCAGGGTCGTCTTTCTCTTTGATTTTCAGCTTCCACCCATTACAGATTCCCTCTTTCTTTATGGATGGGTAGTGAGAGCAGACTGCTGAGCGCCATGCATTTGGCTGGTCAGTGAGGAAGATGAGATTACTCACATGACCGTTTTTGTAGAGGTCTGCAAAAAGGGTTTCTGGCGTCTCCTTTAGTAGTTTCTGTTTAAAAGCTTTCCTTGTTGTGTCATTTTTGGCCTCTGGAGGGTAGAGAATGGACTCAGCGCTGAGGGGGAGTGGGTCAATGCTGCCTGTGGGCTCTGCTCCTACTGCTGCTCTATTCTGCTGCCCCATTGCCATGGCAACTAGTTTTGTTTGTCTGCTGCGGTTGCTAGCTAGCTCTAATTTAGCTCAAACTAGCAAAAATAGTTAAAAATCTTAACACAAAAAAACATGTTTAATGTTAGAGTCCGTGTTCCTTTTTGGTTTACTCACTCAGTTTGGTTGTTTTAACTCCCCTTGCTAGGTTTGTTCTAGCTAATTGTTTCTGGCTAGCTTGTTAGCCTGCGGGCTAGGTTTTTGTTGTGTAGCTAAAGTTAGCTAGCGAGAGTCAAAACTTCTTAACTTGAGGCGCAAAGTAACTTTTTTTCTATTGTGATTGAATAGAGTTGTTCATCACTTCTTGTCTTTTTTTAGATTTGAGTGTTTATCTCATTCTAAAACCCCAAAACTGAAATAAATCAGGAGCTCACATTGAACATGTGTGCAGCTCTCTCTCATCTCTCTTCAACCTGCCTTTCTCTTTCTTTTGTTCTTTTCTCCTCCATCACCTCCAGACCTCCATTACATCTCACCTCTGCTCTCTACTTCTCACTGCTCACACTTCTCGAGCCATTTTCTGAGTTTCACATGATGTTGGACATTGTCTTGAGCCACAAGTACCACTGGCACTGAGTATTGCCACCAAGCTATGCAATGGAGTGGAATTGACATGATACCTTTAGATCAAATGTAATAATGTATTTCTTATATTTAATAACGTTGGACTTGGTTGGCTCTACCGTAGACGGCTTACAAGGCAAAGTCGGAGGAGCATCTGTGACTGTAGCCTGTGTGTGCGTGCTGTGGCCCTTATTTCCATGGTAACTATGATCCAGCTGGGCTGATGAAAGTATGTCTCCTGCAGACACCTTTGTGTGCTCCCATTACTGCTCTGTGTGTGTCCCCTTCCAACTGAGAGAGGGGGAAGAGGAGAGGGGTGGCAGAAGAGAGGGGAGCATGCTGGAGAGGGGGAGGGGAGCATGTTGGAGGGGGGGTGAGCAGAGGAGAGAAGAGGGATGGAGGTAGAGGGGAGAAGGGGGGTAAAGAGATGAGAGGGGGGGGCAGAGGCGAGCCGAGAGGTTGGGGGAAAGAAGAGGAGAAAAGACAAAGGGAGGGAGGGAAGGATTGATTGTAGCAATCACCTCCTTATTGTCGTTGTCAGAAAGAGGGATGATCGATACAAGTAAAACATGGTGGCAGTCAGAAAAAGAAGATGACAAAATATAGACGTGGGGAGTATTATTTTGGACAATTATTACTGTAGTGTGTGTGTGTAAGCCAGATGGCTCATACCACCTCTATCTATCTCCACTTGCATTGAATCATTACATCCTGGTTTCATAGAGGTGACATACACTACATGGCCAAAAGTATGTGGACACCGGCCAATCAAGTTCTTCCACAGCGATCTCGACATACCATTTCTGTATGGACCTTGCTTTGTGCACAGGGGGCATTGTCATGCTGAAACAGGAAAGAGCCTTCCCCAAGCTGTTGCCACAAAGTTGGAAGCACAGAATCGTCTACAATGCCATTGTATGCTGTAGCGTTACGATTTCCCTTCACTGGAACTAAGGGGACTAGACCGAACCATGAAAAACAGCCCCAGACCATTATTCCTCCTCCACCAAACTTTACAGATGGCGCTATGCATTGGGACAGTCAGCGTTCTCCTGGCATCCGCCAAACCCAGATTTGTCTGTCGGACTGCCAGATGGTGAAGCGTGATTCATCACTCCAGAGAACGCTTTTCCACTGCTCAAGAGTCCAATGGCAGTGAGCTTTACACCACTCCAGCCGACGCTTGGCATTGCGCATGGTGATCTTAGGCTTGTTTGCGGCTGTTTCATGAAGCTCCCGACTAACAGTTATTGTGCTGCTGTTGCTTCCAAAGGCAGCTTGGAACTCAGTAGTGAGTGTTGCAACCGAGGACAGACGATTTTTACGTGATACGTGCTTCAGCATTCGGCATTGCCGTTCTGTGAGCTTGTGTGGCCTACCACTTCACGGCTGAGCAGTTGTTGCTCCTAGATGTTTCCATTTCACAATAACACTTACAGTTGACCGGGGCAGTTCTAGCAGGGCAGAAATTTTACGAACTGACTTTTTAGAAAGCAGGCATCCTATGACGGTGCCATGTTGAAAATCACTGAGCCTTTCAGTACGGGCCATTCTACTGCCAATGTTTGTCTATGGCAATTGCAAGACTCTGTGCTCAATGTTATACACCTGTCAGCAACAGGTGGGGCTGAAATGGCCGAATCCACTAGTTTGAAGGGGTGTCCACATACTTTTGGAGTGTACATGATAGATTTCAAACATAAATGAAACATAGATCCGTTTGACCCCTACAATGACGCCTGCTGTTGTACTCACCACCACACCCTCCCCTCCTCCACGTCCTGTTAGACCGGCTCAGTCCAGATTGGCAAGGTTATTTTTATATGCCTCTATTCTGTGTCCCAAAAAGGACCCTATTCCCTCTGTAGTGCACAACTTTTGACCAGAGCCCTGTTTAGTGCACTATAGAGGGGTTAGGGTGCCAATTGGGACAAACCTTATACTATACCTATTTAGCCATAAAGGTCTAACAGACATACCCTGACAGAGCTGTTTGCTTTGGGGCTGGTCGGATGATTAAGTTGTCACACGCTGTACAGATTTGATCGATTTGGTGTCTGAAAGGGCGTTTTATGGCGTATAGTTGATGGTTTTGAATGTAAAAGGAAGGACAGTGTAATGACTGAGAACACATTCTCATTTACAGCAACAATCTGGGGAATAGTTACAGGGGGATGAATGAGCCAATTGGAATCTGGGGATGATTAGGTGGCCATACTGGTATGAGAGTCAGATTGGGAATTTATCCAGGACACTGGGGTTAACACCCCTACTCTTACAATAAGTGCCATGGGATCTTTATTGACCACAGTGAGTCAGAACACCTGTTTAATGTCCCATCTGAAAGACAGCACTCTACACAGGGCAATGTCCCCAATCATTGCCCTGGGGGATTGGGATTCTTTTTTTAAATGTTATTTTTTAGACCAGAGGAAAGAGTGCCTCCTACTGGCCCTCCAACACCACTTCCAGCAGCATCTGGTCTCCCATCCAGGACTAATCCTGCTTAACTTCAGACGCAAGCCAGCAGTGGGATGCAGGGTGAAATGCTGCTGGCAAGGTGTTGGAGGAGTCTGTTACCTTTTTAAACTGCTTGCACACCCAAACACCCCCACACACACACACACCCAAACACCCCACACACATACCCAAACACCCCACACACACACACATACCCAAACACCCCACACACATACCCAAACACCCCACACACATACCCAAACACCCCCACACACACCCAAATACCCCCACACACACCCAAATACCCCCACACACACACCCAAATACCCCCACACACACACCCAAACACCCCACACACACACACATACCCAAACACCCCACACACATACCCAAACACCCCACACACATACCCAAACACCCCACACACATACCCAAACACCCCCACACATACCCAAACACCCCCACACACACACCCAAACACCACCCCCACACCCAAACACCCCCCCCACACATACCCAAACACCCCCCCCACACATACCCAAACACCCCACACACACACACACACACACACACCCAAACACCCCACACACATACCCAAACACACACACCCAAACACCCCACACACACACACACCCAAACACCCCACACACACACACCCAAACACCCCACACACACACACCCAAACACCCCACACACACACCCAAACACCCCCCCACACACCCAAACACCCCCCCCCCCCACACACAAACACCCCCACACACACACACACACACACACCACACACACACACACACACACCACACACACACACCCAAACACCCCACACACACCCAAACACCCCCCACACACACACACACACACCCTACACACACACACACCCAAACACCCCACACACACACACCCAAACACCCCACACACACACACCCAAACACCCCACACACACATACCCAAACACCCCACACACACCCACCCAAACACCCCACACACACCCATACCCAAACACCCCACACACACCCATACCCAAACACCCCACCCACACACATACCCAAACACCCCACCCACCCACACACACACCCAAACACCCCACACACACCCACCCAAACACCCTCCACACACATACCCAAACACCCCACACACACACCCAAACACCCCCCCACACACATACCCAAACACCCCACACACACACACACACACACACCCAAACACCCCCCCCCCCACACACACACACACCCAAACACCCCCACACTCACACACACCCAAACACCCCACACACATACCCAAACACCCCACACACACACATACCCAAACACCCCACACACATACCCAAACCCCCCACACACATACCCAAACACCCCCACACACACCCAAATACCCCCACACACACACCCAAACACCCCCCCCCACACATACCCAAACACCCCACACACACACACACACACACACCCAAACACCCCACACACATACCCAAACACACACACCCAAACACCCCACACACACACACCCAAACACCCCACACACACACACACCCAAACACCCCACACACACACACACACCCTACACACACACACACCCAAACACCCCACACACACACACCCAAACACCCCACACACACATACCCAAACACCCCACACACACATACCCAAACACCCCACACACACCCATACCCAAACACCCCACACACACCCATACCCAAACACCCCACACACACCCATACCCAAACACCCCACCCACACACATACCCAAACACCCCACCCACACACACACCCAAACACCCCACACACACCCACCCAAACACCCCCCACACACATACCCAAACACCCCACACACACACCCAAACACCCCCCCACACACATACCCACCACCCCACACACACACACACACCCAAACACCCCCCACACACATTCCCAAACACCCCCCACACACATTCCCAAACACCCCCCCCCCCACACACACACACAAACACCCCCCCCCCCACACACACACACACAAACACCCCCCCCCCACACACACACACACAAACACCCCCCCCCACACACACACCCAAACACCCCCCCACACACACACCCAAACACCCCCCCCACACACACACACACACAAACACCCCCCCCCACACACATACCCAAACACCCCACACACATACCCAAACACCCCCCCCACACACACACCCAAACACCCCCCCCACACACACACCCAAACACCCCCCACACACACACCCAAACACCCCCCACACACATACCCAAACACCCCCCACACACATACCCAAACACCCCCCACACACATACCCAAACACCCCCACACACATTCCCAAACACCCCACACACATATCCCAAACACCCCCACACACACACCCAAACACCCCCCACACACACACCCAAACACCCCACACACACACCCCCACACACACCCAAACACCCCACACACAAATTTCCAAACACCCCACACACACACACCCAAACACCCCCCCCCACACACACACACACCCAAACACCCCACACACATACCCAAACACACCCCACACACACACACACACACACACCCACACACCCCACACATATACCCAAACACCCCCCACTAACACACACACCCAAACACCCCCCCACACACACACACACCCAAACACCCCACACACATACCCAAACACCCCACACACACACATACCCAAACACCCCACACACACACATACCCAAACACCCCACACATATACCCAAACACCCCCCACTAACACACACACCCAAACACCCCCCCACACACACCCAAACACCCCCCCACACACATACCCAAACACCCCCCCACACACATACCCAAACACCCCCACACCAAAACACCCCCCCACACCCACACCCAAACACCCCCCCCACACACACACCCAAACACCCCCCACACACATTCCCAAACACCCCACACATATACCCAAACACCCCCCACCACACACACCCACACCCAAACACCACACACACACACACACACACACACACACACACCCACACACACACACCCAAACACCCCACCCACACACCCACACAAACACCCCACCCCCCCACACACCCACACAAACACCCCACCCCACACACACACACCCAAACACCCCCCCACACATACCCAAACACCCCACACACATACCCAAACACCCCACACACACATACACACACACACACCCAAACACCCCACACACACACATACCCAAACACCCCACACACACACCCACCCAAACACCCCCCCCACCCACCCAAACACCCCACACACACCCACCCACCCAAACACCCCCCCCACCCACCCACACACCCCAACACCCCACCCACCCAAACACCCCACACACACCCAAACACCCCACACACACCCAAACACCCCACACACACCCAAACACCCCACACACATACCCAAACACACCCCACACACACATACCCAAACACCCCACACACACACACACCCCACCACACACACACAAACACCCCACACACACACACACCCCACACACACACACACCCAAACACACCACACACACATACCCAAACACACCACACACACATACCCAAACACCCCACACACACACACATACCCAAACACCCCACACACACACACATACCCAAACACCCCACACACACACACATACCCAAACACACCCCACACATACCCAAACACCCCCCACACACACACATACCCAAACACCCCACACACACACACACATAGCCAAACACACCCCACACACATACCCAAACACCCACACACACCCACCCACCCAAACACCCCACACACATACCCAAACACCCCCCACACACACACACACACACCCAACCCCCCCCCCCCAAACACCCCACACACACACCCACCCACCCAAACACCCCCACACACATACCCAAACACCCCACACACATACCCAAACACCCCCCACACACATACCCAAACACCCCACACACATACCCAAACACACCCCACACACACCCACCCACCCACCCAAACACCCCACACACACAGAGTGAGATTATGGAATCACAATGACACTGTAATTTCCCTTACACACACACGAACGTACGCGAGGGCTGGGCAATATGGCCTAAAACTCATATCTCGATTCTTTCAAACTTATGGGCGACTCAAAATATATATCTTAATAAAAAAAAAAATGTTATGTTTTCTCTACATAAGCTTTGTTGTAGGTAAAATCCACTGCATTTAAAACATTTAGCAATAATATATTGAATTCAGAGTTTGTGTAATTATACCACGGCTGAATATAAGCCTTCCACATCAATAAGATAATAATAATGTCATTATTTTATCAAAATAGTTGTACCTGCTTTTTTTTGCAATAATCACTGATCTGGCTTTCAGGTCAGTCTATAAAAATGCCCTTTTTGTTACAAATGTAACCAGAACCATGTATAATGTACATTCACTAATAATGTAGCAGGCATTATAGAACACTGGTCTCATAAACAATCTCTCAAGCACAAGCCCACGTTCTAGTGAGTAGCCAGCTAATATTTATATTTCAAGTTTAGCCAACTTGGCATTAGGTATAATTTCACAAGCTCTGAATTCAGCTAACAAGGCAAAACAGTTGAATTGTTGTGAACACACCCTTCTGTTCGTCTCCAACTGTTTGAACAGCATGCTAGCCTGTCCACTTTGTTCAGATTGTTGAAATCAAGGGGCTTACCTTATTTCTCAGAATTAGAACGAGTTGCTAATTTCTTATATAATTGGTTAATGCTTATTGCACAGTTATAAAACACAGACTAAACAGCTAGTATAACAATCTTTATTTGACTAAAATGCTGCTAGCGATATGTGGTACCATAGAGCCATGCGTCCTCTGAAACACAACCCAACCAAGCCACCCTGCTTCTTGACACAATGCACACTTAACCTGGAAGCCAGCCGCACCGATGTGGCCGCTGGGCCAATTGTGCGCCGCCCCATGGGTCTACCGGTCGCAGCCGGCTGCTGCAGAGCCTGGACCCCAATGGTTTCTATTCGCTTATTTTGATCCTAAGCTTGGCGCCTGCGTTCCCGTCTTTGGGACAATGACTCCCATTGTTAGGGTGGAGACATGAGCATCTTGTCATTATATATAGATCTCTGGTGTAAATGGGAAGGTGCACAGCACAGAAGGAGCGAAGGAGACAAGACCAAAAAGACAACATGAGAACAAGCGGACATAAACGCTCCAAAAAATACAAAAAACCTTGATTCTGCAATACAGGCATATGGAATATCACGCAAAAACATATAGTACCAGTCAAAAGTTTGGACACACCTACTCATTCATGGTTTTTCTTGATTTTTACTATTTTCTACATTGTGAAATAAAACATATGAAATGATGTGCTAGCAAAACAGTCCTGTAGCTTGGCATCTGCTTCATAAAAAAGTGGTCAGATGAACCAGATGCTAAGCTACAGGACTGTTTTGCTAGCACAGACTGGAATATGTTCCGGGATTCCTCCAATGGCATTAAGGAGAACACCACATCAGTCACTGGCTTCATCAAGTGCATCGATGATGTCGTCCCCACAGTGACTGTACGTACATACCCCAACCAGAAGCCATGGATTACAGGAAACATCTGCACTGAGCTAAAGGGTAGGAGCGGGACTCTAACCCGGAAGCTTATAAGAAATCCCGCTATGCCCTCCGACGAACCATCACAGGCAAAGCGTCAATACAGGATTTAGATCGAATCGTACTACACCGGCTCCGACGCTCGTCGGATGTGGCAGGGCTTGCCCAGATGGGATGGCGTATCGCTGCAGAATGCTGTGGTTGCCATGCTGGTTAAGTGTGCCTTGAATTCTAAATAAATCACAGACCTTGTCACCAGCACAGCACCCCCACACCCTCGAATGCATTAGATCTCTTACACACACACACACACACACACACACACACACACACACACACACACACACACACACACACACACACACACACACAAGTAGCTCCATGCCTTGGAGCCATATCTCTTCTCTTTCTGACCCATTTTCCCATGCACTGTCACTGGACAATGCCCTCTCCCCTTCTCTTACCCTTCGCAGACAAAAGCTGTTGGTCTCCATGGAGAGACACACACTGATTATAGATCAGCTGTGTTAAATAATGACACCCACTACATCATCTTGACGTAGCTCTTTCCTGCAGTCAAAGGACCTAGTGGCCTCATGGGTGGAATGTTATTCATATTTTTGATAATAAATAAATATATGATAAAAACTGCCAAAAAGTAATGCGTTTCTATGTCAAACAGTTTTGTTATATTTCAGTCTTCTGTGATGTATATACAAAGTGTAATATTGAGGTGAAAACTCAAAATGTAATAAATGTGCTCTATATCTGACATGGTACAGGTGTCTTCTTTTTTAAGCCCATAACCATGTGTATGAGGTGGATACTTTGGTTTCAAAGTAGATTCATTTAAGGACTACCAAGAAACACTCTGTATGACCCTGATTTAGCCCACTTCAGTAAAAGGTTAAGGACTGTTTTATTATGTGGGCCATGAGAGCATTGTGTGTGTGTGATGGGTAAACCACTTCCTGTCATAGACTGATTACAGCTGGAGAGGGTGTGTGTGTGTGTGTGTGTGTGTGTGTGTGTGTGTGTGTGTGTGTGTGTGTGTGTGTGTGTGTGTGTGTGTGTGTGTGTTGGTTCTTCCATCCTTGTGGAGACCTAAAAATTCCCTAAAGTCCCCACAAGGATAGTAAAACAAGGAATATTCTACCTTGTGGGGACATTTCCCACATCCGCATGAGGACAAAGGCTATTTTAAGCTTAAGGGTTAGGTTTAGGGTTACAGTTAGGGTTATGGTCAGGAGTTAAGTTTGGGGTAGGGTTATGGGTTAAGGTTAGGGTTAAGGGTTCGGGAAAATGTGATTTTGAACGGAAATTAATTTTAGGTCCCCACGAGGATAGAAGAACATAACGTGTGTGTGTATGTGTGACACAGACCTGTCCTCATGATCACAGGGCTGATAAGTGTTACTATACTAGTTGACTATACTAGTATGACTAGTGCTGCGGAGAGGATAATGGTCCATATGTTGACCACAGGGATTTGAACTGGGATATACCGTGACTAGCTCATATTATATATGAAATCAGGTTGTTAGGTTATTGCACTTAAATAAAAAGTATGTGACTTACTCCAGCACGCTCTGTATTGTGCATATTGTGAGAGCTCTGTGTGGGCTCCCAGACTTGCCGTAGTGAAGGTTATGGCTAGTGTGGGAACTCTAAACAATGTGTCTTACTAAGCTCTGTTCCCACGTCCCTCTCCCTTCCCACACACACACACACACACACACACACACACACACACACACACACACACACACCACACACACACACACACACCACCAAGCTAATGCAAAATATAGTTTAACTACTAGTTAAACTATATGTAGTTCACTACTCTGCCACACTGCAAGTCTACACACTTCACACGTCGCCTTCGGATGCTCACACACACATACAAAGAAACAAACGCATACGTACACACACACACACACACACACACACACACACACACACACACACACACACACACACACACACACACACACACACGTAGAGAGAGAGAAGGTTACTGTAGTGCATCTAGCTAACTGGAGCTCTGATGCTGTGGATCTGTGGACAGTTTCTGTTTATGCTGCACATGTTTGATGCTGTTTGGATATGAGCATCTCTCTCTCCCTCTGGCTCGCCCTGAAAGTATATGTGTGTTGGTTTCTCTCTCTCTCTCTGTACGAGTGATTGTGTCTGTGTATATATGTGTTTATTTCTTTCTCCGTGTGTGTGTGGTTTTCTTTCTGTACAGTGTGTGGGTGTATGTGTGTGAGCACCCGAAGGCGATGAAGAGTTCCATTATAGCACTGTCTGAGTATGCAGTTGACATGACAGTTTTTATTACAGGGAGTGAGGATGTTAAGGTTCTCTCAAACGTTCTAAATGTGTGTGAGGGGGCCTCCTCAGCTAGAGTTAATTGGGCAAAGAGTGAAACGCTGTGGGTAGGTCAGCTTCAGATAGGGTCCACTCCACGGTTACCAGGGGGGCTTCAGATAGGATCCACTCCACGGTTACCAGGGGGGCTTCAGATAGGATCCACTCCACGGTTACCAGGGGGGCTTCAGATAGGATCCACTCCACGGTTACCAGGGGGGCTTCAGATAGGGTCCACTCCACGGTTACCAGGGGGGCTTCAGATAGGATCCACTCCACGGTTACCAGGGGGGCTTCAGATAGGATCCACTCCACGGTTACCAGGGGGGCTTCAGATAGGGTCCACTCCACAGTTACCAGGGGGGCTTCAGATAGGGTCCACTCCACGGTTACCAGGGGGGATTCAGATAGGGTCCACTCCACGGTTACCAGGGGGATTCAGATAGGATCCACTCCACGGTTACCAGGGGGCTTCAGATAGGATCCACTCCACGGTTACCAGGGGGGATTCAGATAGGATCCACTCCACTGTTACCAGGGGGGATTCAGATAGGGTCCACTCCACGGTTACCAGGGGGGCTTCAGATAGGGTCCACTCCACTGTTACCAGGGGGGATTCAGATAGGATCCACTCCACGGTTACCAGGGGGGCTTCAGATAGGGTCCACTCCACTGTTACCAGGGGGGATTCAGATAGGATCCACTCCACGGTTACCAGGGGGGGCTTCAGATAGGGTCCACTCCACGGTTACCAGGGGGGATTCAGTGGGGCAGAGATGGGATGAAGACTTTGTTTTTTTCCCTAGGCTCCCATGTCTTTTGAAAAAAGAACTGTGAGGGTGTAGTGGAGAAGGTGTGTGCCAGATAGTCTAGGTGGAAAAGGGTGCAACCCCAGCTGTATTATAGGGGAAGGGTGCTGGTAATAACCTAGCCGTCTCTACCCTGTGGCACAGACTAATGATTTTACAGCCACTGTGGGTCTGATACAAGAGCTTCAGAGGATCCTTGTTAATTTCTTCTGGTCTGGACAACACTGGATTAAAGCTGCAGCCCTTACCTGCCACTACACGAGGATGGGCAAGGCCTGGTGGATATTTCCTCTAGGATCATGGCTTTCCGGCTTCAAGCAGCCCAGAGACTGTTGTACAGTGACAGTTCTAGGTGGGTTGACACAGCCTATACATTAATGAGGAGAGCAGGCTGTTTGGGCTTAGACAAGAACCTTTTCCTCATAAGGCCAGAGGGGGGTTTGTCTGGCCTGATTCCATTCTATGAGTCTGTTATGCAGGCTTGGAGAGTTTTGGACATATCCTGTAAGGCTGGCACACCACCAGGGATGTGGCTTTCTGAAGAGCCTCTTTTTTTTATAACCCTGTCATCCAGTCCCGTGTTATGGGTTCAGCTAGCCTACGTTCATGCCTGTTAGGTGTGGGGTGTACCAAGCTGGGTCATCTGATGCGGAGTAGGAGCAGATCGTTGGAGGAGCTGGGAGAAAGAGCGGGGATACGATCATCTCGCCGACTGAGGAAGGTCGCCGCTGAGGTCTGTGATTACTTGCCAGTACTTCATCGGCAGAATGTGACTGATACTTCCAATTCTGATCAGTGGACGGAGGGTCTGGATGATGTGTTCCCTGTGCTGAATGTTAGTGCTGCGGTGGGGGCATTAGAGGAGGATGGAGGGTCTGGATGATGTGTTCCCTGTGCTGAATGTTAGTGCTGCGGTGGGGGCATTAGAGGAGGATGGAGGGTCTGGATGATGTGTTCCCTGTGCTGAATGTTAGTGCTGCGGTGGGGGCATTAGAGGAGGATGGAGGGTCTGGATGATGTGTTCCCTGTGCTGAATGTTAGTGCTGCGGTGGGGGCATTAGAGGAGGATGGAGGGTCTGGATGATGTGTTCCCTGTGCTGAATGTTAGTGCTGCGGCAGGGGCATTAGAGGAGGATGTGGGGATGCTGCTTTCCTTCCATACCCCGGAGCTGGGGGAGTTCAAGGAGGTGGGGAAGAAGGCCATGTTCATAATTTGTGTAAAAGTGTCCCGTGCTTCTTCCCTAGAAGGGGTAAAATCAACGAGGTGGGCAGGTGTGTTTGGTCCAGGTGCCTCCTCAAAAGACTGTTGGCGGTCTTTATTTAAACTGCCTATTGAAACGAGGACAGCTGACCTCCAATGGAGGATAATACATGGAGCTATAGCCACTAACATGTATCTGGTACACCTGGATCCTACTGTTGGGGAGGGGTGTCTATTCTGTGCTGAGTCTGAAACTCTGGCACATCTATTCTTACAGTGTCCCCGGTTGGTCGGGATGATTAACCTGATCACTGGTTGGTTCTCAGCTCTGGGAGAGGTTTTCTCTTTCCAACTGTTTATATTTGGGCCAAAGTATAGATTTAGTCGAATGGATGTAGTTCTCTTGATTAACTTTGTGTCAGGGCAGCTAAATTAGCAATACGAAAGTCACGAAAGAACAGTATTCCAGGCCTGGGGTCTGTGGGTGTGGTGGGAATGCTGGATGGGATGTTGGCAGCTAGACTGAAGGTTGAGTTTGCGTATGTAAGGGGTGCGTACTAGCGGCAGAGAAGTCAGATGCAGGAGAGCAAAACCTGTGGTTCCAACGGCTCAGTTTAATAAATAAAATCCACCGGATTACAGAACAATAATAAATTAGATTTTGAACGGAAATTAATTTTAGGTCCCCACGAGGATAGAAGAACATAACGTGTGTGTGTGTGTGTGTGTGTGTGTGTGTGTGTGTGTGTGTGTGTGTGTGTGTGTGTGTGTGTGTGTGTGTGTGTGTGTGACACAGACCTGTCCTCATGATCACAGGGCTGATAAGTGTTACTATACTAGTTGATAACCCGACGCACACCAGAACATAACGTGCACAAGCACTTACAAAAAACAATACCAGACAAGGACATGTGGGGAAAAGAGGATTAAATACACAACATGTAATCGATGGGATTCAAACCAGGTGTGTGGGAAGACAAGACATAACAAATGGAAAATGAAAAGTGGATCGGCGATGGCTAGAAGACCGGTGACGTCGACCGCCGAACGTCGCCCGAACAAGGAGAGGGACCGACTTCGGAGGAAGTCGTGACAGTATCCCCCCTTGACACGTGGCTCCAGCAGCGCGCCGACACCGGCCTCGGGGACGACCCGGAGTGGGATCCATGGGCCGCTCCTCTGTGTCGTACAGCCGAGACAATGCGTCTGCCTTCACGTTCTGGGAGCCTGGTCTATAGGAAAGGGTAAACACAAAACGGGTGAAAAACATGGCCCACCTTGCCTGGTGAGGGTTCAGTCTCCTCGCCGCTCGGATGTACTCCAGATTGCGGTGGTCAGTCCAGATGAGAAAAGGGTGTCTAGCCCCCTCAAGCCTATGTCTCCACGCCTTCAAGGCCTTGACGACAGCCAACAGCTCCCGGTCTCCCACGTCATAGTTTCGCTCCGCCGGGCTGAGCTTCTTCGAGAAGAAGGCACAGGGGCAGAGCTTCGGTGGCGTACCCGAGCACTGAGAGAGCACAGCTCCTATCCCTGCCTCGGACACGTCCACCTCCACTATGAATGCCAAAGAGGGATCCGGATGGGCCAGCACGGGAGCTGAGGTAGACAGAGCCCTCAGGTGACTAAAAGCCCTGTCCGCCTCAGCTGACCACTGCAAACGCACCGGGCCCCCCTTCAGCAGTGAGGTAATGGGAGCCGCTACCTGACCAAAACCCCAGATAAACCTCCGGTAGCAGTTGGCAAACCCTAAGAACCGCTGCACCTCCTTTACCGTGATGGGAGTCGGCCAATTACGCACGACTGAAATGTGGTCACTCTCCATCTCCACCCCTGAGGTGGAAATGCGATACCCTAAGAAGGAGACGGACTGCTGAAAGAACAGGCATTCCTCAGCCTTGACGTACAGGTCATGCTCCAACAGTTGACCAAGCACCCTGCGCACCAGGGACACATGCTTGGCGCGTGTAGCGGAGTATATCAAAATGTCATCAATATACACCACTACACCCTGCCCGTGCAGGTCCCTGAAAATCTTGTCTACAAAGGCTTGGAAGACTGATGGCGCATTCAACAACCCGTACGGTTTGACGACGTACTCATAGTGCCCTGAGGTGGTACTGAAAGTTGTCTTCCACTCGTCTCCCTCCCGGATATGCACCAGGTTGTAAGCGCTCCTGAGATCTAGTTTGGTGAAGAAGCGCGCCCTGTGCATTGACTCAATCGCTGTGGCTATGAGCGGTAGTGGGTAACTATACCTCACAGTGATCTGGTTCATACCCCGATAGTCAATACACGGGAGTAGACCTCCCTCCTTCTTCACCCGCCTCCTCGAGTTTCTTTTTTGTGAAGTGGAGGACCGAATATACCCCTGACGCAGGGATTCGGAGACATATGTTTCCATAGCCTCCGTCTCCGCCTGTGAGAGGGGATACACGTGACTCCTGGGAAGTGCAGCGTCTACCAGGAGATTCATCGCCCCGTTGATGGGGTGGTAATTGAGTCGCCTTCTTTTTAAAGAAGGCGAGAGCCAAATCAGCTGTAACTCTAGCGGCCACCCCGAGAGAGCCCTCTGTGGCCAAGAAACAGTGGGGTTATGACAAGCTAACCAGGGTAGGCCTAGCACCACGGGAAACGCAGGAGAGTGAATAAGGAAGAGACTAATTCTCTCCTTCCTCCTCTCCCTGCGTCACCATGCCCAGAGTAGCGGTAACCTCCCTAAACAACCCTGACCCTAATGGTCGACTATCTAATGCGTGAACGGGGAAGGGCACAGCCACAGGAACAATGGGGATCCCTAACCTCGGGCGAATGCTCTATCAATAAAATTCCCAGCCGTGCCTGAATCGACGAGCACCTTATGCTGGGAATGCGGGGAAAACTCAGGGAAAGTGACAAACACAAACATATGTACAACAGAGGGCCCTGGGTGAGAATGGTGCCGGCTCACCTGGGGTGACGCCAGAGCGCCCTGCCTGCTGCCTCGATACCCAGAGGAACCAACCCGGCACCGACCGGCTGTGTGACCTCTGCTGCCACAGATGGTACACGAGCTGGAACCCCCTCCGGTCTCCCTGCGCACCGCCCCTCCCAGCTCCATGGGTATCGGAGAGGGGGTGCGTGGGGATGGAACTCGGAAACGGCGGGTGAACTCCTCAAACTGGTCCAATGCCGCATCTCCCTCTCTCCACATGGCGTTGGCTCACTCCAGGGCTTTCCCGGTGAGGCACGAGATGAGGGCGGACACCCTCTCACGGCCCGATAGAGCCGGGTGGACGGTTGCCAGGTATAGGTCCAGTTGTAATAGGAACCCCTGGCAGTTTGCAGCCGTCCCATCATATTCCTGGGGAAGGGAGAGACGAATCCCATTGGGACCAGGAGAAGGAGGGGTGCGTAGTGGAGACCGCGGTTGTGCTGGTGGAGGCGCTGGGAGAACTCCCTGTCTCTCCCAGCGATCCATTGTCTGGACAACGCGGTCCATGGCGGTGCCAAGATGGTGGAGCATTGCTGCGTGCTCCTGGACGCGCTCCTCCACCCCTGTACCCGGGGTACCTGCTCCTGCTGACTCCATAAGTTTGGCCCGGTATTCTGTAAGGGGTGCGTACTGGCGGCAGAGAGGTCAGGCGCAGGAGAGCAAAAACTGTGGTTCCAATGGCTCAGTTTAATAAATAAAACCCACCGGATTACAGAACAATAATAAATGGGTACATAACCCGACGCACACCAGAACATAACGTGCACAAGCACTTACAAAAAACAATACCGGACAAGGACATGTGGGGAACAGAGGGTTAAATACACAACATGTAATTGATGGGATTCAAACCAGGTGTGTGGGAAGACAAGACATAACAAATGGAAAATGAAAAGTGGATCGGCGATGGCTAGAAGACCGGTGACGTCGACCGCCGAAAGCCGCCCGAACAAGGAGAGGGACCGACTTCGGAGGAAGTCGTGACAGCGTATTACACAATGGTTAAGAACATTGGGCTATTTATGAGTATATGGGGTATTCAGAGGCTGTTGTGTTTAGTTACTGTGGTGGAAGATTTGGTGTTGTGTTTTTAATTGATGTTTAATCATGTTTTTGTTTGTTTGAGTTGTTTATTGTTTTGTGGGTTCCCAGACCCAATCAAGTAAAAAAAAAAAAAAAAAACGTTTTAAAATCGTTCTCGCTCTCTCTCTCTCAATTCAATTCAATTCAATTTAAGGGCTTTATTGGCATGGGAAATGTATCTTTACATTGCCAAAGTAAGTGGAATAGATAATAAACAAAAGTGAAATAAACAATAAAATCAACATTACACTTCCAAAATAATAAAGACATTTCAAATGTCATATTATGTATATATACAGTGTTGTAATGATTTGCAAATAGTTAAAGTACGAAAGGGAAAATAAATAAACATAAATGTAGGTTGTAGTTACAATGGTGTTTGTTCTTCACTGGTTGACCTTTTCTTGTGGTAACAGGTCACAAATCTTGCTGCTGTGATGGCACACTGTGGTATTTCACCCAGTAGATATGGTAGTTTATCAAAATTGGGTTTGATTTTGAATTCTTTGTGGGTCTGTGTAATCTGAGGGAAATCTCTCTCTTTTCCCCCTCTCTCTTTCCCTCCACCCCCTCTCTGTTTCACTATATCTGTCTCTCTCTCTCATTTCCGCATATGTTGAAGCTCTTTTACATAATCTCAGGTGTTTGTGCAGTGCCCGCCATCCGTTGAGACACAGCATGCTCTTGAATCAAATGGATTGGAGTAATAATATCTTATTTAAACCCACCAAAACAACATCTCTGGATTTGTCCCTTGAATCACAGGTGGCTGCTATGTGTGACACAGAGAGAAGGATGAGGGAGAAAGAGGAGAGAAAGGTGGGGAAAATAGAAAAAAAGAGACAGGTGGATAGCCTGAGAGAAAGGAGAGGGGAGGGCCAGTGGTACATGTTTGTGTGATGTTACTGTACTGAATTTTATAGCAAGATGAATTATTTGGGGTGGTCCTGGCCTGAAAATACTGTCAACCACCTACTGTAGCTAGCTACAAGCCAAACACACTAATGTTATCATGTCACAATGTGCATTTCTAGCTTTAGCTAGCTAGCTAACGTTAGCTAGTTGAAATAAAGGCATTGGGCATCTTGTGGGGTTTATGCAGTGTAACTACATGATGCTATAGTTAGATTCCTTTAAGTACAAAACGGTCCGAATACAGAAGATGCTAGCTAGCTATGTAGCAGTGTTAGCTAGCTTGAACATTGAACACATTAAAGTTAGCAGGTAATTTAGATAGCAGGCTAAAACGCAATCCAACACTTACTTACCTGTCCATGAGAATGGTAGCCATTTTGGCGTCACTCTTACCACCTTTCAAAATGAATTCCAATGTTTTCCGGTTTCTGTTTTGGTCTTTTTCTCACTTCTTTTTCTCTTATGGGGTCGAGTTGATTCAGATCCAAGAACTGAGAAGGATGCTTGTTTATGTTGTCCCTACTACAAGGACAGTTTATCTGCAAACAAGTTAGCTAGCTTGCTGGCTTCGTCTGCTCTGTGTTTGTTTCTGGCGGCTGTAATGTTAGCTTGCAAGTGACTTTAAGTTCGTTCACCAGCTCTGGGGCAGTAGGGTCATTCGAGTAGGCAGGATTTAACGCAACGACACACCTAGCCCTGGAGGCCAGCACAAAAGCAATCCCTTTTGCATGGGAAAACACAGAATCCTACTTAAAAACTGCAATATGTAACATTTTGGGTGATCTGCCCAAATTCACATCGAAATATGAGTTATAGATCAGTCATTCTCATCGAAAGCAAGTCTAAGAAGTGGTAGATCTGTTCTACTGTATGTGTGGTACTTCTGTGCTTCCCGTGCTTAAGTCTAGTTTTTGTGTCTTTTACTTTCGGTTTTGTACACCAGCTTCAATCAGCTAAAAATATAATAATTTTGGTCATGTAAAATATATATTTACAGCGGTTTAGATGGTAAATTATTCTCTACACTATACTTGCTTGTTTTGTCACATAAACTGATATTAAGCAAACTATTTGTCACGCCCTGACCTGAGAGAGCCTTTTTATGTCTCTATTTAGGTTTGGTCAGAGTGTGATTTGGGTGGGCATTCTATGTCCTTTTTTCTATGCTTTGTATTTCTTTGTTTTGGCCTGGTATGGCTCTCAATCAGGAACAGCTGTACATCGTTGTCGCTGATTGGGAGTCATACTTAGGCAGCCTGTTTTCCTTTGGGGTTTGTGGGTAGTTAATTTCTGTTTAGTGTTTTGTTATACCTGACAGAACTGTTTGGCTGTCATTTTCTTGTTTTGTTCAAAGTGTCTTGATTACAATTAAATATGAGCACTCAACACGCTGCGCCTTGGTCTACTCCTTCAGACAGCCGTTACACTATTAAAAAAAATGCAACCAGGGAATGTGCCCCGGCCAGATTAGTCGAATCCCCTCACTGAAAGTAACTGGCGCATAAAACAGCTGGCCGCGAGGCTTACAAGGCCGAATTCAAATGCCGACATCGAATTCAAAGCAATTTCAAAAGCAATCGGTGCTCTGCCTAAACAGCTGACCGGCAAAGCAAGCTGTCTGACACTGTGTCTGCTCTCTGCTTTCTTAAAGTGAGAGAATGGCACACATGCTGGCAACTTCTCTTCGAGCGATGCTCCACATGTTCCTAAAGCCAGCCATCCAATACGCTAAACAGCCGTTGCATTTTAATTAGGATTGGATCATTTTTGGTTTTGAGCTAGGGTATGGAGACAACTGATGCCCCTGGGGAGGGCTGGAGAGAGAGAGAGGGGAGATGGATTATGTTTGATGTCATTATATTATAGCTTTGATTATTTTTTGGGGGACAGGTAGATAAGGTATTACAGTTATTAATACAGTTCAATTATTATCTTGTGTAAATTCTTCCGGTTTACATACAGTACCAGTCAAAAGTTTGGACACACCTTCTCATTCAAGGGTTTTTCTTTATTTTTATTATTTTCTACATTGTAGAATAATAGTGAAGACATCAACTATGAAATAACACATATGGAATCATGTAGTAACCAAAAATGTGTTAAACAAATGAAAATATATTTTATATTTGAGATTCTTCAAAGTAGCCACCCTTTGCCATGATGACAGCTTTGCGCACTCTTGGCATTCTCTCAACCAGCTTCATTTGGTAATCACCTGGAATGCATTTCAATTAACAGGTGTGCCTTGTTACAAGTTAATTTATGGAATTTCTTTCCTTCTTATTGCATTTGAGCCAATCAGTTGTGTTGTGACAAGGTAGGGGTGGTATACAGAAGTCCATATTATGTCAAGAACAGCTCAAATAATAGAAATGACAGTCCATCATTACTTTAAGACATGAAGGTCAGTCAATCTGGAAAATTGAAAGAACTTTGAAAGTTTTCTCAAGTGCAGTCGCAAAAACCATCAAGCGTTTTGATTATACTGTCTCTAATGAGGACCGCAACAGGAAAGGAAGACCAAAAGCTACCTCTGCTGCAGAGGATACGTTCATTGGAGTTACCAGCTGCAGCCCAAATAAATACTTCACAGAGTTCAAGTAACAGACACATCTCAACATGAACTGTTCAGAGGAGACTTGCTTGAATCAGGCCTTCATGGTCGAATTGCTGCAAAGAAACCACTACTAAAGGACACCAATAATACGAAGAGACTTGCTTGGGCCAAGAAACACGAGCAATGGACAATAGACCGGTGGAAATCTGTCTTTTGGTCTGATGAGTCCAAATTTGAGATTTTTGCTTCCAACCGCTGTGTCTTTGTGAGACGCAGAATAGGTGAACGGATGATCTCCACATGTGTGGTTCCCACCGTGAAGCATGGAGAAGGAGGTGTGATGGTGTCGGGGTGCTTTGCTGGTGACACTGTCAGTGATTTTATTTAGAATTCAAGGCACAATTAACCAGCGTGACTACCACAGCATTCTGCAGCGATACGCCATCCCATCTGGTTTGCGCTTAATATCACGTTTCAGGTAACACCCAAATGCAGGCTGTATTGAAGTAACAATGTTTATTACAGCAACAGGGACAGGCAAATGACAGGTCAAGGCAGGCAGGGGTCGATAATCCAGAGTAGTGGCAAAGGTACAGGACAGCAGGCAGGCTCAGGGTCAGGTCAGGCAGAGGTCAGTAATCCAGAGTAGAGGCAAAGGTACAGGACAGCAGGCAGGCTCAGGGTCAGGTCAGGCAGAGGTCAGTAATCCAGAGTAGAGGCAAAGGTACAGGATGGCAGGCAGGCTCAGGGTCAGGTCAGGCAGAGGTCAGTAATCCAGAGTAGTGGCAAAGGTACAGGACAGCAGGCAGGCTCAGGGTCAGGTCAGGCAGAGGTCGGTAATCCAGAGTAGAGGCAAAGGTACAGGATGGCAGGCAGGCTCAGGGTCAGGTCAGGCAGAGGTCAGTAATCCAGAGTAGAGGCAAAGGTACAGGATGGCAGGCAGGCTCAGGGTCAGGTCAGGCAGAGGTCAGTAATCCAGAGTAGAGGCAAAGGTACAGGACAGCAGGCAGGCTCAGGGTCAGGTCAGGCAGAGGTCAGTAATCCAGAGTAGAGGCAAAGGTACAGGACAGCAGGCAGGCTCAGGGTCAGGTCAGGCAGAGGTCGGTAATCCAGAGTAGTGGCAAAGGTACAGGATGAAAACCAGGAGAACGAGAGAGAGAAAAAAAGAGAGACTGGGGAAAAGCAGGAGCTGAGACAAAACGCTGGTTGACTTGACAAACAAGATGAACTGGCAAAGACAGACAGAAAACACAGTTATAAATACCCAGGGGATATGTGGAGAAGAGGGTGACACCTGTAGGGGGGTGGAGACAAGCACAAGGACAGGTGATACAGATCAAGGCGTGACATTAATGGGACTATCATTTGTTTTTCAACAGGACAATGACCCAACACACATCCAGGCAGGGTAAGGGCTATTTTACCAAGAAGGAGAGTGATTGAGTGCTCCATCACATGACCTGGCCTCCACAATCACCCGACCTCAACCCAATTGAGATGGTTTGGGATGAGTTGGACCACAGAGTGAAGGAAAAGCAGCTAACAAGTGCTCAACAGTCTTGTGGGAACTCCTTCAAGACTGTTGGAAAAGCATTCCAGGTGAAGCTGGTTGAGAGAATGCCAAGAGTGTGCAAAGCTGTCTTCAAGGCAAAGGGTGGCTACTTTGAAGAATCTAAAACCTAAAATATATTTTCATTTGTTTACCACCTTTTTTGGTTACTACATGATTCCATATGTGTTATTTCATAGTTTTGACGTCTTCACTATTATTCTACAATGTAGAAAATAGTAATAATAAGTAAAAACCCTTGAATGAGTAGGTGTGTCCAAACTTTTGACTGGTACTGTACTTATAGAGCTCATTTTGATTACTGTTACAGTGCTATTTGGGTTGTTAATTGGATTTGTCATGACGTTCTGAATTACATTTTTTTGTAGTACTCTTTTTCTTTAGTAACATTTTAATTATTTGTGTACTTCTTTGTCATTTTACTGTGTTGTTTGAAGCTAATAACATAAGCATTTCGCTGCACCTGTTATAACATCTGCTAAACTGTGTATGTGACTAATAAACTTTGATTTGATTTAAATTATATTTTTTTAATTAGGCCATTTTAAGGCTTACAGGGGACGGTAGTGAGAGTTGGCTTGTCGATCACCCTGTTGGCATCTTTCTCCTTCTCATTTAAGTTCGACTTAAAGCTCTGTATAGATCTGAAATGATTAGATAGGTGTACAGTGAGTTTGGAAAGTATTCAGACCCCTTCCCTTTTTCCACATTTTGTTACGTTACAGCCTTATTCTAAAATTGATTAAATTCCATTTTTCCCTCATCAATCTACAAACGGCCCCATAATGACAAAGCGAAAACAGCTTAGCAAATTTATAAAAAATAATAAAAAACACCTTATTTACATAAGTATTCAGACCGTTTACGATGAGACGTTGAGAAATTGAGCTCAGGTGCATCCTGTTTCCATTGATCATCATTGAGAGTTTTCTACGCATTTACATTTTTTACATTTTAGTCATTTAGCAGACGCTCTTATCCGGAGCGACTTACAGTAGTGAATGCATACATTTCATTTCATGCATTTTTTTTATTTAAATTATTATTATTGAAAAAAAAAAAATTGTACTGGCCCCCGTGGGAATCGAACCCACAACCCTGGCGTTGCACACACCATGCTCTACCAACTGAGCCACAGGGAAGACCTTGGTTAGACTCCACCTGTGGAATATTCAATTGATTAGACATGTCTATATAAGGTCCCCCAGTTGACAGTGATGTCAGAGCAAAAATAAAGCCATGAGGTCGAAGGAATTGTCCAAAGAGCTCTGAGACAGGATTGTGTCGAGACACAGATCTGGGGAAGGGTACCGAAGAATGTATGCAGCATTGAAGGTCCCCAAGAACATAGGGACCTCCATCATTCTTAAATGGAATAAGTTTGGAACCAACAAGACTCTTCCTAGAGCTGGCCGCTCGGTAAAACTGAGCAATTGGGGGAGAAGGGCCTTGGTAAGGGAGGTGACCAAGAACCCGATGGTCACTCTGACAGAGCTCAAAAGTTCCTCTCTGGAGATGGGAGAACCTTCCTGAAGGACAACCATCTTTGCAGCACTCCACCAATCAGACCTTTATGGTACAGTGGCCAGACGGAAGTCACTCCTCAGTAAAAGGCACATGACAGCCTGCTTGGAGTTTGCCAAAAGGCACCTAAAGACTCTCAGACTATGAGTAACAAGATTCTCTGGTCTGATGAAACCAAGATTGAACACTTTGGCCTGAATGCCTAGCGTTACTTCTGGAGGAAACCTGGCACCAACCCTACGGCGAAGCATGGTGGTATTGGTGGCTGAATTTTTGTTCAGAGGCAGTTACTGGGAGACTAGTCAGGATCGAGGGAAAGATGAACGGAGCAAAGTACAGAGAGATCCTTGATGAAAACCTGCTCCAGAGCACTCAGGACCTCAGACTGGGGCAAAGGTTCACCTTCCAACAGGACATCGACCCTCAGCACACAGCCAAGACAACGCAGGAGTGGCTTCGGGACAAGTCTCTGAATGCGTGGCCCAGCCAGAGCCTAGACTTGAACCCAATCTAACATCTCTGAAGAGACCTGAAAATAGCTGTGCAGCGACTCTCTCCCAATCCAACCTGACAGAGCCTGAGAGGATCTGCAGAGAAGAATGGGAGAAACTCCTCAAATACAGGTGTGCCAAGCTTGTAGCGTCATACCCAAGAAGACTCAAGGCTGTAATTGCTGTCAAAGGTGCTTCAACAAAGTACTGAGTAAAGAGTCTGAATACTTATGTAAATGTGATATTTCAGTTTGCTATTTCTAATAAATTTATACATATCTGGTTTTGATTTCTCATTATGGGGAATTGTGTGTAGATTAATGAGAAAAAAACATTTATATCAATTTTAGAATAAGGCTGTAACGTAACAGAATGTGGAAAAAGTCAAGGGGTCTGAATACATTCAGAATACACTGTAGATATCCTCTGATCAGGAATTTGGGGCATATTGCTTATCTACCTAATGCTTTCAGCTCTACACTAGTACCCTAGCAGTTAGGGTGTCGTGGTAGGAAGTGTGTTGATTTGGGAACTGGGCCCTCCTCAGTTCTACTACCCTATATATATGCCACTCCAATCTGTCTCTCCCCTGTACATTTTAAATTGACGGGCCACTATTACCACATATGAGTTAAATTGGAACAGCACTCACACTAACGGGTGCAACAAATATAGCCTCTTACAAGGCACGTCTCAAAATATGTTAATTAGGTTTTTGGCTCTCCAAAAATACAGTACGGTACTGTATTCTGTGGGATGGAATTACAGTAACATTTGAAATACAGCAATTTCCCTGCCCACAACATTTTCCCACAATGAACCATGATTTACATTATGCTGCAGCATAATGCTTGTATTTTACTATAGATAATACCCCAAATGAACCCCTTAGTGACACTCTGGCCACTTTTGGTCTCAGTCCACCCAGCCCCAGCTGGCACTGAACCCCCCCCGCCCCTACTCCTCCCTCCATCCGTCCTTCCCTCTCCTCCTTCTGCCCTCAGCTGTCCTCTGTCTCCCCGTGGTCTATCTCTCTACTCTCCTCTCTTTCGTTCTCTCTGTCCTTCATTCAAGGCCTCATCCAATCTCTCCCCCCTTCTCTCTCTCTGATGAGATAAGGGACTCACTTCCATCTGCTTTCATTCCTCCTCTTCTTCTTCCCTCTTCCCTCTTCCCCCTTTCCCCAGGCCCCTTCTCCTCCACTCTGTCCTCCTCCTGTCCTTCCCTCCCCCGTCCCTCTGTTTTGCTGTTCCTCTCCATGTTTGATTATGTTTACAGCATGTCTAAGATAGATCTTAATGACGATAGATTAATCATAGTTTACAGTGAGAGTTAAGATGTCCGACGTGATGTTAGCTAGCTCGATGAAAACATCTCATAATAAGTTTTTAAAAGTTTACATTTAATGACCTCTCATTTCCTCTCCGCACCTTTCATCTGTCCTCCCTTCCCTCTATTATACCCTTCATCCCATCTTTCTCCCCTTCTTCTCTTTTCCCTAAATCGTTCAATCCCTCTCTTCCTCCCCTCATTTACTGTCTTCACTTGTTTAGAGAGAATTATAATAACCCTACTACTACTACTATTACTATTACTCGTACTACTACTAGTACTATTACTACTACTAGTACTATTACTACTACTATTACTACTACTACTACTATTACTACTATTACTACTACTAGTAGTACTGTTACTACTACTAGTACTATTACTACCACTATTACTACTAGTACTACTATTACTATTACTAGTACTATTACTAGTGCTATTACTACTATTACTATTACTGGTACTACTACTATTACTACTACTAGTACTATTACTACTATTACTATTACTAGTACTATTACTCGTCATTAATCTGTAGTACCAGCTGCTTTAGTGTTGTTGTCTCTCACCTAGCGACTAGAGAAACAACCCACTAGTTGAATCAACCTTCAACACATCACTACAGTGCATGTCTACACTGTAGCTTAAAGGGACTGGCAGGTTCATCCGTTCGTTGACCTTGTTGCCTTTGACTCCGCGCCATGCATCCATAAACCTCTTTTCCCGGTGCATTAGTGTCTGTTTGGGCAGCGGATGGGCTGAGTGTCTGGTGTAAGTGGATCCATAAGCTGGTGAGATCTAGAGGGGTTAGGGCCAAATTGCCCTTGAAGGACACTTTAATGAAGTCCAGTTGGACAGGACAGGAGAGGGAGTCAGAGGGCTGTGTCCAAAATGGCACCCAATCTCCTATATAGTGCACTACTTTTGACCAGGACCCATAATAGGGTGCAATTTGGGACACACACACACTGTGTGATTTAGACAGAGCACAGGTAGGCAGACAGCACTGTGTGATTTAGACAGAGCACAGGTAGGCAGACAGCACTGTGTGATTTAGACAGAGCACAGGTAGGCAGACAGCACTGTGTGATTTAGACAGAGCACAGGTAGGCAGACAGCACTGTGTGATTTAGACAGAGCACAGGTAGGCAGACAGCACTGTGTGATTTAGACAGAGCACAGGTGGGCAGACAGCACTGTGTGATTTAGACAGAGCACAGGTGGGCAGACAGCACTGTGTGATTTAGACAGAGCACAGGTAGGCAGACAGCACTGTGTGATTTAGACAGAGCACAGGTAGGCAGACAGCACTGTGTGATTTAGACAGAGCACAGGTAGGCAGACAGCACTGTGTGATTTAGACAGAGCACAGGTAGGCAGACAGCACTGTGTGATTTAGACAGAGCACAGGTAGGCAGACAGCACTGTGTGATTTAGACAGAGCACAGGTAGGCAGACAGCACTGTGTGATTTAGACAGAGCACAGGTAGGCAGACAGCACTGTGTGATTTAGACAGAGCACAGGTAGGCAGACAGCACTGTGTGATTTAGACAGAGCACAGGTAGGCAGACAGCACTGTGTGATTTAGACAGAGCACAGGTAGGCAGACAGCACTGTGTGATTTAGACAGAGCACAGGTAGGCAGACAGCACTGTGTGATTTAGACAGAGCACAGGTAGGCAGACAGCACTGTGTGATTTAGACAGAGCACAGGTAGGCAGACAGCACTGTGTGATTTAGACAGAGCACAGGTAGGCAGACAGCACTGTGTGTGTGTTTGTTCTCCACCTCTTTCCTCCAGTAAAGACAGGTTATAACCAGTGCTATAGAGGTGGAGGGATGGTCCCTGGTTCTAGAAGAACTGTATCCCCAGGGAGGGGGCTGTCCCCCCTCCTGGGAGGGGGCTGTCCTCTGAACGCGTCCCCACTGGCTGTGGTTGCGTCCCAAATATAATCTGGTCAATAGGAGTGCCCTATATAGGGAATATAGGATGCCAGTTAGGACGTATCCACTGACTGTCTGATCCTCCTCTAGGCCTTAGAGAGGAGTTAACATCAACAACCTCCAACCTCCAACACACACTGTTGAACTGCCTTGTAAGGCCAGTTGTGTTAAAGCTCCAGGTTGAGGAGCTCAGTGCAGCTAGGGGGGGGGGGGGGGGGGGTGTGTGTGTGTGTGTGTGTGTGTGTGTGTGTGTGTGTGTGTGTGTGTGTGTGTGTGTGTGTGTGTGTGTGTGTGTGTGTGTGTGTGTGTGTGTGTGTGTGTGTGTGTGTGTGTGTGTGTGTGTGTTCTGCCTGCCAGGCACCACAAGTCTCAGCCACAGCAGTGACACAGTGCAGGCCATCAGAACCCCCCATCATCTCAGCCTTTCACACAGGAAATGGGTGTGACACTCACAGCTAAACTGAGGATGGTGGATTAGCGCAGGGGGTACAATCTCTCTCTCTCTCTCTCTCTCTCTCTCTCACACACACACTCTGAAGAACCCTTCACACAAACTCTTTACAAAAGGTTAATTGTAGGGCAGGGATATCAGACACATGGTGCCACAGTACTAAGGGACTTGTGTGGGTGTGTTAAAAGGCAGCTCAAGTGTGTGTGTGTGTGTGAGGAGGGTGAGGTCATAGTGATTCCCTGTTGTGTTGTGACCTCAGTAACACGTGTCCCCTGTGGAGACATTCGTTCCCTCCACTCTTTCATCCCAGAAGCTGCTGACACCATCCCTCCCTTCCTCCCATCCCATCCCTTCCTCCTCTCCCTCCCTCCATCCCTCCTCTCTCCCTCTCTCCCTCCATCCCTCCTCTCTCCCTCCATCCCTCCTCTCCTCCTTCCTCCTCCCTCCATCCCTCCTCTCCTCCCTCCATCCCTCCTCTCTCCCCCATCCCTCCTCTCCTCCTTCCCTTCCTCTCTCCATCCCTCCTCTCCTCCTTCCCTTCCCTTCCTCCTCTCTCCCTCCCTCCATCCCTCCTCTCTCCCTCCATCCCTCCTCTCCTCCTTCCCTTCCTCCTCCCTCCCTCCCTCCATCCCTCCTCTCTCTCCCTCGATCCCTCCTCTCCTCCCTCCCTCCATCCCTCCTCTCTCCCTCCATCCCTCCTCTCCTCTCCTTCCCTTCCCTTCCCTCTCTCTCCCTCCATCCCTCCTCTCCTTCCTCCCTCCCTCCATCCCTCCTCTACTCCCTCCCTCCCTTCCTCCTCTCCTCTCTCCCTCCATCCCTCCTCTCCTCTCTCCCTCCTCTCCTCTCTCCCTCCATCCCTCCTCTCCCTCCTCCATCCCTCCTCTCCTCCTTTAGGCTGGGTTTCTGTACAGCACTTTGAGATATCAGCTGATGTAAGAAGGGCTATATAAATACATTTGATTTGATTTTGATTTGTTTAGATAGGGACAGAAATTAGGGCCATTTCATCCCACAGGCCTAGCGTGTCCTTCACCTGGGGATGCCATGGCAGCAGGGATTTTCCCTCCCCGGCTTGGCCAATGGCAGCAGTTGTATACAGAAACAGCGGAGCAGCCGGCTGCTTTACTTCTTTGAAATGTCACAACATTCACACAGACATTCACATCGGCCGGGCTTTCATTGCGTAACTGTTATTTTTTGCTGCTCGTCCAGCGGAGATATCCTCAGGGATGAGACCATTATCCTGTTTTTACACTCATTATCTAATACCAACCTATTTTGGTTACTGTACACCAACTGAATGTTGTTCTGCACCCCTGAAGTATCCCCTCATGTGCATTTTATGGTCACATGAGTCTTGTCAAGTACCCCCTGTGGATTGGCCAAGTACCCCCAGGGGTTATATTACTCCTGGTTGGGAACCGGTGGGCTAAGATACGCACACTTACAATCACAGTCACCTTTGTTTCATATGAGCTGTGACAAGACTGCTGGTACACAGAGAACTTTCCTCGTCTTCTGTTATTCTAACCTCCTCCCCTTCCTTTTCTCTCTTCCTTTACTTCCCACACTGAAAACAGGAATAGATCACTCAAATGTCGCCAGCAAATTCTAGAGGAAAGGAAGGCAGGCCTAATTCAGACAGATCAGGCTCTGGGTCTTGGCTGGAGCTTTGCTCTGTGGGACTGACTCCCTGACCACCTTCTGTCTGTCTCTGACACACATCTGTATGTGTAGTGGGACACCCAGCCAGGACACAAATGTGTGCACACACACAGATGTGTGAGAGAGAGAGACTGCATCCCAAATGGAATCCTATTCACTGTATAGTGCACTAATTTTGACCATGGCAAATAGGGCTCTGCTACAAAGTAGTGCACTATATATTAAATAGGGTGCCTTTTGGAACGTAGGCCAGAGAGGCTTCAAGGAGTAGGAACAGCAGCAGCCAGAGTCTTTAAAACCCATTATGTCATATGTATCCCCTTGACTTCTAAGTGTGTCATTGGATAAGAGCTTCCTGGAGGGGGGCTGAAAGGGAGTCTAGAACACTCCCCACGGGCCCTCCTCCTCTGGTTCCTCTAATGTTGGAGAGGGGAGAGGGTAGGGGAGAGAGAGAAGTAGGAGGGTGGAAAGAGAGAGGGGAGGGACGAGGGAGAGAAAGGGAGTGAAGACAAGCTTACACACAGCCAGATGGTAGGGGTAAGGAGGGAGGAGAGTAGAGAGGTTAAGGAGAGAGGGGGAGAGAGAAAGGAGAGGGAGAGAAAGGGAGTGAAGACAAGCTTACACACGGCCAGATGGTAGGGGTAAAGAGAGAGGGTAAGGAGAGATGGGAGAGAGTAGGGGAGGAGAGTAAAGGGAGTGAAGACAAGCTTTTACCACTTGGCAGTAGAGATGTGGTGGTGATGTGTAACACAGAGATAAACAGAGGTGACACCAGAAGAGATGAAGGGAGAGAGAGATAGAGGGGAAGAGAAATAGGTCAGAGGGAGGGGAAGAGAGAGAGGAGCAAGGATTGGTGATATGTAGGGGATGAAAAGAGAGGGAAGAAGGCATATGGGAGGACGGTAGAGAAGAAAATATATGTCCGAGGAGATGGGGAGTAGGGCATAGGGGGAGAAGGAGATATGGAGAGAAGGAGGGAGATGGCAGCAAGAGAGAGGGTTGAGGAGTTGGAAGGAAGGTTTTGAGGGTATTAGAGGAGGTTGATGTCTCACTGTTGGGTGATTGACAGGACATGAGGATAGGGTGGCTGACAGGTATTGAGGATGGGGTGGCTGACAGGTATTGAGGATGGGGTGGCTGACAGGTATTGAGGATGGGGTGGCTGACAGGTATTGAGGATGGGGTGGCTGACAGGTATTGAGGATGGGGTGGCTGACAGGTATTGAGGATAGGGTGGCTGACAGGTATTGAGGATGGGGTGGCTGACAGGTATTGAGGATGGGGTGGCTGACAGGTATTGAGGATGGGGTGGCTGACAGGTATTGAGGATGGGGTGGCTGACAGGTATTGAGGATGGGGTGGCTGACAGGTATTGAGGATGGGGTGGCTGACAGGTATTGAGGATGGGGTGGCTGACAGGTATTGAGGATAGGGTGGCTGACAGGTATTGAGGATGGGGTGGCTGACAGGTATTGAGGATGGGGTGGCTGACAGGTATTGAGGATAGGGTGGCTGACAGGTATTGAGGATGGGGTGGCTGACAGGTATTGAGGATGGGGTGGCTGACAGGTATTGAGGATAGGGTGGCTGACAGGTATTGAGGATAGGGTGGCTGACAGGTATTGAGGATGGGGTGGCTGACAGGATAGGTTAGTTTAATATATATGAGCTGGATCTTTAGCAGGATAAACTGTGTGTGGTTATGGGGGAAATCAGGCAGCAGTGAACTGCCCACAACAGCCCAGCTCAGCAGATACAGTACATTCTCTCACTCCCCCCGTAAATATTACACTCACATGAGTTCCAAAATAATAATGACATTTTTTTGTTGGTCAGTGTAATCTGAGGGAAATATGTGTCTCTAATATGGTCATACATTTGCAGCTCTGTTTCCATCTCATTTTGTGGGCAGTGTGCACATAGCCTGTCTTCTCTTGAGAGCCAGGTCTGCCTACAGTAATCTTTCTCAATAGCAAGGCTATGCTCACTGAGTCTGTACGTAGTCAAAGCTTTCCTTAAGTTTGGGTCAGTCACAGTGGTCAGGTATTCTGCCACTGTGTACTCTCTGTTTAGGGCCAAATAGCATTCTAGTTTGCTCTGTTTTTTTGTTGATTCTTTCCAATGTGTCAAGTAATTATCTTTTTGTTTCTCATGATTTGGTTGGGTGTAATTGTGTCGCTGTCCTGGGGCTCAGTGGGGTCTGTTTGTTTGTGTTTGTGAACAGAGCCCCAGGACCAGCTTGCTTAGGGGATGCTTCTCCAGGTTCATCTCTCTGTAGGTGATGGCTTTGTTATGGAAGGTTTGGGAATCGCTTCCTTGTAGGTGGTTGTAGAATTTATCCGCTCTTTTCTGGATTTTGGTAATTAGCGAGTATCAGCCCAATTCTGCTCTGCATGCATTACTTGGTGTTCTACGTTGTACACGGTGTCACAGGCGTCGAAAGGGACAGACCATGGCGCAGCGGGTATAGTGCTCATCTTCTTTCTTTATTTTCATTAAATTGAACACTTAAACAAAAATAAGGTATTACGACTATAACGGAAAACAACCACCCACAAACCCAAAGGAAAAACAGGCTGCCTAAGTATGGCTTCCAATCAGAGACAACGAAAGACACCTACCTCTGATTGGAAACCATACTCGGGCCACACATAGAAAAAGAAACTAGAACAAATCCCCTGGAAACAAACAAACCCCAAAACACACAGATACAACACCCCCTGCCACGCCCTGACCATACGACAATGACAAATGACCCCTTTACTGGTCAGGACGTGACAGTACCCCCCCCCCCCCCCCAAAAGGTGCAGACCCGGACTGCACCTCCAAAACAAAAAAACCCACAAAACCAACCCCAAACCTAAAGGGAGGGAAGGGAGGATGGCCACCGTAAACGACGGTTCCTGTGCTACACGCCTCCTTCGCCAATCCTCCCACTACGGCTCTGGCTCTGGGCGTAGCTCCCGTTCCAAAGACTCTGGGCTGAGAGGCGTCGCTGGAGGCCCCGGGCTGAGGAGCGTCGCTGGAGGCTCCTGACTGGGGAGCGTCGCTGGAGGCTCCGGTCTGAGGAGCGTCGCTGGAGGCTCCGGGCTGAGGAGCGTCGCTGGAGCCCTCCTGCGTGGAGCTGGGACCGGTCTCCCCAGACTGGGAAGACTTACAGGAGACTGGGTGCACAGAGCAGGCACGAGGCACACTGGGCCGTGGAGGCACACCGGTGGTCTGGAGCTCAGGGCTGGCACACTCCGTCCTGGCTGGATGGTCCCTGTAGCCCACCACGGGCGGAGCGCTGGCACAGGGCGAGCTGGGCTGTGCTGGGGAATGAGGGCTGCCGTGCGTAGAGCAGGTGCAGGATAAGCTGGACCGAGGAGACGCACTGGCGGCCAGATGCGCTGAGCAGGCACACTCCTTCCTGGCTGAGTGCCAACTCTAGCACGGCAACGCTGCGGAGCCCGTACCGACCGCACCGGACTGTGCGTGCGGATGGGTAAGATAGTGCGCATCACCCCGCAATGCATCGCTCGCCCCTCTGCACGTCTGCTCAGTCGTGCCCTCTCTGCCAGTACCTCCTTCCGGAATCTTGCGTCAAGCTCGGCGCTCGACTCCTTTCTCGGCTCCGGTTTGCTCCACAGCTCCCTCCGAATAGCCCGGGAAGTTAGGTCAGGTTTCCCCCTGACCTAGCAACACTCCCCTTATGCCTCTCCACCTCCTGAATAGGAGGATACAACGCCTCGTACCTCCATCGTTCCCTCTTTGCTTCCTCCAGCTCCGCCTTCGGGCGCTGGTACTCCCCAGCCTGGCTCCATGGACCCTTGCCATCGAGGATCTCCTCCCACGTCCATGACTCCAAATACTTCTCCTGCTGCTCCCACTTCCGCTGCTTGGTCCTTCTTTGGTGGGTGGTTCTGTCACATCTGTCGGAAGGATTGGACCAAAGCGCAGCGTGTTGAGTGCTCATCTTCTTTTATTTATGAGTGAACACTTAAACAAAATATAACAAATGACAAAACTACAGTTATGTAAGGTACTACACTACGACTATACGAAAAAACAACCACCCTCCAACCCAAAGGAAAAGACAGGCTGCCTTACTACTTAATGACCCCTTTACTGGTCAGGACGTGACACACGGAGAATATTTTGTGCAGAATTCTGCGTGCCAATTTGGTGTTTGTCCTATTTTGTGAATTCTTGGTTGGTGAGCGAACCCAATACCTCACAACCGTAAAGGGCAATGGGTTCTATAACTGATTCAAGTATTTTTAACCAGATCCTAATTGGTAGGTCAAATTTTATGTTCATTTTTGATGGTGTAGAAGGCCCTTCTTGCCTTGTCTCTCAGATCGTTCACAGCTTTGTGAAAGTTACCTGTGGCGCTGATGTTTAGGCTGAGGTATGTATAGTTTGTGTGCTTTAGGGCAACAGTGTCTAGATGGAATTTGTGGTCCTGGCAACTGGACATTTTTTGGGACACCATTATTTTCGTCTTACTGAGATTTACTGTCAGGGCCCAGGTCTGACAGAATCTGTGCAGAAGATCTAGGTGCTGCTGTAGGCCCTCCTTGGTTAGGGACAGAAGCACCAGATCATCAGCAAACATTTTACTTCAGATTCTTTCTCTCTCTATCTGTCTGTCTCTCTCTGTCTTGGAGGTTATTCAGACTAGCTACTGGGTGATAGATAGTTTTGAGATTGGCGTCTCAGTGGGCAGAGCAGTCAGGGTGGGCAGACAGCCCTGTGGAAAAAAGATCTCTGATTGTGACCCAGCAATCACTGTGAGTGGCCCTGCAGCTCTACTGCAATCACACAGAGCAGCCAGGGGGACTGACTCACACTGATTAGATTTTCCACTGATTAGGCCTACACATAGATAGGAGATGGCTGACCAATGGCTATTCTGTGTGTGTTTGTTTTCCAACTCTTTTTCCGGTAAGTCTGGTTATAAACAGTGTGTGGAAGTTAGCATGAGGTAGAATTGTTTTATTTTACCTTTATTTAACTAGGCAAGTCAGTTAAGAACACATTTTTATTTACAATGATGGCCTAGGAACAGTGTGTTAACTGCCTTGTTCAGGGACAGAATGACAGATGTTTACCTTGTCAGTTCGGGGATTTGATCGAGCAACCTTTCAGTTACTGGCCCAACGCTCTAGCCACTAGGCTACCTGCCGCCACATAGACTAAAGGGAAGTGTCTTTCATTTTATATGTGTATTTTGTTGTCGGAGGTAAGCTAGTTTAAATTGTTTTAAATTGTTTTTAATCATAGCTAAAGTTTGTATTGACACGGATTCCAAGACGCGGTCAGCCTTTACAGCTGGGACCACAAGTTTGTGTCCCAGATTCCTGTTAAGTAGCAGTTAGCTGCTAGCCATCATGAAAACAGAGCAGGCTAACGCTAGCAGTGCTAGCCCACCGTTGTTTTTGTCCACGGCTGGGCACAAATGTGTGAGATGTTTTCAACACACTCACAAGATAAGGTGGAACTGGAAAATGGACAGGGATATTCATAGCTCATCTGTAAATAGCCCTCCAATTTACCTCATCCCCATAATGTATTTATTTATCTTGCTCCTTTGCACCCCAGTATCTCTACTTGCACATTCATCTTCTGCACATCCTACCATTCCAGTGTTTAATTGCTATATTGTAATTCCTTCGCCACCATGGCCTACTTATTGCCTTACCTCCCTTATCCTACCTCATTTGCACATGCTATATATAGATTTTTATACTGTATTATTGGTTGTATGTTTGTTTATTCCATGTGTAACTCTGTGTGGTTGTATGTGTCGAACTGCTTTGCTTTATCTTGGCCAGGTCGCAGTTGCAAATGAGAACTTGTTCTCAACTAGCCTACCTGGTTAAACAAAGGTGAAATAAATAAATAAAATAAAAATAAATGCATCTAAATGCACCACCATCAAGCAGCTTAGGGAAGAGATCCTCCGGCTGTTCGGGTGAGAGAAAAGCATAGCCTGCTTTCTAAATGCACCACCATCAAGCAGGTTAGGGAAGAGATCCTCCGGCTGTTCGGGTGAGAGAAAAGCATAGCCTGCTTTCTAAATGCACCACCATCAAGCAGGTTAGGGAAGAGATCCTCCGGCTGTTCGGGTGAGAGAAAAGCATAGCCTGCTTTCTAAATGCACCACCATCAAGCAGGTTAGGGAAGAGATCCTCCGGCTGTTCGGGTGAGAGAAAAGCATAGCCTGCTTTCTAAATGCACCACCATCAAGCAGCTTATGGAAGAGATCCTCCGGCTGTTCGGGTGAGAGAAAAGCATAGCCTGCTTTCTAAATGCACCACCATCAAGCAGCTTAGGGAAGAGATCCTCCGGCTGTTCGGGTGAGAGAAAAGCATAGCCTGCTTTCTAAATGCACCACCATCAAGCAGCTTAGGGAAGAGATCCTCCGGCTGTTCGGCTGAGAGAAAAGCATAGCCTGCTTTCTAAGTACACCAACCTTGCTGTAACCAAGGCAAACCAAATCTCCTATAGCAAAGCTGTCGATAAATCAGGCGCCGTTGACCTGTCCCAATCCAACAGACAGAAGTTAAGCTTAACTTCGCAGCCCTTGGGAGACTGGACACTCACAAGGCATAGGAGATCGGGGAGGCAGTCTAGCAACCCTTCATCTATCCAATAAGATCCAATCCCGCTATCAAATAGCTTTTCCCCGCTTGAGACAGACCTACTAGCCCCGGGAGTCAGCACGAATCCTGGGTGTATACCACCAGCCGGTAGCTGCCAAGTGGCACCCTCCCCCACGGCCACCGCAGTTCAGTAGACTACCATCATTGTGGGCAGCTCGATGGTGAGAGATTTTTGCCTGACCACGATCTGTGGACCAACCAAGGTCCACTGTCACCCAGGAGTCCGTGTCCATGACATCAACCCTGTCCTGCCTCGGTTCTGGCCAACTACTCCAATATTGACACCATCGTCACTAGGTGAACTGAGGGAGGACTACAATTTGTTTAAACACCCTCTCTCACACAAGGAAGAGAACAATTATCTCTGGCCCCCAAACGTGGTACCGAAGGGGTTCGGAATGTTTCAGCTGACTCTTTGCCCTGAACGTGTACCTGAAGAAACTTTGCAACGATAAGAATGTCTCTTTTTGTGACAACTTTGATTTGGAGTGGGAGCAGGCTACAAGCTTGGCACACCTGTAATTGGGGAGTTTCTCCCATTCTTCCCTTTCAGGTCTCTTCAGAGATGTTCCATCGGGTTCAAGTCCGGGCTCTGGCTGGGCCACTCAAGGACATTCAGAGACTTGTCCCGAAGCCACTCCTGCGTTGTCTTGGCTGTGTGGAGTGGGAGGCCCCGGTGCACAACTGAGCAAGAGGACATGTACATTAGTGTCTAGTTTGAGAAACAGATGCCTCACAAGTCCTCAACTGGCAGCTTCATTAAATAGTATCTGCAAAACACCAGTCTCAACGTCAACAGTGAAGAGGGATGCGGGATGCGGGATGCTGGCCTTCTAGGCAGAGTTGCAAAGAAAAAGCCTCAGACTGGCCAATAAAAATAAAAGATTAAGATGGGCAAAAGAACACAGACACTGGATGGTGGAACTCTGCCTAGAAGGCCAGCATCCCGAAGTCGCCTCTTCACTGTTGACGTTGAGACTGGTGTTTTGCGTATACTATTTAATGAAGCTTCCAGTTGAGGACTTGTGAGGCGTCTGTTTCTCAAACTAGACACTCTAATGTACATGTCCTCTTGCTCAGTTGTGCACCGGGGCCTCCCACTCTTCCTTCTAATTCAGTTAGAGCCAGTTTGCGATGTTCTGTGAAGGGAGTACTACACAGCGTTGTACGAGATCTTCAGTTTCTAGGCACTTTCTCACATGGAATAGCCTTCATTTCTCAGAACAAGAACAGACTGACAAGTTTCAGAAGAAAGTTATTTGTTTCTGGCCATTTTGAGCCTGTAATCGAACCCACAAATGCTGACACTCAACTAGTCTAAAGAAGGACAGTTTTATTGCTTCTTTAATCAGAACAACAGTTTTCAGCTGTGCTAAAAATTTCAAAAGGGGTTTCTAATGATCAATTAGCCTTTTAAAATGATAAACTTGGATTAGCTAACACAACGTGCCATTGGAACACAGGAGTGATGGTTGCTGATAATGGGCCTCTGTACGCCTATGTAGATATTCCAATAAAAACATGCCGTTTCCAGCTACAATAGTCATTTACAACATTAACAATGTCTACACTGTATTTCTGATCAATTTGATGTTATTTTAATGGACAAAAAAGGAGCGTTTCTTTCAAAACAAGGACATTTCTAAATGACCCCAAACTTTTGAACGGCAGTTTATATATATTTGGTGCCCTGCTGATAAATACATAGAGGTTCTCTGCTCAGTACTGTATATAAATACATAGAGGCTCTCTGCTCAGTACTGTATATAAATACATAGAGGCTCTCTGCTCAGTACTGTATATAAATACATAGAGGCTCTCTTCTCAGTACTGTATATAAATACATAGAGGCTCTCTGCTCAGTACTGTTCTCCCCATCATCATTATGTTTGTTTACAGATTAGCTCAATGACAGCAGACCACATCAGATCTGATCAACCTCATATTCCACAGTCTTATGTTATGTCTAAACCAGCTTGACAGGCTGACCTGGGGAAGTCACTGTGCTGCTCTACTACTCTCTAATCCCATGTTCTACCAACCTCAGAGAGAAAGAGACAGAAAGAAAGAAAAGGAGAGTGAGAGACGAGAGAGAAGGAGACGAGAGAAAAGAAGAGAGAGGTTATTTAACTATAGTGGCACCATCTTTCATTCCCTAGGGGGTTGGCTGTGTGTGTGTGTGTGTGTGCGTGCGTGTGCGTGTGTGTGTGCGCGTGTGCGTGCGTGTACCTTAATCTACTTTGGCTCTACTGCTGGCTGGGTGGGGATCATTAGCCAGATCATAGGCCACAGTTTCTGCAGTGGGTGGATGGATGGAGGGGTAGAGGATAAAGAGTTGGATTAACAGTAGCACCGGTTGTTGTTTTGGGGTGGGGAGGAGGGGTGGATGTGTGGGAGCTTTGTGTGTGGATTAGTTTTTGATTTGATTTTGTTATTAAAGGGTGGATAAGTGGTTTAATGCATTAGCTGATGGATGGAACCACCAATGCACATGGATGGATGTGGGCAGGGAGTATAGGGAATTAGTTAGTGGTATGTTTGTGACACGTGGCCTATTTAGCTCCTCAGGCCAATCACAGTTCACTAGTAATCTATACACTATCAGACTACTGATGACATTACATTGCATCAGGACTGTTCTAACCTAGGGCTTGGCAGTATACCGTATTTTACCATATACCGGTATTGATACACTGACCGGTTTGGGTTTTTACTTTACCTTCTATAACAGTATTTGAATGTTTGGTTTGTCAAATGTGATACGGCGTGTGTAATGTACAATTTTATAATTTACTTCGCTACTTGAGTCATCTCTCTCCGCTCTCGCTCTCTCTCCGTGCTGCTTTCCACACAGACTTAGCCCAGCCCCGTGTCACTCAAGGAGTGCATTTGTTGTTCTCTGACCACAAGACACTTGCGTCCAGTCTTTACATGGGCAATGCAGCACATTTTAAAAATGTTTTTTAAACACATTTTTTATTTAACCTTTATTTAACTAGGCAAGTCAGTTAAGAACAAATTCTTAATTACTATGACGGCCTACCAAAAGGCAAAAGGCCTCCTGCGGGGACGGGGGCTGGGATTAAAAATAAATAAATAAATAAAATATAAATATAGGACAAAACACACATCACAACAAGAGAGACAACACAACACTACATAAAGAGAGACCTAAGACAACAACATAGCAAGGCAGCAACACATGACAACACAGCATGGTAGCAACACAACATGACAACAACATGGTAGCAACACAACATGGTAGCAGCACAAAACATGGTACAAACGTCATTGGGCACAGAGAACAGCACAAAGGGCAAGAAGGTAGAGACAACAATACATCACGCAATGCAGCCACAACTGTCAATAAGTGTCCATGATTGAGTCTTTGAATGATCTACACATGAAACAATGTTGATGACAGCAATGCTGTTTTCTTTTTGCTTCTTAATATAAATCCACTAGCGTTCTATAATGACACTATTAGTTTGTGTTTCTTATATCAGCAAACAGCTAGTTTGTCTTTTCTTAGTAATTTGTGCCTAAATCTTGTTAGCCATTAATGCTAATGCTAATCGCTGGCTAGCTAATAAATGTACTGAGTCAGAGCAAACATAACTAGCTATACAGCCTGATAATAGCAGTGATGGTGTAGACCTACATCTGCATGTTTTTTGTGAAACAGTATCTTCTAAATCAAAGAGGAATAAGCGAAGCCGTACGTGACAGTGTGGAAATGATCTCAAATGAGTGCAGGAAATACAGAAATTGATGAAAATGCTGAAAAAGTTGAATTGAACATAATAAAACAATCAGAATGGAGGAAGACTCATTGAAATAACTTGTAGAATGTACGTGTTGCCACCCTAGGATCACTCACTGCTCATAAAGCAAATGTGGAACTTGTATTATTCAAAAACATCAAATACCGTCAGATACCATGATAACGTCTCATTTAACAAAATACCATGATAACGTCTCATTTAACAAAATACCATGATAACGTCTCATTTTAAAAAATACCATGATAACGTCTCATTTAACAAAATACCATGATAACGTCTCATTTAACAAAATACCATGATAACGTCTCATTTAAAAAAATACCATGATAACGTCTCATTTTAAAAAATACCATGATAACGTCTCATTTAACAAAATACCATGATAACGTCTCATTTTAAAAAATACCATGATAACGTCTCATTTAACAAAATACCATGATAACGTCTCATTTAACAAAATACCATGATAATGTCTCATTTAACAAAATACCATGATAACATCTCATTTAACAAAATACCATGATAACGTCTCATTTAAAAAAAATACCATGATAACGTCTCATTTAAAAAAAGACCATGATAACATCTCATTTAACAAAATACCATGATAACGTCTCATTTAACAAAATACCATGATAATGTCTCATTTAACAAAATACCATGATAACATCTCATTTAACAAAATACCATGATAACGTCTCATTTAAAAAAAATACCATGATAACGTCTCATTTAAAAAAAGACCATGATAACATCTCATTTAAAAAAATACCATGATGTGATATTTTGGCCGTATCGTCCAGCCCTATTCTAACCCTAAAGCGTCAGGGGCCGTATCGTCCAGCCCTATTCTAACCCTAAAGCGTCAGGGACTGTATCGTCCAGCCCTATTCCAACCCTAAAGCGTCAGGGGCCGTATCGTCCAGCCCTATTCCAACCCTAAAGCGTCAGGGGCCGTATCGTCCAGCCCTATTCCAACCCTAAAGCGTCAGGGGCCGTATCGTCCAGCCCTATTCTAACCCTAAAGCGTCAGGGGCCGTATCGTCCAGCCCTATTCTAACCCTAAAGCGTCAGGGACTGTATCGTCCAGCCCTATTCCAACCCTAAAGCGTCAGGGGCCGTATCGTCCAGCCCTATTCCAACCCTAAAGCGTCAGGGGCCGTATCGTCCAGCCCTATTCCAACCCTAAAGCGTCAGGGGCCGTATCGTCCAGCCCTATTCCAACCCTAAAGCGTCAGGGGCCGTATCGTCCAGCCCTATTCCAACCCTAAAGCGTCAGGGGCCATATCGTCCAGCCCTATTCCAACCCTAAAGCGTCAGGGGCCGTATCGTCCAGCCCTATTCCAACCCTAAAGCGTCAGGGGCCGTATCGTCCAGCCCTATTCCAACCCTAAAGCATCAGGGGCCGTATCGTCCAGCCCTATTCCAACCCTAAAGCGTCAGGGGCCGTATCGTCCAGCCCTATTCCAACCCTAAAGCGTCAGGGGCCGTATCGTCCAGCCCTATTCCAACCCTAAAGCATCAGGGGCCGTACCGTCCAGCCCTATTCCAACCCTAAAGCGTCGGGCCGTACCGTCCAGCCCTATTCTATATTTAGAGCAACTTGGGCATGTGTGGATCTCTGCTCTCCTCTCCTCTCCTCTCCTCTCCTCTCCTCTCCTCTCCTCTCCTCCTCCCTCCTCCTCTCCCTCCCCCCTCCCCCTGTGTCTATCCCTCCCAGGTCTTTACTACACCTCTGATTCAGTGTGCTGAATTAATCAAATCAAATGTTATTTGTCACATATGCCAAATACAACAGCTGTAGACCTTACAGTGAATTGCTTACTTACAGGCCCTAACCAACAATGCAGTTAAAAAAAAATTGATAAGTAAAAAATTGAAAATAAGAGTAACAAATAATTAAGGAGCAGCAGTAAAATAACAATAGCGAGGCTATATATAGAGGGTACCGGTACAGAGTCAATGTGCGGGGCAACGGTGTAGAGGTAATTGAGGTAATATGTACATGTAGGTAGAGTTAAAGTGACTATGCATAGATTATAAACAGACAGTAGCAGCAGTGTAAAAGAGCCCTTTGAATAGCTGTTCATGAGTCTTATGGCTTGGTGGTAGAAGCTGTTAAGAAGCCTTTTGGACCTAGACTTGGCACTCCGGTACCGCTTGCCGAGCGGTAGCAGAGAGAACAGTGTATGACTAGGGCGGCTGGAGTCTTGGACAATTTTCTGTATACCTGACACCGCCTGGTATACAGAGGTCCTGGATGGCAGTTGAATGAGAGGAGAGAGAGAGATGAAAGAAAGTAGAGGAGAGGATGGAGAGAGGAGAGGATGGAGAGAGCAGAGGATGGAGAGAGGAGAGGAGAGGAAGGAGAGAGGAGAGGAAGGAGAGAGGAGAGGATGGAGAGAGGAGAGGAGAGGAAGGAGAGAGGAGAGGAAGGAGAGAGGAGAGGATGGAGAGAGGTTGGAGGCCATGATGACATCTCTGATGTGCGTGACTAAACAATGTAGTATTGTCTCATACTACTCTCTCCGTCCTCTCATCTCTCCTTCCTCTCCTCTCTCCTTCCTCTCATCTCCTCTCTCAATCCTCTGCTCTCCTCTCCTCTCTCCATCCTCTGCTCTCCTCTCCTCTCTCCACCCTCTCCTCTCTCCATCCTCTGCTCTCCTCTCCTCTCTCCACCCTCTTCTCTCTCCACCCTCTCCTCTCTCCATGCTCTCCTCTCTCCATCCTCTCCTCTCTCCATCCTCTCCTCTCCTTTCCGTCCTCCCCTCTCCTCTCTCCATCCGCTGCTCTCCTCTCTCCATCCTATGCTCTCCTCTCTCTCCCTCCTCTCCTCTCTCTATCCTCTGCTCTCTTTTCTCCATCCTCTCTCCTTTCTCTCCTCTACTATCTCCATCCTCTCCTCTCTCCATCCTCTTCTCTCCTCTTCCTCGCCTCTACTATCTCCATCCTCTGCTCTCGCTATCTTCTCCTCTCTCCTCTCCTTCCTCTCCACTACACTCTCCATCATCTCCTCTACTTTCTTTCATCTCTCTCGCTCCTCTCATTCAACCCCCCGCCCCCCTTCTCTCTTTGCCCTCGCTTTCTTTTTTTCTCTGGTCCCACTATCTATCTTTCCATCTTGTTTCCACCATCTCTCCATCTGTGCTTAGCTCCATTGTGGCAGAAGCTCAATAATGTAGAGAAAAAAGAACAAAAACATAAAGAGAGAGTGCTTAGGGTTGGGGGATTAACACTAGGTGATATATGCTCTTTTAGGCTGAACCGTGGTGCATTAAAAGCTTTACGGCCTGTTGTCATGGTTTCCAGGAAGACATAATACAGTATGTCACCACGACGGCAGTTGGCGGGAGGGTCGACCTGTTTTCCCGTGTCCTCTGGGGGAACTAATGCCATGTACCGTGACACAGGGCCCGCTGTTCCTGTTAAAGCTGTGCCCTGGACAGTCCCCCCGCCCTGTCCTGCCCTGTCCACCTAAATACCCGCTGACCTGGTTCATACTAAGCCTGGCTGTCTGTCCGCACATTGTCCAAGCCTCCATCTTAAAAAACTATTTTGTTGAACAGAATTGGAAACAATAGATACTAGGTCAAACTGTCTCTCTCTTCCAGGTCAGTTAAACATGATGTGGGAAGATGTTGAATATTGGTATCATGACTTGAATGCAATTTGTGCCACGAATGCTAAAATGTTAGGATGTGGAAACAGTGCCAGGGAAAATAAACCAAAGCATGGATTGTGTGACATCATACCTTGTCCAGTGTCTGCTTACAGGGTCAGGAAACCAATATGTCATTTTGTTATTTGGGTGAACTATCCCTTTAAGCTGGGATCACAGTCTGGTCTTAGTTGAGTGGTGAAAGAATAATTGACATGGGAGTATAGCCTGACTGATGTTCCAGAGGGTTCTGTCCTGGTTTGAGCTATCAGCTAGCCGTAGCTCTGGTCCTCTGTAGAGTAGAAAGGATGAGAAGATTCTCCTCAGGTCTGGGCTGCTGTGGCATGTCCCTCTGTCTGGGTCTCTGTTTGGATAGGAGTTGTGTTTGGATAGGAGTTGTGTTTGGATAGGAGTTTGTTAGGGTAGGATTCCCGTCTCTCTGTTAAGGTAGAAGCTATGTTAGGGTAGGAACCCTGTTAGGGTAGGAGCCCTGTCTCTCCGTTAGGGTAGTCTCTCAGTTAGGGTAGGAGCCCTGTCTCTCTGTTAGGGAAGGAGCCATGTCTCTGTTAGGGTAGGAGCCCTGTCTCTCTGTTAGGGTAGGAGCCCTGTCTCTCCGTTAGGGTAGGAGCCCTGTCTCTCTATTAGGGTTGGAGCCCTGTCTCTTGTTAGGGTAGTCTCTTGTTAGGGTAGGAGCCCTGTCTCTCCGTTAGGGTAGGAGCCCTGTCTCTCTGTTAGGGTGGGAGCCCTGTCTCTCCGTTAGGGTAGGGGCCCTGTCTCTGTTAGGGTAGGAGCCCTGTCTCTCTGTTAGGGTAGTCTCTGTTAGGGTAGGAGCCCTGTCTCTCCGTTAGGGTAGTCTCTCTGTTAGGGTAGTCTCTCTGTTAGGGTAGGAGCCCCGTCTCTCTGTTAGGGTAGGAGCCCTGTCTCTCTGTTAGGGTAGGAGCCCTGTCTCTCTGTTAGGGTAGGAGCCATGTCTCTCTGTTAGGGTAGGAGCCCTGTCTCTCTGTTAGGGTAGGAGCCATGTCTCTCTGTTAGGTTAGTCTCCCTGTTAGGGTAGGAGCCCTGTCTCCCTGTTAGGGTAGGAGCCCTGTCTCCCTGTTAGGGTAGGAGCCCTGTAGGAGCCCCGTCTCCCTGTTAGGGTAGGAGCCCCGTCTCTCTGTTAGGGTAGGAGCCCTGTCTGTCTGTTAGGGTTGGAGCCCCGTCTCTCTGTTAGGGTTGGAGCCCTGTCTCTGTTAGGGTAGGAGCCCCGTCTCTCTGTTAGGGTAGGAGCCCCGTCTCTGTTAGGGTAGGAGCCCCGTCTCTCTGTTAGGGTAGGAACCCTGTCTCTCTGTTAGGGTAGGAACCCTGTCTTTCTGTTAGGGTAGGAGCCCCGTCTCCCTGTTAGGGTAGGAGCCCCGTCTCCCTGTTAGGGTAGGAGCCCCGTCTCCCTGTTAGGGTAGGAGCCCCGTCTCCCTGTTAGCAGAGGAAGAATCTGCAGCTCAGGTTCCTCTACTGTGTATTATTGGCCAGGCAAGGGATGTCAAGTTACACACTGTGGTTCAGTGTGTGTGGGTAGTCAAGTCCAACTAGGAGGTAGAGGGAAAAACTCCCGTTGTTAAAACCCTCCAAAGCCCTTCAATCACTTTAGTGCAGGGTACAGCAGTAGATGATGTCATTGTTGTTGTTGTTGTCCCCCTGGTCCTGTGGTAGTATTAGTAGGCCAGAGGGGCATCCTACGAAGCAAGCTAGATCCATCTACTCAGGGTTTTCTAAAGCTAACCAGCTTCAGTTAGCTTCACATTCCAGCTAAGGCTTCATCCGTACTACGATGGTGGATAATGCTGGTCCGCCTGCCGCTGACTGTAGCAGGCTTGTAACGGCGGGTGCTAGTTGAACGCCCAACTCTTCATTGAGACAATGCTGAAACATCAATCCATGGGCCAGTTAGTGCAAAATGTCATTTGTGCCAAAATAAGAAAAGTTATTTCATTCAGTATTCAGTGTAGTTATTTCATTCAGTATTCAGTGTAGTTATTTCATTCAGTGTAGTTATTTCATTCAGTGTAGTTATTTCATTCAGTGTAGTAATTTCATTCAGTGTAGTAACTTCATTCAGTATTCAGTGTAGTTATTTCATTCAGTGTAGTAATTTCATTCAGTGTAGTAATTTCATTCAGTATTCAGTGTAGTTATTTCATTCAGTGTAGTTATTTCATTCAGTGTAGTTATTTCATTCAGTGTAGTAATTTCATTCAGTGTAGTAATTTCATTCAGTATTCAGTGTAGTTATTTCATTCGTGTAGTTATTTCATTCAGTGTAGTAATTTCATTCAGTATTCAGTGTAGTATTTTCATTCAGTGTAGTTATTTCATTCAGTATTCTGTGTAGTTATTTCATTCAGTATTCAGTGTAGTTATTTCATTCAGTATTCAGTGTAGTAATTTCATTCAGTGTAGTAATTTCATTCCAGTGTAGTTATTTCATTCAGTGTAGTTATTTCATTCAGTATTCAGTGTAGTTATTTCATTCAGTATTCAGTGTAGTTATTTCATTCAGTATTCAGTGTAGTTATTTCATTCAGTGTAGTAATTTCATTCAGTGTAGTTATTTCATTCAGTGTAGTTATTTCATTCAGTATAGTAATTTAATTCAGTGTAGTTATTTCATTCAGTATTCAGTGTAGTAATTTAATTCATTGTAGTTATTTCATTCAGTGTAGTTATTTCATTCAGTGTAGTTATTTCATTAAGTGTAGTTATTTCATTCAGTATTCAGTGTAGTTATTTCATTAAGTGTAGTTATTTCATTCAGTGTAGTTATTTTATTCAGTGTAGTAATTTCATTCAGTGTAGTTATTTCATTCAGTATTCAGTGTAGTTATTTCATTCAGTGTAGTTATTTCATTCAGTGTAGTAATTTCATTCAGTGTAGTTATTTCATTCAGTGTAGTTATTTCATTCAGTGTAGTAATTTCATTCAGTATTCAGTGTAGTTATTTCATTCAGTGTAGTAATTTCATTCAGTGTAGTTATTTCATTCAGTATTCAGTGTAGTAATTTCATTCAGTGTAGTTATTTCATTCAGTGTAGTAATTTCATTTAGTGTAGTAATTTCATTCAGTGTAGTAATTTCATTCAGTATTCAGTGTAGTTATTTCATTCAGTGTAGTTATTTCATTCAGTGTAGTTATTTCATTCAGTGTAGTTATTTCATTCAGTGTAGTAATTTCATTCAGTGTAGTTATTTCATTCAGTGTAGTTATTTCATTCAGTGTAGTTATTTCATTCAGTATTCAGTGTAGTTATTTCATTCAGTATTCAGTGTAGTTATTTCATTCAGTGTAGTAATTTCATTCAGTGTAGTTATTTCATTCAGTGTAGTTATTTCATTCAGTGTAGTTATTTCATTCAGTGTAGTTATTTCATTCAGTGTAGTAATTTCATTCAGTGTAGTAATTTCATTCAGTGTAGTAATTTCATTCAGTGTAGTAATTTCATTCAGTGTAGTTATTTCATTCAGTGTAGTTATTTCATTCAGTGTAGTAATTTCATTCAGTATTCAGTGTAGTTATTTCATTCAGTGTAGTAATTTCATTCAGTGTAGTTATTTCATTCAGTATTCAGTGTAGTAATTTCATTCAGTGTAGTTATTTCATTCAGTGTAGTAATTTCATTCAGTGTAGTTATTTCATTCAGTGTAGTTATTTCATTCAGTGTAGTAATTTCATTCAGTATTCAGTGTAGTATTTTCATTCAGTGTAGTTATTTCATTCAGTATTCTGTGTAGTTATATCATTCAGTATTCAGTGTAGTTATTTCATTCAGTATTCAGTGTAGTAATTTCATTCAGTGTAGTTATTTCATTCAGTGTAGTAATTTCATTCAGTGTAGTTATTTCATTCAGTGTAGTTATTTCATTCAGTGTAGTTATTTCATTCAGTATAGTAATTTCATTCAGTGTAGTTATTTCATTCAGTGTAGTAATTTCATTCAGTGTAGTTATTTCATTCAGTGTAGTAATTTCATTCAGTGTAGTTATTTCATTCAGTGTAGTTATTTCATTCAGTGTAGTTATTTCATTCAGTGTAGTTATTTCATTCAGTATAGTAATTTCATTCAGTGTAGTTATTTCATTCAGTGTAGTTATTTCATTCAGTATTCAGTGTAGTTATTTCATTCAGTATTCAGTGTAGTTATTTCATTCAGTGTAGTAATTTCATTCAGTGTAGTAATTTCATTCAGTGTAGTTATTTAATTCAGTATTCAGTGTAGTTATTTCATTCAGTGTAGTAATTTCATTCAGTATTCAGTGTAGGAATTTCATTCAGTATTCAGTGTAGTTATTTCATTCAGTATTCAGTGTAGTTATTTCATTCAGTGTAGTAATTTCATTCAGTGTAGTTATTTCATTCAGTATTCAGTGTAGTTATTTCATTCAGTGTAGTAATTTCATTCAGTGTAGTAATTTCATTCAGTGTAGTTATTTCATTCAGTGTAGTTATTTCATTCAGTGTAGTAATTTCATTCAGTGTAGTAATTTCATTCAGTGTAGTTATTTCATTCAGTATTCAGTGTAGTTATTTCATTCAGTATTCAGTGTAGTTATTTAATTCAGTATTCAGTGTAGTTATTTCATTCAGTGTAGTAATTTCATTCAGTGTAGTAATTTCATTCAGTGTAGTTATTTAATTCAGTATTCAGTGTAGTTATTTCATTCAGTGTAGTAATTTCATTCAGTGTAGTTATTTCATTCAGTGTAGTTATTTCATTCAGTGTAGTAATTTCATTCAGTATTCAGTGTAGTAATTTCATTCAGTGTAGTTATTTATTCAGTATTCTGTGTAGTTATATCATTCAGTATTCAGTGTAGTTATTTCATTCAGTATTCAGTGTAGTTATTTCATTCAGTGTAGTAATTTCATTCAGTGTAGTTATTTCATTCAGTGTAGTTATTTCATTCAGTGTAGTTATTTCATTCAGTGTAGTAATTTCATTCAGTATTCAGTGTAGTTATTTCATTCAGTGTAGTTATTTCATTCAGTGTTGTAATTTCATTCAGTGTAGTAATTTCATTCAGTATAGTTATTTCATTCAGTGTAGTAATTTCATTCAGTGTAGTAATTTCATTCAGTTTAGTTATTTCATTCAGTGTAGTTATTTCATTCAGTATTCAGTGTAGTAATTTCATTCAGTATTCAGTGTAGTTATTTCATTCAGTATTCAGTGTAGTTATTTCATTCAGTGTAGTTATTTCATTCAGTGTAGTGATTTCATTCAGTATTCAGTGTAGTTATTTCATTCAGTATTCAGTGTAGTTATTTCATTCAGTGTAGTAATTTCATTCAGTGTAGTTATTTCATTCAGTGTAGTTAGCCTGCTCTGGAGCAGATTCATTCTGAAGAATTTGTTGCCATGTACATTTTCCTGGCTAAAAGGTGAGCCACTTTCTTTTTTGTTGTTGTAAGATTTTATATAAAAAAATGTAAACAATACACAACATACACATACAAACGACAACATCTCACAAACATCCACAACATCACCCCTGCCCGGACCCACCTGCTCACACCCCCATCTGGGTCTCCATTAGGCTCCCGAGTGGCACAGCGGTCTAAGGCACTGCATCTCAGTGCAAGAGGCTCAAATCCAGGCTGTATCACATCCAGGCGTGATCGGGAGTCCCATAGGGCAGTGCACAATTGTCCCAGCGTCGTCCGGGTTTGGCCGGGGTAGGCCGTCATTGAAAATAAGAATTTGTTCTTAACTGACTTGCCTAGTTAAATAAAGGTTAAATAAACAAAATATTAAAAAATAAATAAAAATAAAAACATCTCCAGTCTCAAACTGCACCATTTAGTTTTTCTCCGTCGCCCACACACTTTCAGCATTTAGATAATAAAGCATTTGACCTTTCCATTGTGTTAACGATGGAGGATTGGTTGACTTCCAGTTTTTAAGTATGCATTTTTTCAAGATGATTGACGAGAAAAGTATCGTTCAACCCATCTTGTATCTCACTGCACCCTCATATGGCATGTCTTGGAATATGCAGACAGACGTGTTAAAAGTACATTTTCATTGTAATACTTCTGACAGACAACTTTATAACTCCGGCAATAACTTTTGGATTTTATAACATTCCCAGGAGGCAGGGATTATTGAGTCATTTAAGCAATAAGGCCCGAGGGGGTGTGGTATATGGCCAATATACCACGGTTAAGGGCTGTTCTTACTCACAACACAACGTGGAGAGCCTGGACACAGCCCTTAGCCGTGGTATATTGGCCATGTACCACAAACCCCCGATATGCCTTATTGCAATTACAAACTGTTTACCAACATAATTAGAGCAGTAGAAATAAATGTTTTGTCATACCTGTGATATACGGTCTGATATATTATGGCTGTCAGCCAATCAGAATTCAGGGCTCAAACCACCCAGTGTATAATGTTAGTTTTACACTTAAAGTGAACCACTTTCGTATGAACTTATTGGTCAATTGCACACAAGGTCCAAACAAAATTTTACTTCTGCTTTTATTCCAATCGCTCTGAAAGACACACAATGGTTTTGGAGAGGTGCGGGGGGCTGCCACACTTTTGTGGGGAGTTAAGTGCCTTGCTCAAGGGCACAACGGTAGGAAATGGTATCTAGGATTTGATAGTGACGGCTTTCATGGCTACCTCAATAGGTACATATTATTTATGCTCCACACCCCACGTCCACATCATCCTCTACTCCTTTTTAAATGTCAGTTGATGTGATATACCTGCCTGTAATGTTTGTTTAGTAGCTTCTAAACATAACCTGCAGAAATCATAAGTAGACTTGTCTGCCTGTCTCACACTGCTCTTCTCTGTGTTTTTACCCAGGATCCTTCAGTGCACAAGGTGGCCGGCGGGCGCAAGAAGACTGTGTCCTTCAGTAGCATCCCCTCAGAGAAGAAGGTTTGTTTTTACTTTCTCTTTAAAAATAATAAAGCAGTTTTAGATCTCTGTCTGTAAATAAAAATGAAATGGGTAACACAATTTGAAGGGTACCTAAATAAGGATTTCATAACACTTTCATAACTCATACATAACACATTCATAAGCAGTATATAAGCATTTCATAAATGCCTTCCTCTTCCGCCGCCTCCAGGTGAGCAGCGCTGCCGACTGCCTGGCCTTCATGCAGGGGGGCTGTGAGCTGAAGAAGGTGCGTCCCAACTCCCGGGTCTACAGTCGTTTCTACACCCTGGACCAGGACCTCAGCTGCCTGCGCTGGGAGCCCTCTAAGAAGGATTTGGAGCGTGCCCGCCTGGACATGGCCACTATTAGGGAGGTTAGGACAGGGAAGAGCACTGAGACCTTCCTCCATAATGGACCTGCTGCAGAACATCTGGCTGAGGAGGCAGCCTTCTCTATCATCCATGGGGATGACTACCAGGTAAGAGGTAGCCAGTTCAGTTTAGGCTGCCTTGCCAACTTCTTTTGGAATTGTCATGCCAAGGAGTTGGCAATGGAGCAGAAACAGACTGGCACTCAGGCAAAGGCAAATACAGTGCATTCAGAAAGTATTCAGACTCCTTTTTCCACATTTTGTTACGTCACAGCCTTATTCTAAAATTGATTTACATTTTTAAAAATCTCATCAATATACACACAATACCACATGATGACAAAGTAAAAACAGGTTTTTAGAATTTTTTTCAAATGTATTAAAAATAAAAAACAGATACCTATTTATTTACATAAGTATTCAGACCCTTTGCTATGAGACTCGAAGTTGAGCTCAGGTGCATCCTATTTCCATTGATCATCCTTGAGATGTTTCTACAACTTGATTGGAGTCCATCTGTGGTAAATTCAATTGATTGGACATGATTTGGAAAGGCACACACCTGTCTATATAAGGTCCCACAGTTGATGGAGCATGTCAGTGCAAAAACCAGGCCATGAGGTCGAAGGAATTGTCCGTAGAGACAGGATTGTGTCGAGGCACAGATCTGGGGAAGGGTACCAAAACATTTCTGCAGCATTGAAGGTCCCCAAGAAAACCGTTGCCTCCATCATTCTTAAATGGAAGAAGTTTGGAACCACCAAGACTCTTTCTAGAGCTGGCAGCACGACCAAAATGAGCAATCAGGGGAGAAGGGCCTTGGTCAGGGAGTTGACCAAGATCCCGATGTTCACTCTGACAAAGTTCCCCTGTGGAGATGGGAGAACCTTCCAGAAGGACAACCATCTCTGCAGCATTCCACCAATCAGGCCTTTATGGCCAGACGGAAGACACTCCTCAGTAAACATTGCCCATCCAACCTAGCAGAGCTTGAGAGGATCTGCAGAGAAGAATGGGAGAAACTCCCTAAATACTGGTGTGCCAAACTTGTAGCATCATACCCAAGAAGACTTGAGGGTATAATTGCTGCCAAAGGTGCTTCAACAAAGTCCTGAGTAAAGTGTCTGAATACTTATGTAAATTTCAGTTTTTATGTTTTTTATAAATTTGCAAGCATTTCTAAAATGGCGCCGAAGCAGAAGGGAGACGTTTTACGTGCCCCCAACCGATTGTGTTTTTGTTTGTTTATCGCCAGGTCGTAGTTTATCGCCAGGTCGCAGTTGTAAATGAGAGCTTGTTCTCAACTGGCCTACCTGGTTAAATAAAGGTGAAATAAAAAAATAAAAAATCTGCATTGTTTTTTTACTCATTTTGTACATAATGTTGCCGCTATCGTCTCCCACAGTGACTGTACGTACATACCCCAACCAGAAGCCATGGATGACAGGCAGCATCCGCACTGAGCTAAAGGCTAGAGCTGCCGCTTTCAAGGAGCGGGACTCTAACCTGGAAGCTCATAAGAAATCCCGCTATGCCCTCCGACGAATCATCAAACAGGCAAAGCATCAATACAGGACTAAGATCGAGTCGCTCGTCGGATGTGGCTGGGCTTGCAAACCATTACAGACTACAAAGGGAAGCACAGCCGAGAGCTGCCCAGTGACACGAGCCTACCAGACGAGCTAAACTACTTCTATGCTCGCTACGAGGCAAATAACACTGAAACATGCATGAGAGCACCAGCTGTACCGGGAGACTGTGTGATCACGCTCTCTGCAGCCGATGTGAGTAAGACCTTTAAACAAGTCAACATTCACAAGGCCGCAGGGCCAGACGGATTACCAGGACGTGTACTGCGAGCATGCGCTGACCAACTAGCAAGTGTCTTCACTGACATTTTCAACCTCTCCCTGTCCGAGTCTGTAATACCAACATGTTTTAAGAAGACCACCATAGTGCCTGTGCCCAAGAACACTAAGGTAACCTGCCTAAATGACTACCGATCTGTAGCACTCACATCTGGGAATGCTATTCATTGACTACTGCTCAGCATTCAACACCATATTGCCCTCAAACTCATCAATAAGCTAAGGACCCCGGGACTAAACACCTCCCTCTGCAACTGGATCCTGGACATCCTGATGGGCCGCCCCCAGGTGGTAAGGGTAGTTAACGACACATCCGCCACGGTGATCCTCAACACAGGGGTGCGTGCTCATTCCCCTCCTGTACTCCCTGTTCACTCATGACTGCACGGCCAGGCACGACTCCCAACACCATCATTAAATTTGACGATGACATAACAGTGGTAGGCCTGATCACCGACAACAATGAGACAGCCTATAGGGAGGAGGTCAGAGACCTGGTCGTGTGGTGCCAGGACAACAACCTCTCCCTCAACGTGATCAGGACAAAGGAGATGATTGTGGACTACAGGAAAAAGAGGACCAAGCACGCCCCCATTCTCATCGACGGGGCTGCAGTGGAGCAGGTTGAGAGCTTCAAGTTCCTTGGTGTCCACATCAACAACAAACTAACATGGTCCAAGCACACCATGAGAGTCGTGAAGCGGGCACAACAAAACCTATTCCCCCTCAGGAGACTGAAAAGATTTGGCATGGGTCCTCCGATCCTCAAAGGTTCTACAGCTGCACCATCGAGAGCATCCTAACTGGTTGCATGGCAACTGCTCAGCCTCTGACTGCACAGCACTACAGAGGGTAGTGCGACCGGCCCAGTACATCACTGGGGCCAAGCTTCCTGCCATCCAGGACCTCTATATCAGGCGGTGTCAGAGGAAAGCCCTAAAAGGCCACCCTAGTCATAGACTGTTCTCTCTGCTACCGCACGGCAAGCGGTACTGGAGTGCCAAGTCTAGGTCCAAGAGGCTTCTAAACAGCTTCTACCCCCAAGCCATAAGACTCCTGAACATCTAGTCAAATGGCTACCCAGACTATTTGCATTGCCCCCCCCCCCCCCCTCCACACCACTGCCACTCTCTGTTGTCATCTATGCATCGTCACTTTAATAACTCTACCTTACATGTACATACTATATCAATTAACCGGTGCCCCCACACATTGACTAGATGTATCGGCACCCCCCTGTATATATTGTTGTTTTTTACTGCTGCTCTTTAATTACTTTAATTACTTCTATCTCTTATTCTTATCCGTATTTTTTTAAACTGCACTGTTGGTTAGGGGCTCGTAAGTAAGCATTTCACTGTAAGGTCTACACCTGTTGTATTTGGCGCATGTGACAAATACAATTTGATTTGATTTAAAAACCTGTTTTTGCTTTTTCATTATGGGGCATTGTGTGTAGATTGATGATGGGGAAAAAATGATGTAATCAATTTTAGAATAAGGCTGTAACGTAAGAAAATGTGGTAAAGGTGAAGGGGATTTACTTACTTTTTGACTTGTTTTACTGGGGGAAAAAATGTGTTTAATTGAATGTGATTTGTATTTCCTAGTCTCTGGACCTGGTAGCTCTCTCACCTGACGTGGCCAACATCTGGGTAACGGGGCTGCGTTACCTGGTGTCCCACCCCTCTGTCATCGGGCATGGAGGGGGGGCAGGTGGGGGAGGAGGTCTGGGAGAGGGGAGCATCATAGGGGAGGGTAGCCTCGGCAGTAAGATGAGGAGGGATTGGCTGGCCGCAGAGTTTGCCGAGGTGGATGAGGATGGATACGGGGTCGTCACAGAGGATACGGCCGTGGCAACCATCTGCAAGCTGTGTCCTGGGATCAAGGAAGCTAAGGTGTGTGTGTGTGTGTGTGTGTGTGTGTGTGTGTGTGTGTGTGTGTGTGTGTGTGTGTGTGTGTGTGTGTGTGTGTGTGTGTGTGTGTGTGTGTGTGTGTGTGTGTGTGTGTGTGTGTGTGTGTGTGTGTGTGGAGACGGGGACGGGACTACAGTTAAACTAGAGGGGTGATTGTCTTCATAGCTGTCTTACTATCTGTCCCGGCATCAAGGAAACTTAAATAAGAGGACTGGGGTAGAGTTAGAAGAAAGACTAATACTGTATATATGTTAACTGGAGGTAAACTAGACAGAGTAGAAAAGGTTTAGAGATGATTAGAGTTGAGGTCAATTCCGTTATCAATTCAATCAATTATGGCCCTGTTTCTTCTATTAAATTGTCTGTGATACTTATGATAGCAATAGTTACTATAACAGTTTGAATTATAAAAATGATTGTCTTCATAGCTGGATATCTAATGTAAATATGGAACATGCTCTAGGTGGGTATCCAACCTAGTTATGTAAGCTTTACTTATACTTAGTAGCATGGTGGGTGTACAGATTGAGTCTGCAATGGTGTAGTCACACCTGTGGTTCCTGGTTCCTACCCATTACACCTCTCAGTAGGAGTCTACAGGAAACCCTGTGTAAAACACAATGCCTTAGCTTACCTCAGAAAGATATATCTTTCTGAGGTAAGCTATATATATATATATATATCTTTCCTGTAGACTCCTACTGAGAGGTGTAATGGGTAGGAACCAGGAACCACAGGTGTGACTACACCACTGCAGACTCAATCTGTACACCCACCATGCTACTAAGTATAAGTAAAGCTTACATAACTAGGTTGGATATCCACCTAGAGCATGTTCCATATTTACAAAATTGTCTATTTAAAATAACATCAAATTGATCAGAAATATAGTGTAGACATTGTTAATGTTGTAAATGACTATTGTAGCTGGAAACGGCAGATAAAAAAATGGAATATCTACATAGGCGTACAGAGGCCCGTTATCAGCAACCATCACTCGTGTTCCAATGGGAGGTTGCGTTAGCTAATCCAAGTTTATAATTTCAAAAAGGCTAATTGATCATTAGAAAGCCCTTTTGCAGTTGTGTTAGCACAGCTGAAAACTGTTGTACTGATTAAAGAAGCAATAAAACTGTTCTTCTTTAGACTAGTTGAGTATCTGGAGCATCAGCATTAGTGGGTTCGATTACAGGTTCAAAATGGCCAGAAGCAAAGAACTTTCTTCTGAAATTCGTCAGCCTATTCTTGTTCTGAGAAATGAAGGTTATTCTATGTGAGAAATTGCCAAGAAACTGAAGATCTCATACAACATTGTCTACTACTCCCTTCACAGAACAGCGCAAACTGGCTCTAACCAGAATAGAAAGAGGAGTGGGAGGCCCCGGTGCACAACTGAGCAAGAGGATATGTAAATTATAGTGTCTAGTGTGAGAACAGATGCCTCACAAGTCCTCAACTGGCAGCTTCATTAAATAGTATACGCAAAACACCAGTCTCAACGTCAACAGTGAAGAGGCGACTCCGGGATGCTGGCCTTCTAGGCAAAGTTGCAAAGAAAAAGCCATATCTC
>NC_138311.1:43532500-43722500 GCF_965601325.2 Salmo salar
AGTTCTGGAGCTGCATGGGGTACCGGCGGACTGCGCTGAGCAACGGACCAGGACTGCAGCACAGAACCAGGATGACCCACTGTTTGATGAGACTTTTGAGTTTCAGGTGAGAGATCAGTAATGTAGACAACACATACACCTGAGATTTCACCAACATATCCTCAGACTAAGAGCACGGTCCAAACACACAACCTGAGTGTTCTTACACTTTAACATCTAATGCACTCCCAACGGACAGTGAAATGATGTCATTACGATCACAAACTGACAGTCATTTCAACCAGTTTTGCCTGCTAAATCTGGACAGACTATGGTCTGTGTTTGTCCCTGATAATAATGACAACACATGAAGCAAACGTCCATTTCATAAGGATACACAACAATACGTTTTATTTGTAAAGAGCCTTTCCACTATTCATCCATCACATGCATTGTTCCCTTCAGAGCTATCATTCCATTCCCATAGTGACAGACAGACAGAGCTCTCATTCCATTCCCATAGTGACAGACGGACAGAGCTCTCATTCCATTCCCATAGCGACAGACAGACAGAGCTCTCATTCCATTCCCATAGTGACAGACAGACAGAGCTCTCATTCCATTCCCATAGTGACAGACGGACAGAGCTCTCATTCCATTCCCATAGCGACAGACAGACAGAGCTCTCATTCCATTCCCATAGCGACAGACAGACAGAGCTCTCATTCCATTCCCATAGCGACAGACAGACAGAGCTCTCATTCCATTCCCATAGTGACAGACGGACAGAGCTCTCATTCCATTCCCATAGCGACAGACAGACAGAGCTCTCATTCCATTCCCATAGTGACAGACGGACAGAGCTCTCATTCCATTCCCATAGTGACAGACGGACAGAGCTCTCATTCCATTCCCATAGTGACAGACGGACAGAGCTCTCATTCCATTCCCATAGTGACAGACAGACAGAGCTATCATTCCATTCCCATAGTGACAGACGGACAGAGCTCTCATTCCATTCCCATAGTGACAGACGGACAGAGCTCTCATTCCATTCCCATAGTGACAGACAGACAGAGCTATCATTCCATTCCCATAGTGACAGACGGACAGAGCTCTCATTCCATTCCCATAGTGACAGACGGACAGAGCTCTCATTCCATTCCCATAGCGACAGACGGACAGAGCTCTCATTCCATTCCCATAGTGACAGACGGACAGAGCTCTCATTCCATTCCCATAGTGACAGACGGACAGAGCTCTCATTCCATTCCCATAGTGACAGACAGACAGAGCTCTCATTCCATTCCCATAGCGACAGACGGACAGAGCTCTCATTCCATTCCCATAGTGACAGACGGACAGAGCTCTCATTCCATTCCCATAGCAACAGACAGACAGAGCTCTCATTCCATTCCCATAGTGACAGACGGACAGAGCTCTCATTCCATTCCCATAGTGACAGACAGACAGAGCTCTCATTCCATTCCCATAGTGACAGACGGACAGAGCTCTCATTCCATTCCCATAGTGACAGACAGACAGAGCTCTCATTCCATTCCCATAGTGACAGACGGACAGAGCTCTCATTCCATTCCCATAGTGACAGACAGACAGAGCTCTCATTCCATTCCCATAGTGACAGACGGACAGAGCTCTCATTCCATTCCCATAGCGACAGACAGACAGAGCTCTCATTCCATTCCCATAGTGACAGACGGACAGAGCTCTCATTCCATTCCCATAGCGACAGACAGACAGAGCTCTCATTCCATTCCCATAGTGACAGACTGACAGAGCTCTCATTCCATTCCCATAGTGACAGACTGACAGAGCTCTCATTCCATTCCCATAGCGACAGACAGACAGAGCTCTCATTCCATTCCCATAGCGACAGACAGACAGAGCTCTCATTCCATTCCCATAGTAACAGACGGACAGAGCTCTCATTCCATTCCCATAGCGACAGACTGACAGAGCTATCATTCCATTCCCATAGCGACAGACAGACAGAGCCATTGTGATTCCCCTGAGCCCTTGTGGGAGATTTAGTTATGAAGACAGATGGTCAGGGATTATACAACACTACCCATGTCGTCATGATGTCAAATGTGGGAATGGAGAGAGAACAGTTGGACAGTAGGTCTACGGTAGTATTGACCAGTGGTGTGGCACGCTAAGCTAGTTGTAGTGCAGATAATAACAATATGTTAAGAACAATGGTCTTATGTTATGAGAATAACAAAGACTAAAAACAAAACATGAACTACAAAGTATTGTAAAAACTTTAACAACTAAGAAAGAAACCAAAGCCAGTGGTTAAGCTCTGTTTAGCTCATTATCCCTGTGGCCAGTAACCTAAGGCTTGGTGGGGGACTAGAAGGTAATGTGGCATGACTCCACAGACACACTCATGAGTCAGAGACACATGGGTCCTCTCTGGGAGCACACACACACACAGAGAGAGAGAGAGAGAGAGAGAGAGATGCTGTTTAGACTCCCCTCTTCATGCATGAAGCTTGTGTGTGTGACAGTGCTGGAGGGGCTCTCTCTACCTGAGTAGTCTGTGTTAAATGTTCTCTAGTTCTTCACATGTAGGATCTTCATTTAAGACAGTTTGCTGCAGCAGGAAAATAATCCTACAGCAACAGGAAATGTGGATTATAATTACAAACTTCAGGAGCCTTTTTAATTAAACATCAAATACACTACACTTTTTTAAATGTCCTGGAAATGTATCCTGCAACATGGTGATCAAATGAAGATCCTACATCTGTACATTGTTATTAGATTGATGGAGCTCCATGCTAAAACATTCAAATCTACACTAGCACAGACTGAGCTGTATAAACTATTGGAACCAAAACTTAAAAAGAACTGATGTTAGCACAAGATAGGGGAAATGTTGGAGTATAATTTACGAAATTACAGTTAATGAAAATGTGCGCTTCATCCAGTATAAATTAATGTATAGAATTTATTATACAAGAGACAAAATTCACAAATTCTACAGCACAACAGCAGCGTCATGTCTTAAGTGTAAAACTAACAATGACTCAACAATCCATGCCTTCTGGGAATGGTATGAAGTCCAAAAGTTATGGGCGGAGCTAGAAAGTTGTCTGTCAGAAGTATTACAATGTAAACATACTTTTAACTTGTCTGTCTGCATATTTCAAGACATGGCATATGAGGGTGTAGTGAGATACACAATGGGCTGGACCATTCTCTTCTCATCTTGAAAAAACATATACTGAAAACTTGGAAATCAATCACTCCACCATCATTTAACACAATGAAAACATCTAATGATTTATTATTGAAATATTGACATAGCATGGGTGACCGAGATAAACAAATTGATACAATTTAAGGCCATGTGGCAAACCATAATACAGGCACTAGGAATGGAGGTGTGAGCATGCAGGTCTGGGTAGAGGACATGTAGTTGTTGTGTGCGTCTCTGTACGTTGTTGTTCATATGTGTAGGTTTGTATTATTTAAAAAAAGTTATGATTAAAAAAATATTATATCAACAAAAAAAAAATCACAAACGTATGTTTAAACACAGCCAGTGGGTTGTGATGGATAGTCAGTCTACCTCCTCCTCTCTACCCTCTCTGGCCTACTACCAAACACATTCATCACACTGAGAGCACAGAAACCAATGGCAGACCAGTATGTGTGTGTGGGTTTCTGTCTGTGTGTGGGTGTGTTTTATTGGATGTTTATGTGTCAGAATGAACTGCTCTCTGTGTCTCCTCTCACAATGCGTATGTATAGCCACACTAACCCAGCCATAAGTCCTGCTACTGCCAGTGGGTGTTCTAGTTCATATATTCCTGACCATGTACAAGGTTTTATTCCAATGTATTTCATTTGTCTGATTAATACTGTTTGTACTGATGCCACCCACAGTTAATAGTGTGTGAGCGTGAGTGCATGTGCATACCTGAATATGTGCCTATGTGTGATATTGAATGTACAAATATACTGGATGTTGATGTCATGGATAATATGATGTGGCCCGGGGGAATGAAGAGACATCACCATCCAACAGTATTGGGTAACAATCCTGGAAATGTATCTGTTGCTGCACATGTGATTGGTTGCTGTCTGTCCTTCCCAGGTGAACATGCCGGAGTTGGCGCTCCTCCGCTTCGTGGTATTGGACGATGACTACATCGGAGACGACTTCATTGGCCAGTACAGCGTGGCCTTCGAGTGCCTTCAGCCGGGCTACCGCAACGTGCCCCTGCTGGGTCTGGAGGGAGACCCCTTGCCCCATGCCAGCCTATTCGTCCATGTGGCTGTGACCAACCGGCGAGGGGGGGGCAAGGCCCAGAGAAGGGGTCTGTCTGTGCGGAGAGGGGTGCGGCGGGGGCGAGAGTACGTGACCCTGCGGAACACGGGTATTAAAGCTCTGGATGATACGTTCCGCCCCGCTAGCACCCCTCTCAAGGAGGCCACGGACTTGCGGGAGGATGCACAGGTGAGGGGTCAAAGGTTAATTAGATTTCTCACACACTTGCTGCGTTGCGAAGAAGTCCCTCACTTCCATGTAGTATAGACTGGCTCACTTCCCCTCATGGATTTCCAGTCATCTGATTAGTGTAATCGTGGGGCTAGAGGGAGTTTCCACCATAATTTATTGTATTTTCACCTTTATTTAACCAGGTAGGCTAGTTGAGAACAAGTTCTCATTTACAACTGCGAACTGGCCAAGATAAAGCAAAGCAGTGCGTCACAAACAACAACACAGAGTTAGACATGGAATAAACACACATACAGTCAATAATACAATAGAAAAAAGCCTATATACAGTGTGTGCAAATGAGGTAGGATAAGGGAGGTAAGGCAATAAATAGGCCATAGTGGCAAAATAATTACAATATAGCAATTAAACACTGGAGTGATAGATGTGCAGAAGATGAATGTGCAAGAAGAGATACTGGGGTGCAAAGGAGCAAAATAAATAACAGTATGGGGATGAGGTAGCTGGATAGGCTATTTACAGATGGGCTATGTACAGGTGCAGTGATCTGTGAGCTGCTCTGACAGCTGGTGCTTAAAGTTAGTGAGGGAGATATGCGTCTCCAGCTTCAGTGATTTTTGCAGTTCGTTCCAGTCATCAATCTATCACTTGTCTGTTCCTTTTTAACAATGGACATCTAATTAGCATAATACTAAAAAGTCCCAACAAAATCTGTCAGTTTAAGATATTAAACGTATTAGTTTATTGAATGGGCTGCGTCTCAATCCACTGCATCCGCCGATGTCGCCCTTCTGCATCTGTGGTGAACGGTGTCAGAGCGAGAGTGGTGTTTGTCAGACCATAAGACATCCCAAATACCTTTCTTCTGTAGCATCTGAACGGTTTGACCTACAAACTATTATGACCCCTCTAACTCATACGAACACGACGGTGTTCTCCGTTCTGCTCTACGACCCCCACAAGCCTCACGGGACTCATCTGAAGTCGCTACAGACGATCTGCCAACTTCTGTTTGTAACGTCCGAACAGTTTGGGCTACACACTGATATGACCCCTCTGTGGAAAGGTGAGTCTCTCACAAACATGTACGTTAGTTGTTTTGCTCCAGGATGCCCACAAGCCTCACAAGACTAGTCTGAAGGTAGTCAGGTAGCAGTTTCAAAAATGAATGGAAGTATATATGGAGACTGTTTAGTGCCTAAAATAAGGGGTTAAAAACATCAACAACAAACAAAACTGGTTTCCTGGTCTTTCATATATCGCTCAGATATAGGACAGACACTACAGAACAAACTTCCTTCAGATTTTTGGGGACTATCCATTTATCCATGCATGTTATTCAATGCATTTCTATGGGCCAAATGAATTGTTTAATCAAATACATTTTGTATATATTTTTTTATACCTGAAGGGGTCCTAAAATATCAAATATGTAAATGATCCATGGTATGACCATCTTAAAACACTTCCATATGTTAGGTTAGTAAACCCCCCCCCCCCCCCCCCGCGCTTAGACGCTAGAGGGCTAATATAGATAACCAAATGCATTTAACTTAATATTGAAATGAACAAATACATTTCAATACATTTTCCTGCCTGAACAGATGGTGCTGTTGTGTTCTAGTTAGTCAGTGGTGAAATAGGGCTTGTAAAGCATGAGTCTTGGAGGAGTGTGATTTGGGCTAGAGTAGATTGTATGACTGTGCTGGAATCAGACGCTACCTGTGAGTAGAGACAGAGGAGGATTATACACTAGTCTATAAATACCAGAGAAGATAAGTCATAGATCTGGTCAGAGCACAGACCCGCTTATCTCTATTATACACAATCACTCGCTCTGTCCCACACACACACACACACACACACACACACACACACACACACTAAGGCTGCACGATTATGGGCAAAAAATGCAATTTCAATTTTTGCTGAAAATATTGAGATTATAATCAAATGTTATTTGTCACATGTGTTTAGCAGATGTTATTGCTGGTGTAGCGAAATGCTTGTGTTTCTAGCTCCAACTGTGCAGTAATATCTGACAAGTATTATCTATCAATACACACAATCTAAACTAAAGGAATGGAATTAAGAATATATAAATATTTGGACGAGCAATGTCAGAGTGGCATAGAATAAGATACAGTAGATGAGTAATCCAAATATGAACATATTATTAAAATGACTAGTGTTCCATTTATTAAAGTGACTTGCGATATAGATCAAAACACTTGGGTGAATCATATAAATAACATGATTTATGTTAAGAAGCAAAATGGAAAGCAGCATTGTTCTTGTTTGGAACAATGTGTTGACAGCACTTGACCTAACAGAACCTCATGGAAACTTAGAGTGAATCTAACAGCAAGGAGGGGGAGCTGCGCAGGTTGAGTGACAGGGGGCGGGGCTTTGTGTGTGGGAAGCAGCCACAAGAGGAGAGAAAGATAAATGCTGAGTGGCATTTCAAAATATTGCATGCTTCTGCGATAATGATATTACACATGTCAATATTGTGATTTCCATGTGAATTCCATTAATTGTGCAGCACTAACGCACCCACCCACACAGTCGAACACACATGTCCACATACTACAATCTCTCCTTTTTCTCTGTCTCTCTCTCTCTCTCTCTCTCGGTCTGTCTCTCTCTCTCTCTCTCTCTTTCTGCCTCTGTCTCTCTCTCTCGCTCACTGTCTCTGTCTGTGTCTCTCTGTGTCTCTCTCTCTCTCTCTCTCTCTCTGTCTCTCTCTCTCCGTCTGTCTCTCTCTTTCTCTGTCTCTCTCTCTCTCTGTCATGTGTCCAGCTGTATTCTCATCTGCCACAGTCTGTTATTAATCATAATGTGTCACACACACACACACACACACACACACACACACACACACACACACACACACACACACACACACACACACACTCACAACCAACCCACTCTGATCTCAGGTGGGCTGTGGTAATCACTAATGGGAGTGCTGGTCCAGTTGTTTTGGCAGTGTGTCTGATCTCTGTGTTTTGGCAGTGTGTCTGATCTCTGTGTTTTGGCAGTGTGTCTGATCTCTGTGTTTTGGCAGTGTGTCTGATCTCTGTGTTTTGGCAGTGTGTCTGATCTCTCGTGGTTTGGCAGTGTGTCTGATCTCTCAGTGTTTTGGCAGTGTGTCTGATCTCCCAGTGTTTTGGCAGTGTGTCTGATCTCTCAGTGTTTTGGCAGTGTGTCTGATCTCTCAGTGTTTTGGCAGTGTGTCTGATCTCCCAGTTGTTTTGGCAGTGTGTCTGATCTCTCAGTGTTTTGGCAGTGTGTCTGATCTCTCAGTTGTTTTGGCAGTGTGTCTGATCTCCCAGTGTTTTGGCAGTGTGTCTGATCTGTCAGTGTTTTGGCAGTGTGTCTGATCTCTCAGTTGTTTTGGCAGTGTGTCTGATCTCTGTGTTTTGGCAGTGTGTCTGATCTCCCAGTGTTTTGGCAGTGTGTCTGATCTCTCAGTTGTTTTGGCAGTGTGTCTGATCTCCCAGTGTTTTGGCAGTGTGTCTGATCTCCCAGTGTTTTGGCAGTGTGTCTGATCTCCCAGTTGTTTTGGCAGTGTGTCTGATCTCCCAGTTGTTTTGGCAGTGTGTCTGATCTCCCAGTGTTTTGGCAGTGTGTCTGATCTCTCAGTGTTTTGGCAGTGTGTCTGATCTCCCAGTGTTTTGGCAGTGTGTCTGATCTCCCAGTGTTTTGGCAGTGTGTCTGATCTCCCAGTTGTTTTGGCAGTGTGTCTGATCTCCCAGTTGTTTTGGCAGTGTGTCTGATCTCCCAGTTGTTTTGGCAGTGTGTCTGATCTCTCAGTGTTTTGGCAGTGTGTCTGATCTCTCAGTGTTTTGGCAGTGTGTCTGATCTCTCAGTGTTTTGGCAGTGTGTCTGATCTCCCAGTTGTTTTGGCAGTGTGTCTGAACTCTCAGTGTTTTGGCAGTGTGTCTGATCTCCCATTGTTTTGGCAGTGTGTCTGATCTCCCAGTTGTTTTGGCAGTGTGTCTGATCTCCCAGTTGTTTTGGCAGTGTGTTTGATCTCCCATTGTTTTGGCAGTGTGTCTGATCTCTCAGTGTTTTGGCAGTGTGTTTGATCTCCCATTGTTTTGGCAGTGTGTCTGATCTCTCAGTGTTTTGGCAGTGTGTCTGATCTCCCAGTTGTTTTGGCAGTGTGTCTGATCTCCCAGTTGTTTTGGCAGTGTGTCTGATCTCTCAGTTGTTTTGGCAGTGTGTCTGATCTCTCAGTGTTTTGGCAGTGTGTCTGATCTCTCATTTGTTTTGGCAGTGTGTCTGATCTCCTAGTGTTTTGGCAGTGTGTCTGATCTCTCAGTGTTTTGGCAGTGTGTCTGATCTCCCAGTTGTTTTGGCAGTGTGTCTGATCTCTCAGTAGTTTTGGCAGTGTGTCTGATCTCTCAGTGTTTTGGCAGTGTGTCTGATCTGTCAGTGTTTTGGCAGTGTGTCTGATCTCTCAGTTGTTTTGGCAGTGTGTCTGATCTCTGTGTTTTGGCAGTGTGTCTGATCTCCCAGTTGTTTTGGCAGTGTGTCTGATCTCTCAGTGTTTTGGCAGTGTGTCTGATCTCCCAGTTGTTTTGGCAGTGTGTCTGATCTCTCAGTGTTTTGGCAGTGTGTCTGATCTCCCAGTTGTTTTGGCAGTGTGTCTGATCTCCCAGTTGTTTTGGCAGTGTGTCTGATCTCTCAGTTGTTTTGGCAGTGTGTCTGATCTCGCAGTGTTTTGGCAGTGTGTCTGATCTCGCAGTGTTTTGGCAGTGTGTCTGAACTCTCAGTGTTTTGGCAGTGTGTCTGATCTCCCAGTTGTTTTGGCAGTGTGTCTGATCTCTCAGTGTTTTGGCAGTGTGTCTGATCTCTCAGTTGTTTTGGCAGTGTGTCTGATCTCTCAGTGTTTTGGCAGTGTGTCTGATCTCTCAGTTGTTTTGGCAGTGTGTCTGATCTGTCAGTGTTTTGGCAGTGTGTCTGATCTCTCAGTTGTTTTGGCAGTGTGTCTGATCTCTCAGTTGTTTTGGCAGTGTGTCTGATCTCCCAGTTGTTTTGGCAGTGTGTCTGATCTCTCAGTGTTTTGGCAGTGTGTCTGATCTCCCAGTGTTTTGACAGTGTGTCTGATCTCCCAGTTGTTTTGGCAGTGTGTCTGAACTCTCAGTGTTTTGGCAGTGTGTCTGATCTCTCAGTGTTTTTTGGCAGTGTGTCTGATCTCCCAGTGTTTTGGCAGTGTGTCTGATCTCCCAGTGTTTTGGCAGTGTGTCTGATCTCGCAGTGTTTTGGCAGTGTGTCTGATCTCCCAGAGTTTTGGCAGTGTGTCTGATCTCTCAGTGTTTTGGCAGTGTGTCTGATCTCTCAGTTGTTTTGGCAGTGTGTCTGATCTCCCAGTTGTTTTGGCAGTGTGTCTGATCTCTCAGTGTTTTGGCAGTGTGTCTGATCTCTCAGTGTTTTGGCAGTGTGTCTGATCTCTCAGTTGTTTTGGCAGTGTGTCTGATCTCTCAGTTGTTTTGGCAGTGTGTCTGATCTCCCAGTTGTTTTGGCAGTGTGTCTGATCTCCCAGTTGTTTTGGCAGTGTGTCTGATCTCCCAGTTGTTTTGGCAGTGTGTCTGATCTCCCAGTGTTTTGGCAGTGTGTCTGATCTCGCAGTGTTTTGGCAGTGTGTCTGATCTCCCAGTTGTTTTGGCAGTGTGTCTGATCTCCCAGTGTTTTGGCAGTGTGTCTGATCTCCCAGTTGTTTTGGCAGTGTGTCTGATCTCCCAGTTGTTTTGGCAGTGTGTCTGATCTCCCAGTGTTTTGGCAGTGTGTCTGATCTCCCAGTGGTTTGGCAGTGTGTCTGATCTCCCAGTTGTTTTGGCAGTGTGTCTGATCTCCCAGTGTTTTGGCAGTGTGTCTGATCTCCCAGAGTTTTGGCAGTGTGTCTGATCTCCCAGTTGTTTTGGCAGTGTGTCTGATCTCCCAGTTGTTTTGGCAGTGTGTCTGATCTCTCAGTGTTTTGGCAGTGTGTCTGATCTCCCAGTTGTTTTGGCAGTGTGTCTGATCTCCCAGTTGTTTTGGCAGTGTGTCTGATCTCCCAGTGTTTTGGCAGTGTGTCTGATCTCGCAGTGTTTTGGCAGTGTGTCTGATCTCCCAGTGGTTTGGCAGTGTGTCTGATCTCTCAGTGTTTTGGCAGTGTGTCTGATCTCCCAGTTGTTTTGGCAGTGTGTCTGATCTCCCAGTTGTTTTGGCAGTGTGTCTGAACTCTCAGTGTTTTGGCAGTGTGTCTGATCTCGCAGTGTTTCTTGGCAGTGTGTCTGATCTCCCAGTTGTTTTGGCAGTGTGTCTGATCTCTCAGTTGTTTTGGCAGTGTGTCTGATCTCCCAGTTGTTTTGGCAGTGTGTCTGATCTCCCAGTTGTTTTGGCAGTGTGTCTGATCTCTCAGTGTTTTGGCAGTGTGTCTGATCTCCCAGTTGTTTTGGCAGTGTGTCTGATCTCCCAGTTGTTTTGGCAGTGTGTCTGATCTCCCAGTGTTTTGGCAGTGTGTCTGATCTCGCAGTGTTTTGGCAGTGTGTCTGATCTCCCAGTGGTTTGGCAGTGTGTCTGATCTCTCAGTGTTTTGGCAGTGTGTCTGATCTCCCAGTTGTTTTGGCAGTGTGTCTGATCTCCCAGTGTTTTGGCAGTGTGTCTGATCTCCCAGTGTTTTGGCAGTGTGTCTGATCTCCCAGTTGTTTTGGCAGTGTGTCTGAACTCTCAGTGTTTTGGCAGTGTGTCTGATCTCCCAGTGTTTTGGCAGTGTGTCTGATCTCCCAGTGTTTTGGCAGTGTGTCTGATCTCTCAGTGTTTTGGTAGTGTGTCTGATCTCTCAGTGTTTTGGCAGTGTGTCTGATCTCCCAGTTGTTTTGGCAGTGTGTCTGATCTCTCAGTGTTTTGGCAGTGTGTCTGATCTCTCAGTTGTTTTGGCAGTGTGTCTGATCTCTCAGTGTTTTGGTAGTGTGTCTGATCTCTCAGTTGTTTTGGCAGTGTGTCTGATCTCCCAGTTGTTTTGGCAGTGTGTCTGATCTCTCAGTAGAGACCTCTGAGAGAGCCCAGTAAGCTCCCTCCATTCCTCCCTCCCTTCCAAACACATTAGCTAGTACAGTAAATGTTCAGCATGGATGCTTTCATGTCTACTCTCCTCAGTGACCCTAGCCTAGGTATTAAGGGGCTCACCCAAGTGCCTCGTTACCTGGTTTAGAATGACCTGAACCTGACCAGAGATTGGCCTGACATTCTCACAGACAATAGGAGGTGTTCTATGTGTTATAATCTGTGCTTGACCTGATTTATAGTGTATGTGTGGTGTGAGTTTACACCTTATCTGATGCTGTGATTTCATATCCTCTCTTAGTCTGGACTTTTTCAGGTCACATGGATAGAAAAAAACACCTGAGTGTATATACCTATAATACCCTGCATCTGATATCTCTCTCTCTCTCTCTCTCTCTCTCTCTCTCTCTCTCTCTCTCTCTCTCTCTCTCTCTCTCTCTCTCTCTCTCTCTCTCTCTCTCTCTCTCTCTCTTTCTCTCTCCCAGAGGGCCAGTATGACTTTCAAGGAGCATTGTGGGCTCCCCCCAGTGGCCAAGCTGAAGCAGTGCATCCAAAGCCTGGCCACGCGGCTTCAGACCCCAGAGGGCCCTCCGGGGGCCAGCATGACCCTGAAGGACGGCTACCCCCACTTGGAGGCCCTGGGCAGCATCACTGACACCACGCGCAAACTACTGAGCCACTATGATATGGTAGGGAATGCATGGGGAGAGAGTGAGCGAGAGATATGGTGGGGAATGCATGGGGAGAGAGTGAGAGAGAGATATGGTGGGGAATGCATGGGGAGAGAGTGAGAGAGAGATATGGTGGGGAATGCATGGGGAGAGAGTGAGAGAGAGATGCGGTGGGGAATGCATGGGGAGAGAGTGAGAGAGAGATATGGTGGGGAATGCATGGGGAGAGAGTGAGAGAGAGATACAGTGGGGAATGCATGGGGAGAGAGTGAGAGAGAGATATGGTGGGGAATGCATGGGGAGAGAGTGAGAGAGAGATGCGGTGGGGAATGCATGGGGAGAGAGTGAGAGAGAGATATGGTGGGGAATGCATGGGGAGAGAGTGAGAGAGAGATATGGTGGGGAATGCATGGGGAGAGAGTGAGAGAGAGATATGGTGGGGAATGCATGGGGAGAGAGTGAGAGAGAGATATGGTGGGGAATGCATGGGGAGAGAGTGAGAGAGAGATATGGTGGGGAATGCATGGGGAGAGAGTGAGCGAGAGATATGGTGGGGAATGCATGGGGAGAGAGTGAGAGAGAGATATGGTGGGGAATGCATATTGATATAGATGTGTTATAACACTATGAGAGAGAGAGAGGGAGAGATAGAGAGACTTGTAGGCGTATGTTTGTTCACCCACGTCTTCTGTACACATGCACACACACCATTTGCTAGAGAGAGGCATGTATACACACACACACGCACACACACACCCACATCCTCCTCTCCAGCAGTGTTTCCTCCCACAGCTGGAGAGAGGACTAGGAGAGATATATAATTGAGACAGAGGACAGAGAGGGAGAGAGGACAGAGAGGGAGAGAGGACAGAGAGAGGGAGAGAGGACAGACAGAGAGAGGGAGAGAGGACAGACACAGAGAGGGAGAGAGGACAGACAGAGAGAGGACAGACAGAGAGAGGGAGGGAGAGAAGACAGAGGGAGAGAAGACAGAGGGAGAGAGGACTGAGGAAGAGAGGACTGAGAGAGAAGGAGAGAGGACTGAGAGAGAAGGAGAGAGGACTGAGAGAGGAGAGAGGACTGAGAGAGAAGGAGAGAGGACTGAGAGACAGGGAGAGAGAACTGAGAGACAGGGAGAGAGAACTGAGAAACAGGGAGAGAGGCCTGAGAGACAGGGAGAGAGGCCTGAGAGACAGGGAGAGAGACAGTGGGAGAGACAGAGGACTGAGATACAGAGAGAGGGAAAGAGGAGAGAGGGAAAGAAGACAGAGGGAGAGAGGACAGAGAGACAGAGGGAAGTGCACATTCATTATTTCATGACTTCATTGTGTGAATTGTTTGCGTTTGATTGTTAGTGTCTATCAATTCTCTGTTACATGTATTACCTGTAGGACATTTACTGTTCATTCCTATCATTTCTCATCTACAATGTTTGTTACTTTGGTAACAATCATTTCTGTTAATGCATTCAATATTATTATTCCAGTCTTACCGTTCTAATTGTCCGTGTGGACACATTGTTGGCAAAACCTATAACATGTTTTGGTGAATTTAGTCATCGTCTTTTGTTTGGAGCGCTCCTGTCAATGTTGTGTAAGGCTGCGCACGCATAGAAGTAGTAGGCCTATAGGCTACCTGGTCTGCACGCATAGAAGTAGTAGACCTATAGGCTACCTGGTCTGCACGCATAGAAGTAGTAGACCTATAGGCTACCTGGTCTGCACGCATAGAAGTAGTAGGCCTATAGGCTACCTGGTCTGCACGCATAGAAGTAGTAGACCTATAGGCTACCTGGTCTGCACGCATAGAAGTAGTAGACCTATAGGCTACCTGGTCTGCACACATAGAAGTAGTAGACCTATAGGCTACCTGGTCTGCACGCATAGAAGTAGTAGACCTATAGGCTACCTGGTCTGCACACATAGAAGTAGTAGGCCTATAGGCTACCTGGTCTGCACACATAGAAGTAGTAGACCTATAGGCTACCTGGTCTGCACGCATAGAAGTAGACCTATAGGCTACCTGGTCTGCACACATAGAAGTAGTAGGCCTATAGGCTACCTGGTCTGCACACATAGAAGTAGACCTATAGGCTACCTGGTCTGCACACATAGAAGTAGTAGACCTATAGGCTACCTGGTCTGCACACATAGAAGTAGTAGGCCTATAGGCTACCTGGTCTGCACACATAGAAGTAGACCTATAGGCTACCTGGTCTGCACACATAGAAGTAGTAGACCTATAGGCTACCTGGTCTGCACACATAGAAGTAGTAGGCCTATAGGCTACCTGGTCTGCACACATAGAAGTAGACCTATAGGCTACCTGGTCTGCACGCATAGTAGTAGTAGGCCTATAGGCTACCTGGTCTGCACGCATAGAAGTAGACCTATAGGCTACCTGGTCTGCACACATAGAAGTAGTAGGCCTATAGGCTACCTGGTCTGCAGACATAGAAGTAGACCTATAGGCTACCTGGTCTGCACGCATAGTAGTAGTAGGCCTATAGGCTACCTGGTCTGCACGCATAGAAGTAGACCTATAGGCTACCTGGTCTGCACGCATAGAAGTAGTAGGCTATAGTCTACCTGGTCTGCACGCATAGAAGTAGTAGGCCTATAGGCTACCTGGTCTGCACACAAATGTAGGTATAGAAATGTGCCCATTTGGGGATCTGATAGTATTTCTGATTGGCTTAACGCACCACACTAATGAGCTGTGGAGCTTCTCTTCACCTTAAACAGCAAGCAAACAATGTCTGTTTTTACATCTATTGAGAATGACAAAAGTTCCTCAATGTATTTGAAAAATCTTTCCAGCTCTCTCCCTTTGTAAAACCACTCAGTGTGAAGGGGGAAATGTCATGGTCTGATCCAGTGGAAAGTCATAAAATAGGCCTACCTGATTACTTCTTGTCAGTACTTGACTTGGACTGAAATAGGTTCCGGTACTCATTTTGGGTGCTGGTACTGTTTATATTTAGGTGCAGGAGCTACACAATACGTTTGAGCTAAAATTATTTTTATTTATTTATTTTTATCCCTAACGGGCTCGGGAGAGGCGAAGGTCGTATGATTTTAGTGGCAAAGCAGAATAAATAAATGTAAATGAGGTGAACTCCCAGCAGAGCCCCAAGTCCGATGGGTATATTCCCTCTGTCCTGTTGATGTTAATGTGGTGATGTTCTCCGTATCCATAGCCAGAATGATTTTGCAGTGCATGATGACCGAGCAGGTTTCCTCGGTCATCAGAGAGGTTTTTATTTCATTTGATTTAAACCTTTATTTAACTAGGCAAGTCAGTTAAGAACAAATTCTTATTTACAATGACGGCCTACCAAAAGGCAAAAGGCCTCCTGCGGGGACGGGGGCTGGGATTAAAACTAGAAATATAGGACAAAACACACATCACGACAAGAGAGACAACACAACACTAAATAAAGAGAGACCTAAGACAACAACATAGCATGGCAGCAACACATGACAACACAGCATAGTAGCAACACAACATGACAACATGGCAGCAGGACAACATGGCAGCAGCACAACATGGCAGCAGCACAACATGGTAGCAACACAACATGACAACATGGCAGCAGCACAACATGGCAGCAGCACAACATGGCAGCAGCACAAAACATGGTACAAATATTATTGGGCACAGACAACAGGACAAAGGGCATGAATGTAGAGACAATAATACATGATGCGATGCAGCCACAACTGTCAGTAAGAGTGTCCATGATTGAGTCTTTGAATGAAGAGATGGAGTTAAACTGTCCAGTTTGAGTGTTTGTAGCAGCTCGTTCCAGTCGCTAGCTGCAGTGAACTGGAAAGAGGAGCGACCCAGGTATGTGTGTGCTTAGAGAACCTTTAACAGAATGTGACTGGCAGAACGGGTGTTGTATGTGGCGGATGAGGGCTGCAGTAGGTATCTCAGATAGGGAGGAGTGAGGCCTAAGAGGGTTTTATAAGTAAGAACCAGTGGGTCTTGCGACGGGTATACAGAGATGATCAGTTTACAGAGGAGTATAGAGTGCAGTGATGTGTCCTTGGTGATGGATCATTGGTGGATCATTGGTGGGAAATCTGATGGCCGGATGATAAAGAACATCTAGCCGCTCGAGAGCACCCTTACCTGCCGATCTATAAATTATGTCTCCGTAATCTAGCATTGGTAGGATGGTCACCTGAATCAGGGTTAGTTTGGCAGCTGGGGTGAAAGAGGAGCGATTACGATAGAGGAAACCAAGTCTAGATGTAATCTTAGTGTGCAGCTTTGATATGTGCTGAGAGAAAGACAGTGTACCGTCTAGCCATACTCCCAAGTACTTGTTTGAGGTGATTACCTCAAGCTACAAACCCTCAGAGGAAGTAATCACACCTGTGGGGAGAGGAACATTAATCTTACCAAACCACATGACCTTTGTTTTGGAGGTGTTCAGAACAAGGTTAAAGGCAGAGAAAGCTTGTTGGACACTATGAAAGCTTTGTTGTAGAGCGTTTAACACAAAATCCGGGCAGGGCCAGCTTAGTATAAGACTGTACCATCTGCATATAAATGGATGAGGGAGTTTCCTACAGCCTGAGCCATGTTGTTGATGTAAATTGAGAAGAACGTGGGCCTAGGATTGAGCCTTGGGGTACTCCGTTGGTGACAGGCAGTGGCTGAGACAGCAGATGTTCTGACTTTAATCACCGAGCCTTTTGAGAGAGGTAATTAGCAAACCAGGCCTAAGACCCTTCAGAGACACCAATACTCCTTAACCTCTCTAGGCTAGGCGGGACGAATTCGTCCCACCTACGTAACAGCCACTGCCAGCCTGTGGCGCGATTTTCAAAACCTTAAAAATCCTATTACTTCAATTTCTCAAACATATGACTATTTTACAGCCATTTAAAGACAAGACTCTCGTTAATCTAACCACACTGTCCGATTTCAAAAAGGCTTTACAACGAAAGCAAAACATTAGATTATGTCAGCAGAGTACCAAGCCAGAAATAATCAGACACCCATTTTTCAAGCCAGCATATAATGTCACCAAAACCCAGAAGACAGCTAAATGCAGCACTCACCTTTGATGATCTTCATCAGATGACAACCCTAGGACATTATGTTATACAATACATGCATGTTTTGTTCAATCAAGTTCATATTTATATCAAAAACCAGCTTTTTTACATTAGCATGTGACGTTCAGAACTAGCATACCCCCCGCAAACTTCCGGGGAATTCGCTAACATTTTACTAAATTACTCACGATAAACGTTCACAAAAAGCATAACAATTATTTTAAGAATTATAGATACAGACCTCCTCTATGCACTCGATATGTCCGATTTTAAAATAGCTTTTTGGTGAAAGCACATTTTGCAATATTCTAAGTACATAGCCCAGGCATCACGGGCTCGCTATTTAGACACCCGGCAAGTTTAGCACTCACCATAATCATATTTACTATTATAAAAGTTTGATTACCTTTTGTTGTCTTCGTCAGAATGCACACCCAGGACTGCTACTTCAATAACAAATGTTGGTTTGGTCCAAAATAATCCATCGTTATATCCGAATAGCGGCGTTTTGTTCGTGCGTTCCAGACACTATCCGAAATAGTAAAGAAGTGTCACGCGCATGGCGCAATTCGTGACAATAAAATTCTAAATATTCCATTACCGTACTTCGAAGCATGTCAACCGCTGTTTAAAATCAATTTTTACGACATTTTTCTCGTAGAAAAGCGATAATATTCCGACAGGGAATCTCCTTTTCGGCAAACAGAGGAAAAAATCCCAAAGGCGGGGGCGGTCGGGGTCACGCGCATAAGCCCGTGTCCCTTGATCGGCCACTTGAGAAAGGCGATAATGTGTTTCAGCCTGGGGCTGGAATGACGACATTCTGTTTTTTCCCGGGCTCTGAGCGCCTATGGACGACGTGGGAAGTGTCACGTTAGAGCAGAGATCCTTAGTAAATGATAGAGATGGAAAAGAAGTTCAAGAAATGGTCAGACAGGCCACTTCCTGTAAAGGAATCTCTCAGGTTTTGACCTGCCATTTGAGTTCTGTTATACTCACAGACACCATTCAAACAGTTTTAGAAAATTTAGGGTGTTTTCAATCCATATGTAATAAGTATATGCATATTCTAGTTACTGGGTAGGAGTGGTAACCAGATTAAATCGGGTATGTTTTTTATCCAGCCGTGTCAATACTGCCCCCTAGCCCTAACAGGTTAACTGACCCACAAGAATGGAATGGTCTACCGTATCAAAAGCTTTGGCCAAGTCAATAAAAATAGCAGCACAACATTGCTTAGAATCAAGAGCAGTGGTGACATTATTTAGGTCATTTTAAGGTTGCACTGACACATCCATAACCTGAGCAGAAACCAGATTGCATACCAGCGAGAATACTATACACATCAAGAAAGCCAGTCAGTTGATTATTGACACGTTTTTCCAACTTTTGATAAACAGGGCAAAATAGAAATTGGCCTGTAACAGTTAGGATCAGCTTGATCTCCCCCTTTAAATAAAGAACGCACCGTGGCTGCCTTCCAGGCAATGGGAACCTCCCCAGAGAGGAGAGACAGGTTAAAAGGTCAGAGATAAGGTTGACGATGACGGGGGCTGCAACCTTAAACATCTGACCCAGATATTTTTTGGGGGTCAAGTTTAAGGAGCTCCTTTAGCACCTCGGACTCATGACTTCCTGCAGGGAGAAACTTTGTAGCGGGGCAGGGGAAAAAGAGGGAGGAGCATCGGTGCGAGTCGCATTAGAAGGGGTGGGAGATGAGGAAATGTTGGACAGGCAATGAGGCATGGCTGAGTCAAATAGGAATCCTGACTTTATCAGGTATCAAGGTAAGACCCAGATGCAAACCCTGTCGAAGTAACAATGTTTATTACAGAAACGGGCAAAGGTACAGGACGGCATGCAGGCTCAGGGGCAGGCAGAGTGGTCAGGCAGGTGGGTACAGGGTCAGGACAGGCAAGGGTCAAAAACCAGGAGCATGAGAAAAGAGAGACTGGGGAAAAGCAGGCGCTGACCCAAAAACGCTGGTTGGCTTGACAAACAAGACAAACTGGCAACAGACAAACAGAGAACACAGGTATAAATACACAGGGGATAATGGGGAAGATGGGCAACACCTGGAGGGGGGTGGAGACAATCACAAAGACAGGTGAAACAGATCAGGGTGTGACAGACTTAATGAAGTGGTGATTAAAGAGCTCAGCCATGTCAGTAACAACCACATCATCAACATTAAGGGACATGGGCAACTGTGAGGAGGAGAGTTTATTCTCCAGGTCTTTAACCGTTTTCCAGAACTTCTTGGGGTTAGACCCACAGAGAGAGAACTGCTTCTTAAAGTAACTCACTTTGGCCATCCGGATAGCATGAGTTCACTTATTTCTCATTTGCCTGAATGAGAGCCAGTCAGCCTGACTATTTGAGTGCCGAGCCTTTTGCCAAATGGAATTCTTGATGTGGAGTAACTCTGCCAGATCACTGTCGAACCAGGGTCTAAACCTGTTTTTAATTCTCATTTTCTTTATGGGGAAATGAGAAATAACAATATCACTGAAAATATTTAAAAAAGAAGGTCCAAGCGTCTTCGACAGAGGGGATCAAGCTGATTATATACCAATTTACAGAGACCAGGTCATAAAGGAAGGATTGCTCATTAAAGTTATTTAGCAAGCGTCTATGACAAATCAGGACAGGTGGATTCACTGAGCTGCCATTGGCATGCAACAGGAGTAGGTGTCACACTCGCTTGGGAGAAGATTTTTTCTTTTTTTCGGGAGGCAGATTCCTTGTAGAAAATCCCAGCTAGCTAGCTAACAGAGCTAGCAAGACTCTGTCCACTGTTTTTTCCACGTGCTAAAGGAGGTCTTTAGCTAGCTGTATCTCTTCAGTTTTGGTGAATGTGTGAATTGACCAAGATTGTTTGGGTCGGGGACAGCCCTATAACACATACGTTATGTACGGCTGGTCGCGGGAACGGAACCCACTATACTGGCATTACAACCATGATGCTCTACCGTGTGTGTGCGTGTGCGTGCGTGCGAGAAATTCGTCATTGTTTGTCTATCTAAGGTCTAGGCCAGTATGAGACTCAGACTGTAGCCTCCCCAATGTCTACATCACACCCCTCACCCTTCACACATGGCCTTAGCATCACTCTCTTCTTCCCTTCCATCTCTCCATTCCTCTTTCCCTCCATCCTTCATCTCATAATCATCCACCCCCCCAGGTGTTAAGCAGCAGTGTTGGGTCACAGATGGGAAGTGAAGGACATTAGTCTGTAAATACCACAGTGTGTTGCTCTTTGGTGCCTGAAAGCTTGTTCATTGGCTTACATTATATCATTTGTGTGTCTGTATGACTGACTCACTTTTAGCCAATATCTCTCCATTGGTTAAGTGTATGTGTTTGTGTCTGTGTCAGTCTGTCGGTTGGTCTGTTAGTTGGTTGATCTGTGTATCTATCTCAGTCTCTGTATATGTCTGTCTGTCCAGAGGCTCATCTTGTCTGTCTGCCTGCTTACCTGTCTGTCTGTCTGTCTGTCTGTCTGTCTGTCTGTCTGTCTGTCTGTCTGTCTGTCTGTCTGTCTGTCTGTCTGTCTGTCTGTCCAGGGGCTCATCTTGTCTGTCTGCTTACCTGCCTGTCTGTCCGTCCAGAGGCTCGTCTTGTCTGTCTGCCTGTCTGTCTGTCTGTCCAGACGCTCATCCAGTGTCTGTCTGTCCCTTCCAGATGATCTCAGCCCAGAAGCAGCTGATTGAGAAGGCAGATGCTGTGGAGGAGAGGATTGCACAGGTTCAGAGAGAGGGTGAGAGGAGGGGAGGAGGGGATGGACGGACAGATGGAGGAATATAAAATGAATATCTAACCAGCCATAGTAATAACAAACCCTGGATCCTATCTTCAGGAATCTAGCAGTGTGATGATAATAACTAACTTGTATCTAATAACTTAAGTGTTCGACTGAAGTGTGATTGAAGAGCTCCATCTTTTATATTGTATTGTGTACCCCTGTCAGAAGAGATATGCTGGCTCAAGTGCATTGCCCTATATGGGAGAAATGGAGAGAGGAAAGTAAATAGCTGGTTTTGATTTACCATACTAATAAACGTATATCTACTCCAGATGTCAGTCTAGATCATGAGCCTTAAAAGGAGAGAAAGTACTCAAATAAGAGCTTGAGACAAAAGGATAGCAATGGAAAAAGTGAATGTATTTTTATCCCTTGCTCAAGTGTGACATTTAATTGAGCTAAATTATATAATAACATTTTTCAAATTTAATGATATGGATTGTCTTTCTGTTACTTATTGCTAGCCTCAGCTCTCACTGACTCCTAATTTTCTCTCGGTCTCATTCACCTGTCCCTGTCTCGTCTCAGGAATGGAGTTTCATGAGGAGCTGCCTAGGCTGGGAGAGAAGGAAGGGCTGAAGGGACGCAAGCAGAGCAAAGCCCTGGAGAGTTTCACCTGGAACATCACTGTACTCAAGGTACTCATGGAGGCACAATACAATACACTTTGTCACCAAGGGGAAAATGTCTTGGACACATTTATGCTGCTGTATATTGTATAAACACCTACCCTCTCTCTTGCTCTCTTTTACTTTCTCTCCCCTCTCTCTCCCCTCTCTCTCTCTCTCCTTCCTTCCCTACCTCCCTCCCTCCCTCCATCGCTTCCTCTACAGGGTCAGTGTGATCTCCTGCATGGTGCCAAGGCAGACTCTCTAGATGCTCTGAGACAGTTGGCCCTGGCCTGTGAAGCCTGTGGCTTCACCTCTACCACCTCCTGCAGTCCCTCTGACCTCCTCTACACCCCTCACGGCAGGAGGGGAAGCACTCAGGAGAGGAGGGGCAGCACCCATGGCAATGGACGAATCTGACACACTCAACCTACCAGAGAGAGGGAGGGGGAGAGAGGGATGGAGCGGAAGAGATGGTGACACCCCCCAAAATCCCAAACTACCAGAGAAAGGGAGGGAGGGGTGGGGACAGAGAGAGAGTGGAATGGTCTAGAATAGAGGCCAGAGCCTATCCCTTTATCCAGAATAAAGTAGCAAGACTACTGAAGAATCGTTGCAGTAATTTGACAGCCTTACTTTGTGTTCATCAGTCCTGAGGCTTTTTAACAAAACATGAATGTTCTTACGTTACGTAAAAAACACGTGTGCTTATTTAACAATGTGAACTTGAACTTAATATAACTTTCTCAATTTCTTTCTGATGGAAAAACATGGACTAAATGAAAACATTTTCTAAATTGTTTTTTTTTCTCCCTAAAAGGGAATTGTGATTGTGAACACAAAACATTGTTCTGCTGTGAGAAGTTTTTGCTGTGAGGAAGAGTGGTGGTGACTTTTATGTTTAAGTTCTTTTCTCTGTGGACCCTGTACACTGAACCTAATGTTTGGATTTTGCTCAACTCACCATTTCTGAGTGCAGTGGTTTCAAGAACCTGTTTAAGTTCTCCTTCCTAACATTTCAAGCCCAGAGAGTCTATGGAGGAGTCAATTACATTTTCCCAGTAATTCACAACCACAACAACAAGCACCTGTTATCCTCTGTTAGCCGGGGTTGTCTGCCCGCCTGAAGACTCTCCAGGTAGCCTAGTGGTCAGAGCGTTGGGCCAGTAACCGAAAGGTTGCTGTATCAAATCCCCGAGCTGACAAGGTAAAAATCTGTCCTTCTGCCCCTGAACAAGGCAGTTAAGCCTCTGGGCGCCGAAGACGTGGATGTCGATTAAGGCAGCCCCCCCACCTCTCTGATTCAGAGGGGTTGGGTTAAATGTGGAAGACATATTTCAGTTGAAGGCATTCAGTTGTACAACTGACTAGGTATCCCCCTTCCCCACATGCATCCACCTAATGTATCCCTCGGAGGAACTGATGTAACGCTGTTGATGAGAGCCCATCTCGTAGTGGATACAACGGGGGGCTTTCATTCAGGGATGGAGTGACGGGTGACCCCCCTGTCCAAGAGGACATGCTGAGTGACGATTGATTGATAAAATGATTGATTGATAGATGTGTATTTCCCTACTAGAGGACATTATTGGCATGGCTGTGTTACTATGAGGGAATTATGGGGGCCCCTTTCTCTATGTGTTGACTGAAAGTATGTGCTGGGTTTATCCCAGCTTAAAAAACTCACTCAGCTAAACACTGATGTACTCTGACAAAGAACATCAAAAATGGAGCCACTAGGTGCTACTACTAACCTCGGTGTGTTTTTATGCTTGCTCACTTCTGATGGTGGAGTGTGGCTCAGAGGTAAACATTCCGTTTGTCATTCTAGCCTGGGGTAGGAGGTGATGCACCGTCCCTACAGTGATGTTCATCACACACAGCAGTAATGTTGGAAGGATAATATAATGCTGCATAAGAAAGGCTGTTAGCTAAATGAAAACTCATGCCCCTTATCATAGAACAGGTACTAGTTATAAAGCCTCGGCCTCTCCATTAACCCTTTATGTGTACTTTTCAACAAAACGACAGATGAGTCGTTCCACCAAAATAGTCTTTTGTATTTTTTGGGTAGAAATTGTGCACCAATATTGAATTTCAAAAGTCTGTTATATTAAATGAAGTGCCCTTTAATATAGACCACATGGAGAATTCAATATCTTTATAAGTTGTAACGTGCCAAAGTGCCAAAATTCAGCATTTTGACATGTCCCTTCGTGTACCCTCAGTTACTGCTAGGAAGATTTGAACCCACTTAACCCCAACATTTCTCCTAAGCTTTCAACATCATTATAAAGTCCTAGTTATTTTGTTGCTTTGACAAAGTCAATTCTGAAGATTATTATTGGTTTAATGTGATTAGTAATTCATTTACATCTGTCCCTCATTTTAAGGTCAATCCTGTTACCTGAACTGAACTCTTTTTAAAATGGTGAAACTATTCCTTTAAAAAAAAAATCTAAATTGAAAAGAAACATTGAACATCTAATAGTCAAATCATAGTGTAAACTCAGGTGGGCTGGTTCTATTCTTTTTGGCCATTTTCTGGTGTTTTGTGGTGGAAAACTGAGCGGCTCATGGATAACGCGTCAACCCTGTTACCCATAGATAGACAGGCTAGAAATGTTTTAGCAATTTAAAGCTTGCATTCACTTGCCCCTCACAACAATCTTCCATTCCCCCTGTCACAAGGTGATTCATGACTGATTTAAGATGGAATCGTCAACCCTGTTAGTCAACCCTGTTACTTTATTTGGCACATAATAGGTACTTTACTATAGTAATGTTTTTATTTAAAACCTCTTGAGATGGAACGACCCAGATACAGAATACAAAAATTCCTGTCTAGCCTAATCTGCTCGAATGGTGTGTTGATGTTTTTTGCTGTGTTGAGACGCTACAAATCTTAAATAAAACCTCTGATCTAACAACACTCTGGTCCAGCGCCATAGTTCTTTACTATAGTAACTCTCTGTAAACCTTAAAGACCATTTAGCAAGTTACATTTGGTTACGTTTTTTGAATAAAAATAGAACAACCCCCCCATGGTGTGACTTATGCCGCGTTCAGAACTACTGGTGCGTCCAAGACAACTGGGAACTCTGGGATTTTTTTTTACGGTCATCCAACTCTACATTTCTAGTTGGATACACTGGCATCTTTCTAGAGTGCCGACTTTCCGACCTGAAGATCACTAGCGTCATGATTTGACCTGGTTTGACCTCGAGTTCCCGGTTGCCTTGATAGCCCCATTATACCGTCCCTTATAGCAATGTGTGTACGGGCTACGGCTGCATCCAAAAGGGCACTCTACTCCCTACATAATGCATTACAACCTCTGTCTGTCTGTCTGCTATCTCCTCTGACCGAGCATTCAAACAAATGTTTGTTTTGTCCCGTCGCCGTACACTCTTGTCACAGTATGTTGTCTTTGTAAAAACAAATATAGAAGAGGATTTATTGAAGGGGATGACGAGTGTTTTAGAACTAATAAATATTATATTAAATGGCCCTAGCTTTCATTTTGAAAAGCTAGTATGTTTTCTATCTGATTACTAATGTCACAGTTGTACCCTGACTAAATAAAACAATATTTTACTGACCATTAAATCGCCTCGTCTTCTTTCTTGTCTTCCATCTAATCATCATGAAATCGTCACATTGGTTCTTTCTAAAACATTCTCTTAGAAAAGGAGGGAAAGAAAGATGCATTTTGAAGGTAATGAGTCTAAGCCTTGGTTTTGATGGTCAGTAGTAGTTAGGAATAATAGAGGTGTAGTTTGCCAGAACAGCCAGTAAGTGGAGGTGTTTATCAAGAGAACGAGGAATAATCCCTAGTAGGCTACTGCACTGAGCCCTTTCCTCAGGGTCACTGCTATCCCGAGTACTTTGGAAGTCCCTACCTTAAACCCTAACCTTAACCCCTAACCTAAACCCTAACCTTAACCCCTACCCTAACCTTAACCCTAACCATAACCATAACCATAACTCTTACCTAACCATAACCCTTACCTAACCATAACCTTAAGCATAACCCTTACCTAACCTTAACCATAACCCTTACCTAACCTCAAGCCTTACCTAACCTTAACCATAACCATAACTCTTACCTAACCTTAACCATAACCCTTACCTAACCATAACCCTTACCTAACCCTAACCATAACCCTTACCTAACCCTTACCTTAACCATAACCATAACCCTTACCTAACCCTAACCATAACTCTTACCTAACCCTAACCATAACCCTTACCTAACCCTAACCATAACCCTTACCTAACCTTAACCGTAACCCTGACCTAACCCTAACCATAACCCTAACCTTAACCATAACCCTTACCTAACCCCTACCCTAATCTTAACCCCTACCATGTCTACTTCAATGGGGTAGGGACGTCGCAAGGATACCGGATAGCACAGGCCTTTTCTACAGTAAATAAGACTAAATAACTGTCAATCTTTCCTAAATGTCATTGAATGTTCAATACTCAACCTTGGCTGCTAAGTAGACTGATTTATTTTCATAACAAGCTTATAAAGAGTGATGGTAATTATATTTTAGGCTACACTTCAAAAATAGACTATGTTTTAATCCTACAACAAGAATCAACTGGCACGGGCCTGATGTCATAGAGAAGTGATGTTTTCTTTCAATTCTATCTATCTCCCTCCCTCCTTCTCTCTTGGTCCTGTCTCCCTCCCTCCCCTCCCCCCTCCCTCCCTCCCTCCCTCCCTCCCTCCCTCCCTCCCTCCTCCTCTCTTGGTCCTGTACACTGGACGATGTCTCAGGGGTTGTGTGCAGCAGATGGGAGGTAATGGAACTCTGTGGTAGTGGAGGAGACATGACAGGCCTGTCAGCTCCTAATGCAGGGGGAACATATGGCTGCTGCTCACCCTAACACCACCCTTACACACACACACCTTCACTACCATCACCACAGGGTCCCCGGCAGGGCCCTTTAGCCTGGGGCCACTAGGGGCTCCACAGAGCCATGCTGGGGCCTCAGAGACACACAGCACAGGAGACGCCCCCTTATATTTTAAAAGTGAAGGAATAGTGAAGTATAATGTGTATTCCACAGCTTTGAGGCCTAGTGTTAACTCCTGAGTTGGTCTATGTGCTAATAGTCTGTCCTATATATGACGAGGTTGTGAAATAGGGAATGACAGAATCTGAATGTTGGTGCAAGGACCTACTGAATGTTCAACTGTCTTGAAGCATTCCCACTGGGCACACCACGTCATTTCAACGTGGAAATGTGGGTAATATTTGTTTAAAACGTTGATCAATGAGATGTTGGCCTTTATTCACCCACTCAAAAATGACAGCAGTAAGTTTGTTGAATTCCAATGTGTTATCACTATGCTTTGAACCATCTAAAAGCACAACAAAGTTCAAATGGCAATACAATGTCAGAGTTTTTTTATTTCATGTGTTCCACTGTGCTTCATCTAACAGCACAACCAAAGGAAAAAAACAAAGGATTGCAGTTGAGATGACATAAAAATTACATAGTGCAAGTCATCAATGCTGTTTGCGATCCTGTGCAGATTAATATAGCAATTGTGAAGATTTCCACAGACCTGGGACCTTTGCATGCTATCTTGAACATATACCTACCTTTCTATGATGACATAAGACATTTATAGTTACAGTAACCTGGAAGTGGCCATGGATGTGTTACTCATTCTAAGGTTGAATAAATACTGTTACATTAGTTTGTAGGATAGCCTTACGTTTTGGCTCTTTATTGTATTTCAAAAGTAATATTGAACTGTGTTTGGGTGACAACACAACCAAATATCAACATTTAAAAGAGATGTATCTAATGCGAGGATAGTTTCATCAGAGCCACAGGCTGAATCCTATACCTTAAATGTAGACTCGGCGATATGACCTAGATGCAGAAAGTAAACAGCACAGTAGTGGGTCAATTTCCGCAACAATTAAGAGCGTTGACGCGCAAGGCTCAACTTCTCCCCTGTTTTGGTGGCCTGGCTACCACACCGTGAACAGCGTGAAGCGAAACCGTGCACATGCGCAGATATCGTGTGTGACTGTGTAAGAGCGAAGTCTTGCATCTCGCTCATCTCAATATCTGCCTGTTGGTTGTGAACACAACCAAATATCAACATTTGAAGGAAATGTATCTCTGACTTTATAATTCCAGTTTGACTACAAATTAATCATTTATATGTTGGATTCAAGTCTCCATCTCAACTAAAAATATAAGTTTAAGAATAGGACTAAATCAAATCAAACTTAATTTAAAGTGCATTTAAAGTTTTATTTAGTCTTATTCTTTAACTTAGATTTTGGGTTGAGCTGGAGATGGGAATCCAACATATCAATTATTAGTTTGTAGACTAACTGGAATTAAAGCCAGACTAAGTCAGTGGTACAGATGGAACTATGTCCATCTTCCAGTTCCATCAATTAATAATAGATATGTTAGATTTTTGGTGGAGATGGAGATGTAAATCTAAGTTAAGGAATAGGACTAAATCAAATCCAACTTGATTTAAAGTGCATTTAAAGTTAGATTAGATTTAGTCCTATTCTTTAACTGATTTTTGAGATGGAGACGTGAATCCAACATATTATTAACTTGGAGAAAAAATGTGAAAATGAACCAAAGCTTGAAACCCTAGGCCTATATGTGTTGTCCATTTTAGTTGAACCTTGGGTTGAATTTAAAACAACAGCTGTTGATGACTTTGCAAATGCTATCAAAGCTAAACTAGGCTGGGCTTGGTTAAAATCCTGGATGGAGACCAAATGGATAGATGCAGATAGATTGACTCTCCAGGAGGTGCTGCTCAGCCTATAGTTTTTTTCTGATCACGGATATAATTTGAAGATCTGACATTGTTTCAATGGTGCAAATTCAACATATTTTATACAATATTTGTCTATGTTGAAAATTGGTTGAAATGTAACCCATTAAAACCACAGTTTAAGTTGATGACTTTTTTCAAATCCAATGTTTTTTTCCACGTAGATTCAACGTCACAATATATTGACAAATTATGTTGAAACGTTAGTTCAACCAATTTGGCCCAGTGAATTGATATCTAAATTATCGCTTCATCAAATATACAAGGCGCTAAAAACTAACTACCAACCAATGAAAACACTGCCCATTACACTAGTTGCAGCGCAGAAAGCTGTTGTCACGAAAAGACGAAGCGAGCCGCGTCATACAGCGCTAGAGCACCCGTTTATTTTAGCTTGGAGAGAGAACCACTTGTAGTTAGTTTAATTACAGGCTTCCAGGAGAAGCAATTTCACCGTGATTGAGGTAAGGAAAAAAAGATCACCCCTTAAAAGTCTGTAAATTGCATCTTATTTGTCCCTCTTTTAACTACAACAAAAGACACGTTGACAATAGCGCCGCATGTCCCCCCCATAGAGAGCGCGCAATGACCAATTACCAGATCCATTATCTGGGCTGTATTAAGATGACATTGAGGAGTGACGCGGGAGCATTTGATTGAAAAGTTTCTCAGATAAAGTTTCCTTCAAAGCAGTGGTTTACAGACTATTAAACCTTGATGTTCATTAACCTCGTATCTTTCTCCATCCTGCTTTACCTCAAGTTAGTCTTCCCAGACAGTTTCCCTCTCCATTTTTAGCCTGTCTAGTTCTTTTTCTTCTAAAATATGAATATCAACGATAACACTTTCAGATTGATATCCTCCCTCACACTAGACCAATCAAAAATACAATTGAGTGTACAAGCCTCACAGCCACTTCAACTCATCAATGTAGTACTATAACTGGACAGATTTATCAGCATCTCCTCTGTCTGATAGACTCCCCAAAGCATTTCCTCCTGACCCCTGAGTCTGAATAATGACATGATCCATCTACCTGGGGATGTAGGCTATATTACACAGTGAGTGACTCCTTATTTCAATCCCAAATCATATTCTATTGTGTGAGGAGGCAGAATGAGCGTTGGGGGGAGTGAGACGTTTTAGTAATTGCCAGTGAGGATGAGTTTTGCATCTCCCTGACCCCTCCCCTTCCTGGGTGCGTGGACTGCATCCCCACTGACTGTAGGATACCTGTGCAATCAGACGCCACACAGAGGTATTGTATCATAATCACTATCATTCACATGCTCTGCCCAGCTCTCTTTCCTCTGATTTTCTCCTCTCCTTCATTATCTCTCTCTCTCTCTCTCTCTTTCTCCATTCTCTCACTATCAAACTCTTTCTTTCATCAGCTACTCTCACTGTCATCTCTCAACTTGCTGTTTTCTTTCATCTGTATCGCTGTGATAATTTTGTTGAAAATGTGTTTCTTCTCCCAAGTGTTACTTTAGATGTTTTAAACTGCAATATGTAACTTTTTGGGCGACCCTACCAAATTCACACACAAGCACGTCTAAATGCGGTAGATCTGTTCTATGTGCACTATTTCTATGCTTCCCCTCAATCATTGTATTTGTGGTTATGTAAAATATATTTAATGGCAGTTTAGATGGTACAATGATTCTCTACACTATTTTTTTAATTTAACTAGGCAAGTCAGTTAAGGACAAATTCTTATTTACAATGACATCCTACCTTGTCAGCTCGGGGATTCGATCCAGAAACCTTTGGGTTACTGGCCCAACGCTCTGACCACTAGGCTACCTGCCGCACTATACTTGCTTGTTTTGTCACATAAACTGAAATTTGAATTTTAGCAAGCTGGAAATGGCGGAGCGATTTCTGCATAGGAACTGTCAAATGATATACCTTATCTTTTTCTATATTTCTCTCTCTTTTTTTCTCTCTCTACCTCGCCCTAATTGTTCTCTCTCCCCTTGGCATCTCTCTTTCTCTCGCCATCCCTCTCGCTCCATCTCTATGTATTGAGGAGATAGGTAGTGGTTGTTGTTAATGGCCCGCGCTGCTTTAATTGCGTCGTAAATGTTGCAAACAGGGTTCCGACTGTGCGCTTAATGAACAGGTACCACTCCATGATTATGGCAATCTTAGCCCCCTCAGGCCCCACTCTATACCACACACACACACACACACACACACACACACCGTCCCTGGCCCCATAAAAGTACAGACAAAGGCAATTTGAGCAGGGCCTCTGCAGGATACTGGTAAATGAAAGAGAGAGAAAACAAAGGGAAATGACAGGTCCCCCTGGAGTCATTGTGAAAGATGAGCTTGGGAAATGATTGCTGGTTAGTTTATCTGGCAGCGAAGCTTCAATTCATGTGTGTGTGTCTAACTCACATCTTATCACACGTGTCATCATCAAATCGGTGTCTTCGTATTTAAACGTCCCTTTCCTCCTTCTCGATTTTTTGTGAGTTCTTCATTCTGTTTTTAGAGGTCATTCTATATATCACATAATTCAGTCTCCATCCCTCTGCTCCCTCTCCCCTCTTCCTCTCCTCCTCTCTCCCTCCATCTGGTGTGTCTTGTCTATCCTGAGGCAGGAGTCAGAAACACTTTCTTTACAGACTGCCGACGCTGATTCAAGATGACAGCTACCGCTCACACACACTCCCATTCACACACACACTCCCATTCACACACACACACTCCCATTCACACACACTCTCCCATTCACTCACACACACACACACACTCCCATTCACTCACACACACACTCCCATTCACTCACACACACTCCCATTCACTCACACACACTCCCATTCACACACACACACACACTCCCATTCACACACACTCCCATTCACTCACACACACACACTCCCATTCACACACACTCCCATTCACACACACTCCCATTCACACACACTCCCATTCACACACACTTGCACTCCTGCATGCACACGTACACATGCACATCACACAATTATACATTTTTTAAAGCTAGTTTATCTAATCTAAACCAAAGATAACTTCTCCAGAATTCTACCGGAGTAGGGGGATTGGATGGAGGTACAGGGTGGAGGAAGGTGGCAGGGGCAGGGAAGCAGGTCACAGTCTAGTAGTAAGAGTGGAGAGAGACAGAAAAAGACTGCAGTGCAGGCAAGGCAGTGGGACTTGGAGCCGCCTTGCCCTGGGCAGACAGACAGGCCCACAGATCTGTTCTGTTCTGTTCTGCTCTGTTCTGTTTTGATCTGTTCTGATCCGTGCTGCTCTGTTCTGCTCTTATCTGCTCTGCTCTTTTCTGCTCTTATCTGTTCTGCTCTGCATTTATCTGCTCTGTTCTGATCTGTTCTGTTCTGATCCCTGCTGCTCTGTTCTGTTTTGATTGTATACATATCTGGCCATTTGTTTAAATGTGCCAATTCCTGAATAATGTGTCTCATAGTCTCACAGGCAGGCAGACCCAGGCCCCTGTAGCAGCCTACACAGGAGAGAGAAAGTGGGAAAGAGAGAGCGAGAGGAAAGGGTCTCCCAGACCTGGCCTCTGCCAGATGCCCTCCTGAAATTACCAGGACCCCTGCAAGGGGGCGTCAGGCTTCCCTGGCTCGCCCGTCCCGAAGGACGCAATCAGGGTGTCCCACTGACCGTCTAAAGGAGCGAGAGGTTGGGGAGGGTGGGTGACGGGTGATGGGGTCTGGTCTGTATGAGCCTGGGCTTTGACATGGCCAGGTAGTGGGCTAATTCATTAAACCAGGCACCTAATATAAACAGCCATTCATTTCAGCCTCTGACAGTGGACGCCTTCTGGACAATGTGAAGCGCCCGAATATATAACTGCCATACTGATGAGTCTGTATGTGTGTGAGAGGAAAAGTGGAAGGTAATGTTTTTGTGTATGAGGTCAGAGAGGTGAGGCTAAGCAGAGGTTTTCACCAAGTTGAACACAGTTTGTAGAAAAGCTGTGATTTACCTCGTAGTGAAATGTACTGTTAAATTAGAGTATTTTCTGCTGTAACTCTTGATTAAAAATACAACATGGATAAAGGTACATTGTTAGATGGCTATAATACAGACAGAGATGTATGCACACGAACACACACACAGACAGACAGACAGACAGACAGACAGACAGACAGGCAACTATCTCTAGTCTCCCTGCTGTGCATAATAGCAAACATTGATCTTCCCACCTTTCATGTTTATCTCCATTTCTCTGCACACCTCCTTACCACAGAGAGAGACGCAAGAAGGGAGTGATCGTCAGAATGGTAATAGATCGGTGCGCTGACACAAATAGATTGACTCAGTGTCTGCATTGGGGCGGCAGGTAGCCTAGTGGTTAGAGCGTTGGACTAGTAACCAAAAGGTTGCAAGATTGAATCCCTGAGCTGACAAGGTAAAAATCTGTCGTTCTGCCCCTGAACAAGGCAGTTAACCCACTGTTCCTAGGCTGTCATTGTAAATAAGAGTTTGTTTTTAACTGACTTGCCTAGTTAAATAAATTGAAACCATGTAATTAAAAACAGACACTTGTGATGCATGACAGCAATATGATGTTTCTCTCCTATACATTACATCATTAGTTTGTTATTAAAGTTTGCAACAGAAATGTGTGTTAACCCATTGAGATAAAACCTTGGCAAGTCTCATTCAAAGCTAATTCACTGAAACCCCTCGTGTGTGTGTGTGTGTGTGTGTGTGTGTGTGTGTGTGTGTGTGTGTGTGTGTGTGTGTGTGTGTGTGTGTAGTGTGTGTGTGTGTGTGTGTGTGTGTGTGTGTGTGTGTGTGTGTGTGTGTGTGTGTGTGTGTGTGTGTGTGTGTGTGTGTGTGTGTGTGTGTGTGTGTGTGTGATGTAACACAGACCATGTTCCTTCACCAGTGAGTGTGCACCCAAAGGACTACTCAAGTGTCTCTCTGGATTGGTAGGAGTTTGTGTGTGAGTAAGCTTGTGCAGTGTTGTATGCATAATGTAAGTGGTATTTAATGAAAACTAAATGTGAACATGCAAATGGAGAGCTAAATAAGTTCTCCAAAAAGGATTCCTAGTGGATGTACTTCTGGGCGGCAGGTAGCCTAGCGGTTAAGAGCGTTAGGCCAGCAACCGAAAGGTTTGAATCCCCGAGCTGACAAGGTGAAATATCTGTCGACGTGCCCTTGACCAAGGTACTTAACCCTAATTGCTCCTGTAAGTCGCTCTGGATAAGAACGTCTGCTAAATGACTAAAATGTAAACACTCAGTTTGTGCTGTCACAAGTGTTCAGTGATAGGTACATATGACTGGTTTGAAGTGATAAAACCCTTGCAAGGTTAAATCTTTTTACATATACTGCTTTCACATAGGATTTATGGTATTATTCCTGTAAAGGTTTTTGTGCAGTGTTTATATGACCTTACAGACAGGCCTGTCTTTACCACATTCTTGCCTGCATACACCTTTTATACCTGCCGTGCCATGCCGGCATGTCGGGGACGAGTGGTCGCAGTGGTGTGCTGATGCATCTACACTGAACAAAAATATATCAAATATACAAAAACGCAACAAATTCAAAGATTTTACTGAGTTGCAGTTCTTATAAGGAAATCAGTCAATTGAAATAAATTCATTAGGCCCAAAAAATGGGACCAACACTTTACATGTTACGTTTATATTTTTGTGGCGTATATTTTAATAAATCCATTGAATATACACTATCAAAAAGAAATCAATGATTAATTTTTCAGGCAAATCCTAGGAAACATTATAGGACTAATAAAATGTATTTTCAAAACAATAGAATAGCATATTTTGAGTTGAATGATGTTCCTGGTCTAAATGAATGAAATGAATAGTTCATTAAACAGACAAGACACACCTACCCCATCACAGTCAACACATATATTTTGTAGTAAGAATATCATGGAATATAACAGAATAAAATACAAATAGTATTTTTCCCACACAACTTGTGTCATGAGAACATCTAACCTTTATTTAGGCAAGTCAGTTAAGAACAAATTCTTATTTACTATGACGGCCTACTCCAGCCAAACCCTCCCCTAACCCAGATGACGCTGAGCTAATAGTGCGCCGCCCTATGGGACTCCCGAGCACAGCTGGTTGTGATACAGCCCGGGATCAAACCAGGGTCTGTAATGACACCTCTAGCACTGAGATACAGTGTCTTAGACCGCTGTGCCACGCGGGAGGATCCTCAGTCATAAAAAAGGTTATATTGTGAAACAGCCCAAGCCCATGCTTTTTTGACCCAGGTTTCATCTCTTTCCGACCCTCACTCCACTTTGTTAGGGAGCAAGTGTAGGGTCTTACATTGAGAGTATCTTCATCATGATACTGCTAGAAAATAATAGCAATCCTATTTTCAAAAGCACTTCAGTCTCTTGTTTATATTTCACAACCCCTATGGGCCTTTGGAATAGCCTATACGTGATTGAGCAACAATAATACCCTTACACTTGAGTTAGGCTACATTATTGCATGCTAAAAGTTTCTTATCACTAATAGATGAGTAAATGAATAGATGAGCTATACCACCTCTACTAATTTGCCCAGCCAGAAACCAATTAACCAAATTGCCTATACAGACGAAGATTCAGTTAAACAAAATAACATTGAGAGAAGTCAGTGAAGTCACAGGCTGTTTAGGTAGGGAGTAGGTCTAGGATACTAAACGACTGCGAGTGAAGAGAAAAATAATCCACTTGTTAAACATGCTGTGAAAATGTTGTAATAAATGAGCCAACTAGACAGCACTCAACGTGACTAACATTTCCCAGACTAATTGTAGCTAAACCAATATCCAAACGGAGATTCAGTGAAAACAAAAATTTATCAAGATTAGTTTATTTTACCTTTATTTAACAAGGCAAGTCAGTTAAGAACAAATTCTTATTTTCAATGACAGCCTAGGAACACTGGGTTAACTGCCTTGTTCAGGGGCAGAACTACAGATGTGTACCTAAGAGCATAGTGCGTGCCAAAGCTGTAGGCAGAACTTTATCGAAATTATTACTAGGTCATTAGGCAAAAAAATCTAAGTTTCATCTTTGATACCCACAATGCATTTCAGATATAAAGAAAATACATAAAAAAGTTTGCAGTGTGGTAAAGTTGGCTGAGAAACATACTGTTTATGTTATGTATCTGCCTGTTCTGACTGCATTATTTGCATTGTCAATTCAAAGATGGCCGCCATAGCCATTTCTGGTGTTAAGAGGGCATGTCCCTTTAATTAAGAAAGAGTAGCATTTGGGGAAATGTTTGATGTATAGGTAACTGTCAAAATAAAGGAAACATCAACATAAAGTGTCTTAATAGGGCTCTGGGCCACGAGCCACCAGATCAGTTTCAATGCACCTTTGGTATAGATTCCACTAGTGTCTGGAACTCTATTGGAGGGATGCAACACCATTCTTCCATGAGAAATTCCATCATTTGGTTTTGTTGATGGTGGTGGAAAACTCTGTCTCAGGTGCTGCTCCAGAATCTCCCATAAGTGTTCAATTGGGTTGAGATCCGGTGACTGAGACGGCCATGACGTATGGTTTTCATTCTCATCATATTATTCAGTGACGAGACGCTTGTGTCTCTGCCCTAACAATGCGATTCGTTGTCCACTGTGTGGAACGGCGGGCTGTTGAGCTCCCGCCTATTCCTCTCTTTGGATTGGTGGATACAACTCGTTATTTGAATACTGTTTTGAATATTCGATGAGGGGTGTTGACGTCAACCACCTGTATTCAATGGAGAGTGAGATGCTATGCTAGCCCCGTGAATATGCATAGACCGTCTCGAATTTCAACAGGGACAACTCCAATATAAAGTGTTTTTTTCTCAAAGTTACTGGGATGTGACGTGCCTCACACATATCAGTGCACTCATATCAACCTAAGCATTATGACATTTATAGGCGATCAAATAAGCCTCACGTACCAAAATAGCAATTCAGTTTTATTTTGACTAATTTGACACTATCATTGCCCCCCATACAAAAACTCCTGATGATTAGCTTAACGTGGACAGATTTTTGGCAGAGTAAACCCTCTTGCTTCGCCTCTTCCTCTCTGTGTATACCTGGGACTGAGGTTTGAATGTAATGAAAATCCTTTAGCAGCCTGGGAATCGGCATTATTTCAGTATAAATAGCACACAGAGGTGTAGGGTTTCTGTTGGTTTTGACGATTCCATGAACATCATGAACATCGAGCGATCTGAGGAAATCTCAACGAGGACGGAGGAATTTCTCTTTCTACTATAATCCTGAAATCTATCCTGTTAACTTAACTTTCTGCCCTGCCTTTTTGGACTTCATATCACTTTGTGTGTTTTGTTTTGGTTGCTCTCATTGACTCAAACTAAGTTACAATTTAAAAGTTCAAAGAAATACTGTATCCATGAGAGCAACCAAAAGGAAACAGACAAAGTGAAATGAAGATTGAGATCCAGGTTTATTGTTATAGTGCTGTTCTATTGAAACCCTCAGTTTGGTGCAGTTCTATGTTGTTCTCCAGTAGGAGGCAGGCTACATTCCGCTGGTCTAAAAGGCGTGTTGTGTTGTGCTGGCCTACAGTTATCCCTGACTGACACGTTGACGGTGGATTTACAGTTGGCACTGGAGACACACACACCCACCCACTAATTCACACACCCACTAATTCACACACCCACTAATTCACACACCCACTAATTCACACACCCACTAATTCACACACCCACTAATTCACACACCCACTAATTCCCCCCCACACACCCCACTAATTCACACATTGATACAGAATGTGGCCTGGAGGTTTTATAGGGCTACCAGACAAGGATTCACTCACACACTCACACACACACACACACACACACACACACACACACACACACACACACACACACACACACACACACACACACACACACACACACACACACACACACACACACACACACACACACACACACACACACACACACACACACACACACACAGGTATCTGAGTCTGACCTCTAATTGTGTCCCTTGTGGTAGCCTCTAAAACATAGGTTAGTCTGGGCACGTCATTATACTCATCAAAACAATACTTTTTTTTCTCTTCAGAACAGGCCGGTTTTGTCTTTTCAATGGACAAAATGTATTCCTCTGGAGAAAAAGAGCAACAACTCAAAAAGCACAATACCAGCAATGACTGGTTCTAGTCAACAACCTCAGAGAGAGATCATCTAGCTGGGTTTGTCCCAACCACAGTCCCCCTTCTCTCTCTCTCTCTCTCTCTCTCTCACACAATGCATTTCAACCCTCATTCACGTATCTTCTATAATCTTTCATTATAGACAGTATGCCAGTCTAAAATGAAAGATTGTGGTTTTTCAGATAGTGTACAGTTGACGCCAGGACAAAGAAACACCTGCACAGTTTCTTTATGTGAAGAAAATGCACCTTTTTTTCTTAAAGTCTCTCTTCTATCTCTTTGAAATCTATTTGTCTGTGTAAATGATCATTTTACAGCTCCGTTGTAGTCACAGCAATAACCTCCAGCTCCATGACACCAGAGGCATTGAGAGCCTATATCAGTTCGCTGAGCCTCTGTTCTCCTGTTGACTTGAATTAGTCTCCTAGCAGCTTTTATTAGCAGCAGCAGTGGTGGAACCACAGAGGTCTGTCTGCGTAGACGGGGGAAAGGGGGGTGATTGGGGCAGACGGACCGCTAAGTGCCGCCTGTCTGATCTCTGATGGGGGTCACGGGGTCACCACAGAACCTCACCCTGATGACTTCTGACACTGAGACTCACACACACACACACACACACACACACACACACACACACACACACACACACACACACACACACACACACACACACCACACACACACACACACACACACACACACACACACACACACACACGCAGACTCACACACTAACAAGCAGACAGGGAGACAGGCACGCACTCACACAGACACACATATACACAAACACACTATGCCTCAACCCAAACCCTCCCCACCTCATGATGTGGGTTGAAAGTAGTAGAGGATGAAAGCTCAAGCCAGTCTCCCCCTCCTCCTTACCCTCTTCCCCCCTTCTCCTCCTCCTCCCCCCTCTTCCTCCCTACTAATCCCTCTCCTCCCCCTATTCTGTCTCCTTGTGTTTATCTTCTCATCAGGACTCTTTAATGGTAAATAAGGGTGGTCCACCCTGCCTGGCCCTGGCCCCCGTCTCTCCCTGTCTCCTCTCTCTCCTTCCCTCCATCTCTGTGTGGAGCCTAACTGCTGCTGTGTAGCTATAGCGACCAGTGTTTAGCCTATTAGAGCAGTCTATTCACAATCTGGAGTTTCCTATTGATTATGTCTGCCTTCTTCTTCTCTGTTTACCCAGGAAATAAAGAACACATGTTTCCTTCTTCTGCCTCTTTCTCTGCCTCACTTGCTCTTTCAGTGGCTCTCTCTTTCTTTCTCTCTCTCCCTCTCTCTTGGTCTCTCTCTTTCTCACACACACCATCTCCCCTCTTTTTCTTTCCATCTCTCTCTCTCTTTCCCACATACTTTCCTTTCCACAGACAATGCTTCTATTTCTTTCTGTGTTTCATGGTCTTGTCTCTAAAACTCCTGCTATTATTGTGGTGCAAATTTCAAAATACAGTCAGAAGAATAAAAAAATCTAAACACAAAGTTTTTTATGAAACACATCCATGGAGTCACACACTCAGGCGCAAACACACACAGCCTCAAGCCATAGCAAAATACAGACAGGGTTAAGATGTCAGAGAGGAGGAGGAGAAAGACAAAAGGGAGGAGGAAGGAGAGAGTACACAGCTCACACATGCAGTATATTATACAAACAAATAAACACAACACGTTCACACGCATACACACACACACACACACACACACACACACACACAGACACATAAACAAACAAAAGCCTTCCTGCCTTTTCTCCAAACACACTCTGGCCACCGACCCTCCACCCTCCTTCTCCTTTGCCTTTCTGTGCCTGCCCTCATTGGTAAAAGCAGCCATGTCAGGGAGGCAGTGTGTCATACGTTCCCCCCGTCCCCCGTCCCCCCCCCCCCTCTGAAAGAGCTCCTCATTTGGGTACGCCACGCTCAGATAGGGCCTTAGATAAAACGTGGCCCCTCCACCGGACTCCGTTAGCAGTGTTCACAGCAGGGCAAGACAACACTGGAGTGTGTGTGTGTGTGTGTGTGTGTGTGTGTGTGTGTGTGTGTGTGTGTGTGTGTGTGTGTGTGTGTGTGTGTGGTGTGTGTGTGTGTGTGTGTGTGTGTGTGTGTGTGTGTGTGTGTGTGTGTGTGTGTGTGTGTGTGTGTGTGTGTGTGTGTGCCATTTCACAAAAACATGTATCGTCGCTGCAGAGCAGCACCTCTCCAAAACAATCAGGGTGAGAGGGATGGAAGATAATCATTTTACAGACTAATTGAAAGTGTTTATATGAGGAAGGTCTGAGGAACCCTCTGTGTCGGTCAGTGGCTGTAACTCTAGATGTTTGTGGAGATGCAGATATTGTGTTCCACTCTGCTGGCTCAGTAGCATCCCACAGTGACACCACATATTTCATCAACATCAACAATAAAACACGCTCTGTTCTCTCTCTGGGGCTTTGAAGTAATAGCCCACAGCTCCAAGTTACAGTTAGCTAGAACGGGTTTATGTGCCTGACTCAATGAACGTCTGTATGTGGAGTTACAGTTAGCTAGAACGGGTGCCTGATTCAATGAATGTCTGTCTGTATGTGGGTGTAGTTCCACTTTGTACCAACAGAGAGCGATAGAGACCTAGTAAACAGTGGTTGGCTGTAGAAGCCGACAGTTCAGATGTGGCAGTGGAGCTTCGGCTGTGTTCTCCAAACTCTGAATATACGATCCCTCCTCAAAAACCATCGTCACCACCTGCTTGCCCAAATGCTTTCCAAGTAGGCCTGAGTGGTGCAGTGTGTGTCTTCATCTCTCTGCTACAGTGGTACATCTCTGTGTGCTACACTGGTATATTTTGTCCGCTTTACACATGAATTATCTTTCTATTTAATCTCCTACTTCTCAAAAATCTATACACATCGCAATATGCAGCATTCGGAAACGGCCTTGCATAATGTGCCGTAAAGTGTTATGTTTCCTCACACAAAGCTCACGCAAAGTGTGTATGTGTGTGTATTCTTGTTTGTGTATGTGTGTGTATTCTTGTTTGTGTATGTGTGTGTATTCTTGTTTGTGCGTGTGTGTGTATTCTTGTTTGTGTGTGTATATTCTTGTTTGTGTGTGTGTGTATTCTTGTTAGTGTGTGTGTGTGTGTGTGTGTATTGTTGTTTGTGTGTGTGTGTGTGTGTATTCTTGTTTGTGTGTGTGTGTGTATTCTTGTTTGTGTGTGTGTATTCTTGTTTGTGTGTGTGTGTATTGTTGTTTGTGTGTATTGTTGTTTGTGTGTGTGTGTGTGTGTGTGTATTCTTGTTTGTGTGTGTGTGTGTATTCTTGTTTGTGTGTGTGTGTGTATTCTTGTTTGTGTGTGTGTATTCTTGTTTGTGTGTGTGTGTGTATTCTTGTTTGTGTGTGTGTGTGTATTCTTGTTTGTGTGTGTGTGTGTGTATTCTTGTTTGTGTGTGTGTGTGTGTATTCTTGTTTGTGTGTGTGTGTATTGTTGTTTGTGTGTGTGTGTGTGTGTGTATTCTTGTTTGTGTGTGTGTGTATTCTTGTTTGTGTGTGTGTGTGTGTGTATTCTTGTTTGTGTGTGTGTGTGTATTCTTGTTTGTGTATGTGTGTGTATTCTTGTGTGTGTGTATTCTTGTTTCTGTATGTTTGTGTATTCTTGTTTGTGTGTGTGTGTGTGTGTATTCTTGTTTGTGTGTGTGTGTGTGTCTTCTTGTTTGTGTGTGTGTGTGTATTCTTGTTTGTGTGTGTGTGTGTGTGTATTCTTGTTTGTGTGTGTGTGTGTGTGTATTCTTGTTTGTGTGTGTGTGTGTGTATTGTTGTTTGTGTGTGTGTATTGTTGTTTGTGTGTGTGTATTCTTGTTTGTGTGTGTGTATTGTTGTTTGTGTGTGTGTATTCTTGTTTGTGTGTGTGTATTGTTGTTTGTGTGTGTGTATTCTTGTTTGTATGTGTGTATTGTTGTTTGTGTGTGTGTGTGTATTGTTGTTTGTGTGTGTGAGCCGTTGTTTTCCTATGACTGTAACCGCCCTCTCTCTCACCGCCATAGAGAACAGATGAGCTGCCAAATTCATCAAAATATATGTCCATGTTAAGGAGCCCCAGCAATTACTCTGCTAAGTATAGGAGGGCCCCTCCCCTCCTCTCCCCTCTCGTTCCCTAGCCCTCCCCTCCCGTCCCCTCATCTCCTCTCCTCTCTCCTTCCCTAGCTCTCCTCTCCTCTCCCCTCATCTCCTCTCCCCTCTCCTTCCCTAGCCCTCCCGTCCCCTTGTCTCCCCTTCTCTCCTCCCCTGGCCCTCCCCTCCCCTCCCGTCTCCCCTCCCGTCCCCTTGTCTCCCCTCCTCTCCTCCCCTGGCCCTCCCTCCCCTAGCCCTTCCTCCCCTAGCCCTCCTCTCTTCCAGCAGGGCTAAGGTTTTTACGACCAGGCCAGTGTGTTAAAATCCATGTCCAGTGGGAGCTGTTGTGTGAGGGTGGGTGAGTACTAAGTAGTGAAACTGTGTTTGACATGTCAGAGTTGTGGCAGGAGACTCGTCATTGACCCTGTCCTTCCTTTGCCACCATCACCCATAGACCACCCCACACATGTACTGTACATCACCCATAGACCACCCCACACATGTACTGTACATCACCCATAGACCACCCCACACATGTACTGTACATCACCCATAGACCACCCCACACATGTACTGTACATCACCCATAGACCACCCCACACATGTACTGTACATCACCCATAGACCAGCCCACACATGTACTGTACATCACCCATAGACCACCCCACACATGTACTGTACATCACCCATAGACCACCCCACACATGTACTGTACATCACCCATAGACCACCCCACACATGTACATCACCCATAGACCACCCCACACATGTACTGTACATCACCCATAGACCAGCCCACACATGCACTGTACATCAACCATAGACCACCCCACACATGTACTGTACATCACCCATAGACCACCCTACACATGTACATCACCCATAGACCACCCCACACATGTACTGTACATCACCCATAGACCACCCCACACATGTACTATACATCACCCATAGACCACCCCACACATGTACTCTGTACATCACCCATAGACCAGCCCACACATGTACTGTACATCACCCATAGACCACCCCACACATGTACTGTACATCACCCATAGACCACCCCACACATGTACATCACCTATAGACCACCCCACACATGTACTGTACATCACCCATAGACCACCCCACACATGTACATCACCCATAGACCACCCTACACATGTACTGTACATCACCCATAGACCACCCCACACATGTACTGTACATCACCCATAGACCACCCCACACATGTACTGTACATCACCTATAGACCAGCCCCCACATGTACTGTACATCACCCATAGACCACCCCACACATGTACTGTACATCACCCATAGAGCAGCCCACACATGCACTGTACATCACCCATAGACCAGCCCACACATGTACTGTACATCACCCATAGACCAGCCCCCACATGTGCTGTACATCACCCATAGACCACCCCACACATGTACTGTACATCACCCATAGACCACCCCACACATGTACTGTACATCACCCATAGACCAGCCCACACATGTACTGTACATCACCCATAGACCAGCCCACACATGTACTGTACATCACCCATAGACCACCCCACACATGTACTGTACATCACCCATAGACCACCCCACACATGTACTGTACATCACCCATAGACCAGCCCACACATGTACTGTACATCACCCATAGACCAGCCCACACATGTACTGTACATTACAACAGGCAGAAAGAAAAGGGGAGAGGAGAAAGAGTGAAAGAGAGAAAGCGTATATGGATTTGAATGATGGTAGTTGAACGCCCACAAGACTCGTCTGAAGGTCCCCCGGTACAAGTTAAAAAAATTAATGCAAGTATATATGTGGCAAAAATAACAGGGGACCTTCAGATGTAATGTAAATATATATATATATATATATATATATATATATATATATATATATATATATATATATATATATATATATAGTTTCCTGATCTTTCTTATGTCTCTCAGATATAGGACAGAAACCTCAGGACTTTCTCGGTGGAATTGATGATGGGGGACGCAAAGAAATGGCTCTGGTGACGCTCCCCTGCTCCCTCCCCTGCTCCCTCTCTCCTTCTTTCTACCCCCACCACACAATGACCAGTGGCCCCTGATTGTCTGGGCTGGTCTGGGGCTAGCCTGTCCTGGGCTGGGCTGTCCTGGGCTGTGGGTGGCGGGTGGGGCTGCGGTCAGGGGCCGGAACCATGGGCTACCAGGCTGACCCAGAGAGGCGCCTCTGGTCCTCCAGTCTGAGCCAACATGGGCCTCCACATCCTACGGCTCATAAACACTGGACACAAGGCCCATGATGGACATGATGGAGAGGGATGGAAGGAGGGACGGAGAGGGATGGATAGGAAGGCAAGGATGGAGGGATAAAGGGAGAGAAGGAGGGAGGGAGGAAGGGATAGATGGAGGGAAGAAGTAAGAGAAAGAGAGGGAGAGAGTGAGAAAGAGAGAAAAGGAGAGGAGAAAGAGAGAGTGAGAGATTATGTGAGAGAAATACGGGTTGAAGCTTGGGCTAACCACACGGCTGCTTGGCATCTACTCACACCCTGCAGGAAATGGGATGAAGAAAACCATCACCACTCACATGCATTCACACGTGCACACACACACACACACACACGCACGCACGCACGCACACACACACACAGACCATCTATTCATTGCTTACTTGCTATTACTCATCTGTACCTCTATGTATTTACTTATCCATCCATCTCTCTCTCTCTCTCTCTCTCTCTCTCTCTCTATGTCAATTGTTGAATTACATGTATATATACTGAGAACAACTTACCTACAGTGTACACAAATAGTACGAGCCATTGGGATATGAGCCATTAACACCCGCTGAATATGACCAGTGTCAGTAAACGTATGCAAAAACAGTAATAGTTAGTCAGGAACGCTCTAAATAACATGGAAACGGCTTAGCTAACCAGCTCTGCTAGGGAAAGTAAATGGATCAGAGGGTGGTGTTCTCTCATTTATGTCTGGAAGTAGCTCGCTAGCAAGCTAGTCAACTTCAACCAGTTAGCTTGGGTGCTTGGTTGCAGGCAAGCTGAAGAAGGACATGTAGGCTACAATTTTTAATGTTTATCAGTGCTATTTTGACGGCCAACTAGCTGAAAAAGTTTGAGAGGGTTTATCTAATGTTCCTTCGTTAGATTTTAGCTCATCTTGCTCAGGCAAGCATTAGTTGTTGATCTTATTGTTGTTGATGTGAATAACTGAGGGAGAGAGAGCCTGCCTTTTCATGGTTGTTTGATCACTGTAAAGTTCCCAAATGTAACAGGACTCCCGTGGTATTGACATATTTGCATGTGTTCTAGTGATCTAAAAGCACGCTGTTGTAACTGCCTGTATACACACAGTCCAGTTCATAGTGAATGATGGCAGGTCCTACTGCCTGTAAACACACAGTCGAGTTCATAGTGAATGATGGCAGGTCCTACTGCCTGGAAACACACAGTCCAGTTCATAGTGAATGATGGCAGGTCCTACTGCCTGTAAACACACAGTCCAGTTCATAGTGAATGATGGCAGGTCCTACTGCCTGTAAACACACAGTCCAGTTCATAGTGAATGATGGCAGGTCCTACTGCCTGTAAACACACAGTCCAGTTCATAGTGAATGATGGCAGGTCCTACTGCCTGTAAACACACAGTCGAGTTCATAGTGAATGATGGCAGGTCCTACTGCCTGTATACACACAGTCCAGTTCATAGTGAATGATGGCAGGTCCTACTGCCTGTAAACACACAGTCGAGTTCATAGTGAATGATGGCAGGTCCTACTGCCTGGAAACACACAGTCCAGTTCATAGTGAATGATGGCAGGTCCTACTGCCTGTAAACACACAGTCCAGTTCATAGTGAATGATGGCAGGTCCTACTGCCTGTAAACACACAGTCCAGTTCATAGTGAATGATGGCAGGTCCTACTGCCTGTAAACACACAGTCCAGTTCATAGTGAATGATGGCAGGTCCTACTGCCTGTAAACACACAGTCGAGTTCATAGTGAATGATGGCAGGTCCTACTGCCTGGAAACACACAGTCCAGTTCATAGTGAATGATGGCAGGTCCTACTGCCTGTAAACACACAGTCCAGTTCATAGTGAATGATGGCAGGTCCTACTGCCTGTAAACACACAGTCCAGTTCATAGTGAATGATGACAGGCCCAACTGCCTGTAAACACATAGTCCGGATCATAGTGAATGATGGCAGGCCTGTGTGTCAAATGGCTTGTTTGCATAAAAGCCTACTTTAGCTCTGGTTGGCTATGGTGCACCAGCCTGCATAGACTCTGGTCCTGGACAAGACAGATGTTTTTATTGGGTTTTATGTACTGCAGTGTCTATTCGTTGTCCAAACACACAGCCGCTTTCCCACTCTATATTGCTATAGAATTTTCACAAATGCCTTAGTATACGTAATTCTCAAACATTCTAAGACTTGATGAAAACGTGAAAATGACCATATCTAGGTGCTCGCTTAGACTCTTAGAAGGATCCTGGTTCTGCTCAGACAAATATTGTATTTTTTACTCAATATTATTATTATTATTATTATCATCAATATTATTTTTTATCATTATTATTGTCATTATCATTATTATTATTATTTAGCAAACTGAGGGCAGGTAACCTAGTGGTTAGAGCGTTGGGTCAGTAACTGAGAGATTGCTGGATCAAATCCCCGAGCTGACAAGGTAAAAATCTGTTGTTCTGCACCTGAACAAGGCAGTTAACCCTCTGTTCCCCGGGTGCTGTGGATGTTGTTTAAGGCAGCCCACCTGCACCTCTCTGATTCAGAGGGGTTGGGTAAAATGTTGGAGACACATTTCAGTTGAAGGCATTCAGTTGTACAACTGACAAGGTATCCCCCTTTCCCTTTAGCGGGATTGTATCTCGAAGGGGTCCTCAAGAGGTTAACAGGACAAATCTGAGGGGGCACGTGCCCCTGTGCCCCCAATGCCATGACGCTTCTGCGCGTGCGCACACACACGCACACACACACACACAATGAAATAATGGGTGGTATTGATGATGATTGAGCTGAAAGGGACAGAACAAGTCAAGGGCCTTGCCATAAGCAGAAGGTTCTGTGTCCTTTAAAAAGTGGCAATGTGCTGTTGCTACATACATTTTGTGACTTAATTATACTGCATGTACACATTGATTCATGAAGAATACAACGTATAAGTCTCTCATGACCTTAGATCAACTGCCATAACCCATCATAACCCAAAATATAAATATATTTTACTCCAATGTTTGTCATTAAAGTAAATGTAAACAAACACTGTAAACAAACACTTAAAACATGGTTACAATTAAAATGTTGATATCATGGATGGTCAGCCCATAGCTCTGTCTATGAATTCTGAGTGGTTACATTTCTCTAGCCCCATACCTTTTTACCGAAACAGGAGTGGGGAGATCACTTTATTGTTTCTACTGCCCTTTATTTCAATTCTCTGTAAAACTACACTTAGCAATTTTATAAAGTTGTCTTTAGCTAGCCCAGATAGGTTCCCAACCTCATAACTAGCTAATAAGAAGCCATTTCAGGCTATCAATCAAGGTAGAGTAGCTAGCTTGTCTAACTACCTTAGTTGGCATGCCTGTCTGCAAGGTTGGTAGACTTTAGAAAAGCAAGCAATAACTAAATGTACTGAATAAGACTCACATTCCTTTCAGTCTTCTACCCAGATTTGAGCAGAGATGCAGAGAACACATTTAGTTTGTTTAAAAAAAGAACCCCCAGTCAGGAGGATACAGACAGATCAAGATGTATGTTTAGATATGCAGAAAAATTGACATTTTTTTTTCTCCATAGAATGAAGCATAATCTAGATTGCAGGAAACAGATGTTTCAGGTGTTTAAAAAATGCTAGATTCTCCAAGTGACGAACGGGGGTCTAGCCCCGCTCCGGACCACCCTCAGCCATGCCTGTGTGTGTGTGACAGTTACGACCCAACTAATCATTCATCTCTTTAACAGACTATTAAACTCTGGTGCATCTGCCGGCTTCATCACCCCTCATCACCCATCATCACCCCTCCTCAGCCTTCATGAGCCCTCATCACCCACCATCACCCCTCATCACGCCTCCTCAGCCTTCATGAGCCCTCATCACCACTCATCATCCATCATCACCCCTCATCAGTGTTACGCTCGTCCTAAGAAGGAGACCAAGGTGCAGGGTGGTAAGCGTACATCTTTCCTTTTATTAGATGAACACCAACAAAACAACAAAATACAAAAACCGAACGTAACGTTCTGCAGGCTTCACAGCAGCTATACAAAAACAGGATCCCACAATCACAGGTGGGAAAAAGGGCTGCCTAAGTATGATCCCCAATCAGAGACAATGATAAACAGCTGCCTCTGATTGGGAACCATACTAGGCCAACAAAGAAATAGAAACATAGATATGCCCACCCAAGTCACACCCTGACCTAACAAAACAGAGAATAAAAAAGGCTCTCTAAGGTCAGGGCGTGACACTCAGCCTTCATCACCTCTCATCACCCCTCCTCAGCCTTCATGAGCCCTCATCACCCATCACCTCTCGTCACCCATCATCACTCCTCATCACCCCTCCTCAGCCTTCATGAGCCCTCATCACCCATCATCACCCATCATCACCTCTCATCACCCCTCATCATCCCTCATCACCCCTTGTCACCCCTCATCACCCCTCCTCAGACTTCATGAGCCCTCATCACCCCTCCTCAGCCTTCATGAGCCCTCATCATGGCGTGAGAAGCTGCCTTTAAAAAAAAGCTAGAACAACTACATCCTCTATAAAACTACCCCATAAAGTACTCTACTATTCTTTATCATTACCTCTTCCTGCAGTAAAACACTTAGATGTTTACAGTTGCTGTAAAATATAATGTACTGTACCTATACTAGTAGTGACCATGTATTTTATGTTGTTTTATAGGCGTACAGTAAGACACATGAGAGTTGTCAGGAGCAGGAGGTGAGAGTTCACATGTGTGGTGGTGTGACTGGTCGAAAACACACACAGGCGCACGCACACACACACACACACACACACACACACACACACACACACACACACACACACACACACACACACACACACACACACACACACAGAGAGAGAGACATATACACACACACACACAATGTGTCGGTGCCTGATAGGGTAGTAAACACTGAGATTCCCTAAAAACAAGCCACTTCGATACAGCCTTGACTTTTTCATAGCAGGTTAGGATAACTTCTACACAGCAGGTTAGGATAATTAACGTAGCAGGTTAGGAGAATTAGGGTAAGGTTAGGAAATGGGTTAGGGTTAGCGAAAATGCTCTCCGAACCTGGTACAAAAAGTCGCTTGTATCGAAGTGCCGTGTTTTTAGGCAGTCTTATTAAACACCAGTCCATGCAGACCAGGTAGATTATAACATAGCAGAGCGGAACAGAGCAGAATGGAACAGAGCAGAACAGTGCAGAATGGAACAGAGCAGTGCAGAGCAGAACAGTGCAGAATGGAACAGAGCAGAACGAAACAGAGCAGAGCAGAGCAGAGCAGAGCAGAACAGAACAGAACAGAACAGAGTAGAGCAGAACAGAGCAGAGCAGAGCAGAACAGTGCAGAGTAGAGCAGAACAGAACAGAACAGAGCAGAACAGAACAGAGCAGAGCAGAACAGAACAGAACAGAGTAGAGCAGAACAGAGCAGAGCAGAGCAGAACAGTGCAGAATGGAACAGAGCAGAGCGGAACAGAGCGGAACAGAGCAGAACAGAGCAGAACAGAGCAGAACAGAGCAGAGTAGAGCGGAACAGAGCAGAACAGAAGAGTGCGGAACAGAGCAGAACAGAGCGGAACAGAGCAGAGCGGAACAGAGCAGAGCGGAACAGAGCGGAACAGAGCAGAACAGAGCAGAACAGAACAGTGCAGAGCAGAGCAGAACAGAGCAGAGCAGAACAGTGCAGAGCAGAACGGAGCAGAACAGAGCGGAACAGAGCGGAACAGAGCAGAACAGAGCGGAACAGAGCAGAACAGAGCAGAGCAGAACAGTGCAGAGCAGAACGGAGCAGAACAGAGCGGAACAGAGCGGAACAGAGCAGAACAGAGCGGAACAGAGCAGAACAGAAGAGAGCGGAACAGGGCAGAACAGAGCGGAACAGAGCAGAGCAGAACAGAGCAGAGCGGAACAGAGCAGAACAGAGCAGAGCGGAACAGAGCAGAACAGAGCAGAACAGAGCAGAACAGATGTCTCACGGTCTTGGGGGAAATGACCTAATAGATTCCCAGAGCCTGGTTATGATACTTAACCTGCTCTAATTAGAAAACAGAAAGAGGTCTGTTCACTGAAAATGTAATCATAAAATGAACCTGGTAATTTATCAACATAGCAGGCCTTAATCAAGTCCACGTTATGAAGTCCATATTGGTTCATATCAGAGATATACACTATATGACCAAAAGTACGTGGACACCTGCTCGTCGAACATCTCATTCCAAAATCATGGACATTATTATGGAGTTGGTCCCCCCTTTGCTGCTATAACAGCCTCCACTCTTCTGGGAAGGCTTTCCGCTAGATGTTGGAACATTGCTGCTGGGACTTACTTCCATTCAGCCAAAAGACCATTAGTGAGGTCAGCACTGAGGTTGGGTGATTAGGCCTGGCTCGCAGTCGGCGTTACAATTCATCCCAAAGGTGTTTGATGGGGTTGAGGTCAGGGCTCTGTGCAGGCCAGTGAAGTTCTTCCACACCGATCTCGACAAACCATTTCTGTATGGACCTCGCTTTGTGCACAACCGTCATGCTGAAACTGGAAAGGGCCTTCCTCAAACTGTTGCCACAAAGTTGGAACCACAGAATCGTCTAGAATGTCATTGTATGCTGTAGCATTAAGATTTCTATTCACTGGAACTAAGGGGCATTATTCCTCCTCTACCAAACTTTACAGTTGGCACTACACATTTGGGCAGGTAGCGTTCTCCTGGCATCCGCCAATCCCAGATTTGTCCGTCGGATTGCCAGATGGTGAAGCGTGATTCATCATTAAATAGAAACCCATTTCATGAAGCTCCAGACGAACAGTTCATGGGCTGACGTTGCTTCCAGAGGGAGTTTGCAACTTGGTAGTGAGTGTTGCAACCAAGGACAGACAATTTTTATACGCTTGAGCACTCAGCAATCTCATTCTGTGAGCTTGTGTGGCCTACCACTTTGCGGCTGAGCCATTGTTGCTCCTAGACGTTTCCACTTCACAATAACAGCACTTACAGTTGACCGGGGAAGCTCTAGCAAGTCACTGAGCTCTTCAGTAAGGCCATTCTACTGCCAATGTTTGTCTATGGAGATTGCATGGCTGTGTGCTCGATTTTATACACCTGTCAGCAACGGGTATGGCTGAAATAGCCAAATCCACTAATTTGTCCACATACTTCTGTATATATAGTGTAACAGTTATTTAGACTCCCTCTTTTAGTAATACGAATGTTGGCATAATATTGACTTATACTGTTGAAATAATATTGAGTAACGTTACCCAAAATATTGTATATTGAGTTATGTTACGCCTAATAATGGATATTGAGTTATGTTACGCCTAATATTCAATATTGAGTTATGTTACGCCTAATAATGGATATTGAGTTATGTTACGCCTAATATTGAATATTGACTTATGTTACGCCTAATATTGAATATTGAGTTATGTTACGCCTAATAATGGATATTGAGGTATGTTACGCCTAATATTGAAAATGGAATATTAGCTGTGTCATGCCATGTGATGGGATGCTCTGACTAGAGGGGATGGTAGTCAAAGTGCAGCTCTGTTATAGAGCATTGATAGCGCCAGTTTCACAGCTCCTAAAACAAGGTTGTCATTAGGTACAGTGGCCTTAGGTAGCCAAAACATCACACCATCACCCCACTGCCATAAAACCATAACACATCACACCACCCCACTGCCATAAAACCATAACACATCACATCACATCACCCCACTGCCATAACACCATAACACATCACACCATCACCCCACTGCTATAAAACCATAACACATCACACCACCACCCCACTGCCATAAAACCATAACACATCACACCACCACCCCACTGCCATAAAACCATAACACATCACACCACCACCCCACTGCCATAAAACCATAACACATCACACCACCACCCCACTGCCATAAAACCATAACACATCACACCACCACCCCACTGCCATAAAACCATAACACATCACACCACCACCCCACTGCCATAAAACCATAACACATCACACCACCACCCCACTGCCATAACACCATAACACATCACACCACCCCACTGCTATAAAACCATAACACATCACACCACCACCCCACTGCCATAAAACCATAACACATCACACCACCACCCCACTGCCATAAAACCATAACACATCACACCACCACCCCACTGCCATAAAACCATAACACATCACATCACCCCACTGCTATAAAACCATAACACATCACACCATCACCCCACTGCCATAAAACCATAACACATCACACCATCACCCCACTGCCATAAAACCATAACACATCACACCATCACCCCACTGCCATAAAACCATAACACATCACACCACACCCCACTGCCATAAAACCATAACACATCACACCACCCCACTGCCATAAAACCATAACACATCACACCACCACCCCACTGCCATAAAACCATAACACATCACACCACCCCACTGCCATAAAACCATAACACATCACACCATCACCCCACTGCCATAAAACCATAACACATCACACCACCCCACTGCCATAAAACCATAACACATCACACCACACCCCACTGCCATAAAACCATAACACATCACACCATCACCCCACTGCTATAAAACCATAACACATCACACCATCACCCCACTGCCATAAAACCATAACACATCACACCACACCCCACTGCCATAAAACCATAACACATCACACCACCACCCCACTGCCATAAAACCATAACACATCACACCACCACCCCACTGCCATAAAACCATAACACATCACACCACCACCCCACTGCCATAAAACCATAACACATCACACCACCACCCCACTGCCATAAAACCATAACACATCACACCACCACCCCACTGCCATAAAACCATAACACATCACACCATCACCCCACTGCCATAAAACCATAACACATCACACCACCACCCCACTGCCATAAAACCATAACACATCACACCACCCCACTGCCATAAAACCATAACACATCACACCACCACCCCACTGCCATAAAACCATAACACATCACACCACCACCCCACTGCCATAAAACCATAACACATCACACCACCCCACTGCCATAAAACCATAACACATCACACCACCACCCCACTGCCATAAAACCATAACACATCACACCACCACCCCACTGCCATAAAACCATAACACATCACACCACCACCCCACTGCCATAAAACCATAACACATCACACCATCACCCCACTGCCATAAAACCATAACACATCACACCATCACCCCACTGCCATAAAACCATAACACATCACACCACCCCACTGCCATAAAACCATAACACATCACACCACACCCCACTGCCATAAAACCATAACACATCACACCATCACCCCACTGCCATAAAACCATAACACATCACACCATCACCCCACTGCCATAAAACCATAACACATCACACCACCCCACTGCTATAAAACCATAACACATCACACCACCACCCCACTGCCATAAAACCATAACACATCACACCATCACCCCACTGCCATAAAACCATAACACATCACACCACACCCCACTGCCATAAAACCATAACACATCACACCACACCCCACTGCCATAAAACCATAACACATCACACCACCACCCCACTGCCATAAAACCATAACACATCACACCACCACCCCACTGCCATAAAACCATAACACATCACACCACCACCCCACTGCCATAAAACCATAACACATCACACCACCCCACTGCCATAAAACCATAACACATCACACCACCACCCCACTGCCATAAAACCATAACACATCACACCACCACCCCACTGCCATAAAACCATAACACATCACACCACCACCCCACTGCCATAAAACCATAACACATCACACCACCACCCCACTGCCATAAAACCATAACACATCACACCACCACCCCACTGCCATAAAACCATAACACATCACACCACCACCCCACTGCCATAAAACCATAACACATCACACCACCCCACTGCCATAAAACCATAACACATCACACCACCCCACTGCCATAAAACCATAACACATCACACCACCACCCCACTGCCATAAAACCATAACACATCACACCACCACCCCACTGCCATAAAACCATAACACATCACACCACCACCCCACTGCCATAAAACCATAACACATCACACCACCACCCCACTGCCATAAAACCATAACACATCACACCACCACCCCACTGCCATAAAACCATAACACATCACACCACCACCCCACTGCCATAAAACCATAACACATCACACCACCACCCCACTGCCATAAAACCATAACACATCACACCACCACCCCACTGCCATAAAACCATAACACATCACACCACCACCCCACTGCCATAAAACCATAACACATCACACCACCACCCCACTGCCATAAAACCATAACACATCACACCACCACCCCACTGCCATAAAACCATAACACATCACACCACCCCACTGCCATAAAACCATAACACATCACACCACCACCCCACTGCCATAAAACCATAACACATCACACCACCCCACTGCCATAAAACCATAACACATCACACCACCACCCCACTGCCATAAAACCATAACACATCACACCACCCCCCACTGCCATAAAACCATAACACATCACACCATCACCCCACTGCCATAAAACCATAACACATCACACCACCACCCCACTGCCATAAAACCATAACACATCACACCACCACCCCACTGCCATAAAACCATAACACATCACACCACCACCCCACTGCCATAAAACCATAACACATCACACCACCACCCCACTGCCATAAAACCATAACACATCACACCATCACCCCACTGCCATAAAACCATAACACATCACACCACCACCCCACTGCCATAAAACCATAACACATCACACCACCCCACTGCCATAAAACCATAACACATCACACCATCACCCCACTGCCATAAAACCATAACACATCACACCACCCCACTGCCATAAAACCATAACACATCACACCACCACCCCACTGCCATAAAACCATAACACATCACACCACCCCACTGCCATAAAACCATAACACATCACACCATCACCCCACTGCCATAAAACCATAACACATCACACCATCACCCCACTGCCATAAAACCATAACACATCACACCACACCCCACTGCCATAAAACCATAACACATCACACCACCACCCCACTGCCATAAAACCATAACACATCACACCACCACCCCACTGCCATAAAACCATAACACATCACACCACCACCCCACTGCCATAAAACCATAACACATCACACCACCCCACTGCCATAAAACCATAACACATCACACCACCACCCCACTGCCATAAAACCATAACACATCACACCATCACCCCACTGCCATAAAACCATAACACATCACACCACCACCCCACTGCCATAAAACCATAACACATCACACCACCACCCCACTGCCATAAAACCATAACACATCACACCACCACCCCACTGCCATAAAACCATAACACATCACACCATCACCCCACTGCCATAAAACCATAACACATCACACCACCACCCCACTGCCATAAAACCACAACACATCTCACCACCCCACTGCCATAAAACCATAACACATACACCACCCCACTGCCATAAAACCATAACACATCACACCACCACCCCACTGCCATAAAACCATAACACATCACACCATCACCCCACTGCCATAAAACCATAACACATCACACCACCCCACTGCCATAAAACCATAACACATCACACCACCCCACTGCCATAAAACCATAACACATCACACCACCACCCCACTGCCATAAAACCATAACACATCACACCACCACCCCACTGCCATAAAACCATAACACATCACACCACCACCCCACTGCCATAAAACCATAACACATCACACCACCACCCCACTGCCATAAAACCATAACACATCACACCACACCCCACTGCCATAAAACCATAACACATCACACCACCACCCCACTGCCATAAAACCATAACACATCACACCACCACCCCACTGCCATAAAACCATAACACATCACACCACCCCACTGCCATAAAACCATAACACATCACACCACCCCACTGCCATAAAACCATAACACATCACACCACCACCCCACTGCCATAAAACCATAACACATCACACCACCACCCCACTGCCATAAAACCATAACACATCACACCACCACCCCACTGCCATAAAACCATAACACATCACACCACCACCCCACTGCCATAAAACCATAACACATCACACCACCCCCACTGCCATAAAACCATAACACATCACACCACCCCACTGCCATAAAACCATAACACATCACACCATCACCCCACTGCCATAAAACCATAACACATCACACCACCCCACTGCCATAAAACCATAACACATCACACCACCACCCCACTGCCATAAAACCATAACACATCACACCACCACCCCACTGCCATAAAACCATAACACATCACACCACCACCCCACTGCCATAAAACCATAACACATCACACCACCCCACTGCATAAACATAACACATCCACCACCCCACTGCCATAAAACCATAACACATCACACCACCACCCCACTGCCATAAAACCATAACACATCACACCACCACCCCACTGCCATAAAACCATAACACATCACACCACCACCCCACTGCCATAAAACCATAACACATCACACCACACCCCACTGCCATAAAACCATAACACATCACACCACCCCACTGCCATAAAACCATAACACATCACACCTGCCATAAAACCATAACACATCACACCATCACCCCACTGCCATAAAACCATAACACATCACACCACCACCCCACTGCCATAAAACCATAACACATCACACCACCACCCCACTGCCATAAAACCATAACACATCACACCACCCCCACTGCCATAAAACCATAACACATCACACCACCACCCCACTGCCATAAAACCATAACACATCACACCACCACCCCACTGCCATAAAACCATAACACATCACACCATCACCCCACTGCCATAAAACCATAACACATCACACCACCACCCCACTGCCATAAAACCATAACACATCACACCATCACCCCACTGCCATAAAACCATAACACATCACACCACCACCCCACTGCCATAAAACCATAACACATCACACCATCACCCCACTGCCATAAAACCATAACACATCACACCACCCCACTGCCATAAAACCATAACACATCACACCACCACCCCACTGCCATAAAACCATAACACATCACACCACCACCCCACTGCCATAAAACCATAACACATCACACCATCACCCCACTGCCATAAAACCATAACACATCACACCACACCCCACTGCCATAAAACCATAACACATCACACCATCACCCCACTGCCATAAAACCATAACACATCACACCACCCCACTGCCATAAAACCATAACACATCACACCACCCCACTGCCATAAAACCATAACACATCACACCACCACCCCACTGCCATAAAACCATAACACATCACACCACCACCCCACTGCCATAAAACCATAACACATCACACCATCACCCCACTGCCATAAAACCATAACACATCACACCACCACCCCACTGCCATAAAACCATAACACATCACACCATCACCCCACTGCCATAAAACCATAACACATCACACCACCCCACTGCCATAAAACCATAACACATCACACCACCACCCCACTGCCATAAAACCATAACACATCACACCACCACCCCACTGCCATAAAACCATAACACATCACACCACCACCCCACTGCCATAAAACCATAACACATCACACCACCACCCCACTGCCATAAAACCATAACACATCACACCACCACCCCACTGCCATAAAACCATAACACATCACACCACCACCCCACTGCCATAAAACCATAACACATCACACCACCACCCCACTGCCATAAAACCATAACACATCACACCACCACCCCACTGCCATAAAACCATAACACATCACACCACCACCCCACTGCCATAAAACCATAACACATCACACCACCACCCCACTGCCATAAAACCATAACACATCACACCACCACCCCACTGCCATAAAACCATAACACATCACACCACCACCCCACTGCCATAAAACCATAACACATCACACCACCACCCCACTGCCATAAAACCATAACACATCACACCACCACCCCACTGCCATAAAACCATAACACATCACACCACCACCCCACTGCCATAAAACCATAACACATCACACCACCACCCCACTGCCATAAAACCATAACACATCACACCACCACCCCACTGCCATAAAACCATAACACATCACACCACCACCCCACTGCCATAAAACCATAACACATCACACCACCACCCCACTGCCATAAAACCATAACACATCACACCACCACCCCACTGCCATAAAACCATAACACATCACACCACCACCCACTGCCATAAAACCATAACACATCACACCACCCCACTGCCATAAAACCATAACACATCACACCACCACCCCACTGCCATAAAACCATAACACATCACACCACCACCCCACTGCCATAAAACCATAACACATCACACCACCACCCCACTGCCATAAAACCATAACACATCACACCACCACCCCACTGCCATAAAACCATAACACATCACACCACCACCCCACTGCCATAAAACCATAACACATCACACCACCACCCCACTGCCATAAAACCATAACACATCACACCACCCCCACTGCCATAAAACCATAACACATCACACCACCACCCCACTGCCATAAAACCATAACACATCACACCACCACCCCACTGCCATAAAACCATAACACATCACACCATCACCCCACTGCCATAAAACCATAACACATCACACCACACCCCACTGCCATAAAACCATAACACATCACACCACCACCCCACTGCCATAAAACCATAACACATCACACCACCACCCCACTGCCATAAAACCATAACACATCACACCACCACCCCACTGCCATAAAACCATAACACATCACACCACCCCACTGCCATAAAACCATAACACATCACACCACCACCCCACTGCCATAAAACCATAACACATCACACCACCACCCCACTGCCATAAAACCATAACACATCACACCACCACCCCACTGCCATAAAACCATAACACATCACACCACCACCCCACTGCCATAAAACCATAACACATCACACCACCCCACTGCCATAAAACCATAACACATCACACCACCACCCCACTGCCATAAAACCATAACACATCACACCACCACCCCACTGCCATAAAACCATAACACATCACACCACCACCCCACTGCCATAAAACCATAACACATCACACCACCACCCCACTGCCATAAAACCATAACACATCACACCACCACCCCACTGCCATAAAACCATAACACATCACACCACCCCACTGCCATAAAACCATAACACATCACACCACCACCCCACTGCCATAAAACCATAACACATCACACCACCACCCCACTGCCATAAAACCATAACACATCACACCACCCCACTGCCATAAAACCATAACACATCACACCACCACCCCACTGCCATAAAACCATAACACATCACACCACCACCCCACTGCCATAAAACCATAACACATCACACCACCACCCCACTGCCATAAAACCATAACACATCACACCACCACCCCACTGCCATAAAACCATAACACATCACACCACCCCACTGCCATAAAACCATAACACATCACACCACCACCCCACTGCCATAAAACCATAACACATCACACCACCACCCCACTGCCATAAAACCATAACACATCACACCACCACCCCACTGCCATAAAACCATAACACATCACACCACCACCCCACTGCCATAAAACCATAACACATCACACCACCACCCCACTGCTATAAAACCATAACACATCACACCACCCCACTGCCATAAAACCATAACACATCACACCACCCCACTGCCATAAAACCATAACACATCACACCACCACCCCACTGCCATAAAACCATAACACATCACACCACCACCCCACTGCCATAAAACCATAACACATCACACCACCACCCCACTGCCATAAAACCATAACACATCACACCATCACCCCACTGCCATAAAACCATAACACATCACACCACCACCCCACTGCCATAAAACCATAACACATCACACCACCACCCCACTGCCATAAAACCATAACACATCACACCACCACCCCACTGCCATAAAACCATAACACATCACACCACCCCACTGCCATAAAACCATAACACATCACACCACCACCCCACTGCCATAAAACCATAACACATCACACCATCACCCCACTGCCATAAAACCATAACACATCACACCATCACCCCACTGCCATAAAACCATAACACATCACACCACCACCCCACTGCCATAAAACCATAACACATCACACCACCCCCACTGCCATAAAACCATAACACATCACACCACCACCCCACTGCCATAAAACCATAACACATCACACCATCACCCCACTGCCATAAAACCATAACACATCACACCACCACCCCACTGCCATAAAACCATAACACATCACACCACCACCCCACTGCCATAAAACCATAACACATCACACCATCACCCCACTGCCATAAAACCATAACACATCACACCACCACCCCACTGCCATAAAACCATAACACATCACACCACCCCACTGCCATAAAACCATAACACATCACACCACCACCCCACTGCTATAAAACCATAACACATCACACCACCCCACTGCCATAAAACCATAACACATCACACCATCACCCCACTGCCATAAAACCATAACACATCACACCATCACCCCACTGCCATAAAACCATAACACATCACACCATCACCCCACTGCCATAAAACCATAACACATCACACCACCACCCCACTGCCATAAAACCATAACACATCACACCATCACCCCACTGCCATAAAACCATAACACATCACACCACCACCCCACTGCCATAAAACCATAACACATCACACCACCACCCCACTGCCATAAAACCATAACACATCACACCACCACCCCACTGCCATAAAACCATAACACATCACACCACCACCCCACTGCCATAAAACCATAACACATCACACCACCACCCCACTGCCATAAAACCATAACACATCACACCACACCCCACTGCCATAAAACCATAACACATCACACCACCCCACTGCCATAAAACCATAACACATCACACCACCCCACTGCCATAAAACCATAACACATCACACCACCACCCCACTGCCATAAAACCATAACACATCACACCACCACCCCACTGCCATAAAACCATAACACATCACACCACCACCCCACTGCCATAAAACCATAACACATCACACCATCACCCCACTGCCATAAAACCATAACACATCACACCATCACCCCACTGCCATAAAACCATAACACATCACACCACCACCCCACTGCCATAAAACCATAACACATCACACCACCCCACTGCCATAAAACCATAACACATCACACCACCACCCCACTGCTATAAAACCATAACACATCACACCACCCCACTGCCATAAAACCATAACACATCACACCATCACCCCACTGCCATAAAACCATAACACATCACACCATCACCCCACTGCCATAAAACCATAACACATCACACCATCACCCCACTGCCATAAAACCATAACACATCACACCACCACCCCACTGCCATAAAACCATAACACATCACACCACCCCACTGCCATAACACCATAACACATCACACCACCACCCCACTGCCATAAAACCATAACACATCACACCACCACCCCACTGCCATAAAACCATAACACATCACACCACCACCCCACTGCCATAAAACCATAACACATCACACCACCCCACTGCCATAAAACCATAACACATCACACCACCCCACTGCCATAAAACCATAACACATCACACCACCACCCCACTGCCATAAAACCATAACACATCACACCACCACCCCACTGCCATAAAACCATAACACATCACACCACCACCCCACTGCCATAAAACCATAACACATCACACCACCACCCCACTGCCATAAAACCATAACACATCACACCACCCCACTGCCATAAAACCATAACACATCACACCACCACCCCACTGCCATAAAACCATAACACATCACACCACCACCCCACTGCCATAAAACCATAACACATCACACCACCACCCCACTGCCATAAAACCATAACACATCACACCACCACCCCACTGCCATAAAACCATAACACATCACACCACCACCCCACTGCCATAAAACCATAACACATCACACCACCACCCCACTGCCATAAAACCATAACACATCACACCACCACCCCACTGCTATAAAACCATAACACATCACACCACCCCACTGCCATAAAACCATAACACATCACCCCACTGCCATAAAACCATAACACATCACACCACCACCCCACTGCCATAAAACCATAACACATCACACCACCACCCCACTGCCATAAAACCATAACACATCACACCATCACCCCACTGCCATAAAACCATAACACATCACACCACCACCCCACTGCCATAAAACCATAACACATCACACCACCCCACTGCCATAAAACCATAACACATCACACCACCACCCCACTGCTATAAAACCATAACACATCACACCACCCCACTGCCATAAAACCATAACACATCACACCATCACCCCACTGCCATAAAACCATAACACATCACACCATCACCCCACTGCCATAAAACCATAACACATCACACCATCACCCCACTGCCATAAAACCATAACACATCACACCACCACCCCACTGCCATAAAACCATAACACATCACACCACCACCCCACTGCTATAAAACCATAACACATCACACCACCACCCCACTGCCAAAAACCACACCACCACCCCACTGCCATAAAACCATAACACATCACACCACCACCCCACTGCCATAAAACCATAACACATCACACCACCACCCCACTGCCATAAAACCATAACACATCACACCACCACCCCACTGCCATAAAACCATAACACATCACACCACCACCCCACTGCCATAAAACCATAACACATCACACCACCACCCCACTGCCATAAAACCATAACACATCACACCACCACCCCACTGCCATAAAACCATAACACATCACACCACCACCCCACTGCCATAAAACCATAACACATCACACCACCACCCCACTGCTATAAAACCATAACACATCACACCACCCCACTGCCATAAAACCATAACACATCACACCACCCCACTGCCATAAAACCATAACACATCACACCACCACCCCACTGCTATAAAACCATAACACATCACACCACCCCACTGCCATAAAACCATAACACATCACACCATCACCCCACTGCCATAAAACCATAACACATCACACCATCACCCCACTGCCATAAAACCATAACACATCACACCATCACCCCACTGCCATAAAACCATAACACATCACACCACCACCCCACTGCCATAAAACCATAACACATCACACCACCCCACTGCTATAACACCATAACACATCACACCACCACCCCACTGCCATAAAACCATAACACATCACACCACCACCCCACTGCCATAAAACCATAACACATCACACCACCACCCCACTGCCATAAAACCATAACACATCACACCACCACCCCACTGCCATAAAACCATAACACATCACACCACCACCCCACTGCTATAAAACCATAACACATCACACCACCCCACTGCCATAAAACCATAACACATCACCACCACTGCCATAAAACCATAACACATCACACCACCACCCCACTGCCATAAAACCATAACACATCACACCACCACCCCACTGCCATAAAACTATAACACATCACACCACCACCCCACTGCCATAAAACCATAACACATCACACCATCACCCCACTGCCATAAAACCATAACACATCACACCACCACCCCACTGCCATAAAACCATAACACATCACACCACCCCACTGCCATAAAACCATAACACATCACACCACCACCCCACTGCTATAAAACCATAACACATCACACCACCCCACTGCCATAAAACCATAACACATCACACCATCACCCCACTGCCATAAAACCATAACACATCACACCATCACCCCACTGCCATAAGACCATAACACATCACACCATCACCCCACTGCCATAAAACCATAACACATCACACCACCACCCCACTGCCATAAAACCATAACACATCACACCACCCCACTGCCATAAAACCATAACACATCACACCACCACCCCACTGCCATAAAACCATAACACATCACACCACCACCCCACTGCCATAAAACCATAACACATCACACCACCACCCCACTGCCATAAAACCATAACACATCACACCACACCACTGCCATAACACCATAACACATCACACCACCCCACTGCTATAAAACCATAACACATCACACCACCACCCCACTGCCATAAAACCATAACACATCACACCACCACCCCACTGCCATAAAACCATAACACATCACACCACCACCCCACTGCCATAAAACCATAACACATCACACCACCACCCCACTGCCATAAAACCATAACACATCACACCACCACCCCACTGCCATAAAACCATAACACATCACACCACCCCACTGCCATAAAACCATAACACATCACACCACCCCACTGCCATAAAACCATAACACATCACACCACCACCCCACTGCCATAAAACCATAACACATCACACCACCACCCCACTGCCATAAAACCATAACACATCACACCATCACCCCACTGCCATAAAACCATAACACATCACACCACCACCCCACTGCCATAAAACCATAACACATCACACCATCACCCCACTGCCATAAAACCATAACACATCACACCACCACCCCACTGCCATAAAACCATAACACATCACACCACCCCACTGCCATAAAACCATAACACATCACACCATCACCCCACTGCCATAAAACCATAACACATCACACCACCACCCCACTGCCATAAAACCATAACACATCACACCACCACCCCACTGCCATAAAACCATAACACATCACACCACCACCCCACTGCCATAAAACCATAACACATCACACCATCACCCCACTGCCATAAAACCATAACACATCACACCACCACCCCACTGCCATAAAACCATAACACATCACACCACCCCACTGCCATAAAACCATAACACATCACACCATCACCCCACTGCCATAAAACCATAACACATCACACCACCACCCCACTGCCATAAAACCATAACACATCACACCACCACCCCACTGCCATAAAACCATAACACATCACACCACCACCCCACTGCCATAAAACCATAACACATCACACCACCACCCCACTGCCATAAAACCATAACACATCACACCATCACCCCACTGCCATAAAACCATAACACATCACACCACCACCCCACTGCCATAAAACCATAACACATCACACCACCACCCCACTGCCATAAAACCATAACACATCACACCACCACCCCACTGCCATAAAACCATAACACATCACACCACCACCCCACTGCCATAAAACCATAACACATCACACCACCCCACTGCCATAAAACCATAACACATCACACCACCACCCCACTGCCATAAAACCATAACACATCACACCACCACCCCACTGCCATAAAACCATAACACATCACACCACCACCCCACTGCCATAAAACCATAACACATCACACCATCACCCCACTGCTATAAAACCATAACACATCACACCATCACCCCACTGCCATAAAACCATAACACATCACACACACCCCACTGCTATAAAACCATAACACATCACACCACCACCCCACTGCCATAAAACCACAACACATCTCACCACCCCACTGCCATAAAACCATAACACATCACACCACCCCACTGCCATAAAACCATAACACATCACACCATCACCCCACTGCCATAAAACCATAACACATCACACCACCACCCCACTGCCATAAAACCATAACACATCACACCATCACCCCACTGCCATAAAACCATAACACATCACACCACCACCCCACTGCCATAAAACCATAACACATCACACCACCCCACTGCCATAAAACCATAACACATCACACCACCCCACTGCCATAAAACCATAACACATCACACCACCACCCCACTGCCATAAAACCATAACACATCACACCACCACCCCACTGCCATAAAACCATAACACATCACACCATCACCCCACTGCCATAAAACCATAACACATCACACCACCACCCCACTGCCATAAAACCATAACACATCACACCACCACCCCACTGCCATAAAACCATAACACATCACACCACCACCCCACTGCCATAAAACCATAACACATCACACCACCACCCCACTGCCATAAAACCATAACACATCACACCACCACCCCACTGCCATAAAACCATAACACATCACACCATCACCCCACTGCCATAAAACCATAACACATCACACCACCACCCCACTGCCATAAAACCATAACACATCACACCACCACCCCACTGCCATAAAACCATAACACATCACACCACCACCCCACTGCCATAAAACCATAACACATCACACCACCACCCCACTGCTATAAAACCATAACACATCACACCACCCCACTGCCATAAAACCATAACACATCACACCACCCCACTGCCATAAAACCATAACACATCACACCCACCCCACTGCCATAAAACCATAACACATCACACCACCACCCCACTGCCATAAAACCATAACACATCACACCACCACCCCACTGCCATAAAACCATAACACATCACACCATCACCCCACTGCCATAAAACCATAACACATCACACAACCCCACTGCCATAAAACCATAACACATCACACCACCACCCCACTGCCATAAAACCATAACACATCACACCACCACCCCACTGCCATAAAACCATAACACATCACACCATCACCCCACTGCCATAAAACCATAACACATCACACCACCACCCCACTGCCATAAAACCATAACACATCACACCACCACCCCACTGCCATAAAACCATAACACATCACACCATCACCCCACTGCCATAAAACCATAACACATCACACCACCACCCCACTGCCATAAAACCATAACACATCACACCATCACCCCACTGCCATAAAACCATAACACATCACACCATCACCCCACTGCCATAAAACCATAACACATCACACCACCACCCCACTGCCATAAAACCATAACACATCACACCACCACCCCACTGCCATAAAACCATAACACATCACACCACCACCCCACTGCCATAACACCATAACACATCACACCACCACCCCACTGCCATAAAACCATAACACATCACACCACCACCCCACTGCCATAAAACCATAACACATCACACCACCACCCCACTGCCATAAAACCATAACACATCACACCACCACCCCACTGCCATAAAACCATAACACATCACACCACCACCCCACTGCCATAAAACCATAACACATCACACCACCACCCCACTGCCATAAAACCATAACACATCACACCACCACCCCACTGCCATAAAACCATAACACATCACACCACCACCCCACTGCCATAAAACCATAACACATCACACCACCACCCCACTGCCATAAAACCATAACACATCACACCATCACCCCACTGCCATAAAACCATAACACATCACACCATCACCCCACTGCCATAAAACCATAACACATCACACCACCACCCCACTGCCATAAAACCATAACACATCACACCATCACCCCACTGCCATAAAACCATAACACATCACACCACCACCCCACTGCCATAAAACCATAACACATCACACCACCACCCCACTGCCATAAAACCATAACACATCACAACTCCACCCCACTGCCATAAAACCATAACACATCACTGTCACGTCCTGACCATATAGTTAGGTTTTTTTGTATTATATTTGGTCAGGACGTGGCAGTTATGTTTGGTTATGGTATAGTGGGGTTGTGAGTGTTGGGGTAGGTTCTAGGTTAGGTATTTCTATGTGGAGTTTAGTGAGTGTATGTTTGTTTGGTTAATTGGGGTTGGGACTCTCAGTTGAAGGCAGGTGTTGTCTATCTGCCTTTGATTGAGAGTCCCATATAGTGGGGTGTGTTTGTTTGATTTTTGTGGGTAATTGTAATTTTGCACTGTGTTTCGTTTCACCTGTGAAACTGTCACCTTTCTCCTCTGCGTGTTTATTTTGTTTTGTCGTTTCCATCTAAAATAAAGATGATGTGGAACAGTCAACCTGCTGCGTATTGGTCATCGAGTGATTTCGACATATCTTCCGATGAGGGAGAATACGAGGAACGTGACAGAATTACCCACCGACAACGGACCAAGCAGCAGAGGAAGGAGCAGCACAAGGAGAGGCACCAGGAGAAAGGCTATCTGGAGTCATGGACTTGGGAGGAAATCCTGGACGGGAAAGGACCATGGACTCAAGCTGGGGATTATCGCCGCCCACAGTGGGAGATCGAGGCGGCGAGAGCTGAGAGGCGCTGGTATGAGGAGAGGGAGCGCAACGGACACGGGAGGCAGCCCCACAATTTTTTTGGGGGGGGGCACACGGGGAGATTGGCGGAGTCAGGTGGTAGACCTAAGCCAACTCCCCGTGCTTACCGGAAGCAGCGTGGTACTGGTAAGACACCGTGTTATGCTGTGGAGCGCACGGTGTCCCCAGTGCACGTTCAAAGCCCGGTGCGCTACATACCAGCCCCCCGCAAGTGCCATGCGAGTGCAGGCATCGAGCCAGGGCGGATGGTGCCAGCTCAGCGCGTCTGGTCTCCAGTGCGCCTCCTCGGTCCAGGGTATCCTGCGCCGGCGTTGCGCACTGTGTCTCCAGAGCGCTGGGAGGGTCCAGTTCGCCCAATGCCTGCTCTCCGCCCGTGCCGGGCCAAAGTGGGCATTCAGCCTGGAGTGTGGGTAAAGAGTGTCCGTACCAGAACTCCAGTGCTCCCCCACAGCCCGGTTTATCCTGTGCCTCCTCCTCGGACCAGGCCTCCAGTGGGTCTCCCCATCCTGGTTCATCCTGTGCCACCTCCCAGGACCAGGCCTCCAGTGGGTCTCCCCATCCTGGTCCGTCCTGTGCCACCTCCTCGGACCAGGCCTCCAGTGGGTCTCCCCATCCTGGTTCATCCTGTGCCACCTCCCAGGACCAGGCCTTCAGTGGGTCTCCCCAGCCTGGTGAGTCCTGTGCCACCTCCCAGGACCAGGCCTTCAGTGGGTCTCCCCATCCTGGTTCATCCTGTGCCACCTCCCAGGACCAGGCCTTCAGTGGGTCTCCCCAGCCTGGTGAGTCCTGTGCCACCTCCCAGGACCAGGCCTCCAGTGGGTCTCCCCATCCTGGTTCATCCTGTGCCACCTCCCAGGACCAGGCCTTCAGTGGGTCTCCCCAGCCTGGTGAGTCCTGTGCCACCTCCCAGGACCAGGCCTTCAGTGGGTCTCCCCATCCTGGTTCATCCTGTGCCACCTCCCAGGACCAGGCCTTCAGTGGGTCTCCCCAGCCTGGTGAGTCCTGTGCCACCTCCCAGGACCAGGCCTTCAGTGGGTCTCCCCATCCTGGTTCATCCTGTGCCACCTCCCAGGACCAGGCCTTCAGTGGGTCTCCCCAGCCTGGTGAGTCCTGTGCCTGTGCCCAGGGCCAGGCATCCATCATGTCTCCCCAGCCTGGTGAATCCTGGGTCAGGGCCGTCGGAGGATCCGACACCGGGGTGCGGCCCAGAGGATCCGACACCGGGGTGCGGACCAGAGTATCCGACAACCTCTTGCGACCCGGGACTGAGGGGAGCTGCCTGTGACCCAGAACCGGGTGAGTCTGGTCACAATTCTAAAATAAAGTTGATTAACTATGACTGTGATGATTCTGCCTACAACCCAGAACCGAAGGAGTCTGCTTACAGCCTGGGACCGACGGAGTCGGCCCACGAACCAGAACCAAAGAAGTCTGCCTACTGTCCTAAGCCCAACAGGTCTGTCTACGGTCTGTTGGACAGTAGGCCAGAACCGGAGCCACCTCCAATAGAGGTGGGTTGGGGAGGGGGGGTGTAGCACTGTGCCGTCGTTGACGGCAGCCACCCTCCCTTCCCTCCCTTTAGTTAGGAGGTTAATTGTGTGTTGTTTTTTTTTTTTTTTTTTTTTTTCTGTTGGTTTTGTGCATTCAGTGTATGCACCTTTAGGGGGGGGTAATGTCACGTCCTGACCATATACTTAGGTTTTTTTGTATTATATTTGGTCAGGACGTGGCAGTTATGTTTGGTTATGGTATAGTGGGGTTGTGAGTGTTGGGGTAGGTTCTAGGTTAGGTATTTCTATGTGGAGTTTAGTGAGTGTATGTTTGTTTGGTTAATTGGGGTTGGGACTCTCAGTTGAAGGCAGGTGTTGTCTATCTGCCTTTGATTGAGAGTCCCATATAGTGGGGTGTGTTTGTTTGATTTTTGTGGGTAATTGTAATTTTGCACTGTGTTTCGTTTCACCTGTGAAACTGTCACCTTTCTCCTCTGCGTGTTTATTTTGTTTTGTCGTTTCCATCTAAAATAAAGATGATGTGGAACAGTCAACCTGCTGCGTATTGGTCATCGAGTGATTTCGACATATCTTCCGATGAGGGAGAATACGAGGAACGTGACAATCACACCATCACCCCACTGCCATAAAACCATAACACATCACACCACCACCCCACTGCCATAAAACCATAACACATCACACCACCACCCCACTGCCATAAAACCATAACACATCACACCATCACCCCACTGCCATTAAACCATAACACATCACACCACCACCCCACTGCCATAAAACCATAACACATCACACCACCACCCCACTGACATAAAACCATAACACATCACACCATCACCACACTGCCATAAAACCATAACACATTTCACAACCCCACTGCCATAAAACCATAACACATCACACCACCATCCCACTGCCATAAAACCATAACACATCACACAACCACCCCACTGCCATAAAACCATAACACATCACACCACCACCCCACTGCTTTAAAACCATAACACATCACACCATCACCCCACTGCTATAAAACCATAACACATCACACCACCCCACTGCCATAAAACCATAACACATCACACCACCACCCCACTGCTATAAAACCATAACACATCACACCACCACCCCACTGCCATGAAACCATAACACATCACACCATCACCCCACTGCCATAAAACCATAACACATCACATCACATCACCCCACTGCCATAAAACCATAACACATCACACCATCACCCCACTGCCATAAAACCATAACACATCACACCACCACCCCACTGCCATAAAACCATAACACATCACACCACCACCCCACTGCCATAAAACCATAACACATCACACCATCACCCCACTGCCATAAAACCATAACACCTCACACCACCCCACTGCCATAAAACCATAACACATCACACCATCACCCCACTGCCATAAAACCATAACACATCACACCACCACCCCACTGCCATAAAACCACAACACATCTCACCACCCCACTGCCATAAAACCATAACACATTACACCACCCCACTGCCATAAAACCATAACACATCACACCACCACCCCACTGCCATAAAACCATAACACATCACACCATCCACCCAACTGCCATAACACCATAACACATCACACCACCACCCCACTGCCATAAAACCATAACACATCACACCACCACCCCACTGCCATAAAACCATAACACATCACACCATCACCCCACTGCCATAAAACCATAACACATCACACCACCCCACTGCCATAAAACCATAACACATCACACCACCCCACTGCCATAAAACCATAAAACATCACAACTCCACCCCACTGCCATAACACCATAACACATCACACCACCACCCCACTGCCATAAAACCATAACACATCACACCACCCCACTGCCATACAACCATAACACATCACACCATCACCCCACTGCCATAAAACCACAACACATCACACCACCCCACTGCCATAAAACCATAACACATCACACCACCACCCCACTGCCATAAAACCATAACACATCACACCACCACCCCACTGCCATAAAACCATAACACATCACACCATCACCCCACTGCCATAAAACCATAACACATCACACCACCACCCCACTGCCATAAAACCATAACACATCACACCACCCCACTGCCATAAAACCATAACACATCACACCACCACCCCACTGCCATAAAACCATAACACATCACACCACCACCCCACTGCCATAAAACCATAACACATCCCACCACCACCCCACTGCCATAAAACCATAACACATCACACCACCACCCCACTGCCATAAAACCATAACACATCCCACCACCACCCCACTGCCATAAAACCATAACACATCACACCACCACCCCACTGCCATAAAACCATAACACATCACACAACACCACCCCCACTGCCATAAAACCATAACACATCACACCACCACCCCACTGCCATAAAACCATAACACATCCACCACCCCACTGCCATAAAACCATAACACATCACACCATCACCCCACTGCCATAAAACCATAACACATATCACCACCCCACTGCCATAAAACCATAACACATCACACCATCACCCCACTGCCATAAAACCATAACACATCACACCATCACCCCACTCACCACCCCACTGCCATAAAACCATAACACATCACACCACCACCCCACTGCCATAAAACCATAACACATCACACCACCCCACTGCTATAACACCATAACACATCACACCACCACCCCACTGCCATAAAACCATAACACATCACACCACCACCCCACTGCCATAAAACCATAACACATCACACCATCACCCCACTGCCATAAAACCATAACACATCACACCACCCCACTGCCATAAAACCATAACACATCACACCACCCCACTGCCATAAAACCATAACACATCACAACTCCACCCCACTGCCATAACACCATAACACATCACACCACCACCCCACTGCCATAAAACCATAACACATCACACCACCCCACTGCCATACAACCATAACACATCACACCATCACCCCACTGCCATAAAACCACAACACATCACACCACCCCACTGCCATAAAACCATAACACATCACACCACCACCCCACTGCCATAAAACCATAACACATCCCACCACCACCCCACTGCCATAAAACCATAACACATCACACCATCACCCCACTGCCATAAAACCATAACACATCACACCACCACCCCACTGCCATAAAACCATAACACATCACACCACCCCACTGCCATAAAACCATAACACATCACACCACCACCCCACTGCTATAAAACCATAACACATCACACCACCACCCCACTGCCATAAAACCATAACACATCCCACCACCACCCCACTGCCATAAAACCATAACACATCACACCACCACCCCACTGCCATAAAACCATAACACATCCCACCACCACCCCACTGCCATAAAACCATAACACATCACACCACCACCCCACTGCCATAAAACCATAACACATCACACCACCACCCCACTGCCATAAAACCATAACACATCACACCATCACCCCACTGCTTTAAAACCATAACACATCACACCACCACCCCACTGCTTTAAAACCATAACACATCACACCATCACCCCACTGCCATAAAACCACAACACATCATACCACCACCCCACTGCCATAAAACCATAACACATCCCACCACCACCCCACTGCCATAAAACCATAACACATCACACCACCACCCCACTGCCATAAAACCATAACACATCACACCATCACCCCACTGCCATAAAACCATAACACATCACACCACCACCCCACTGCCATAAAACCATAACACATCACACCACCACCCCACTGCCATAAAACCATAACACATCACACCACCCCACTGCCATAAAACCATAACACATCACACCACCACCCCACTGCTATAAAACCATAACACATCACACCACCACCCCACTGCCATAAAACCATAACACATCCCACCACCACCCCACTGCCATAAAACCATAACACATCACACCACCACCCCACTGCCATAAAACCATAACACATCACACCACCACCCCACTGCCATAAAACCATAACACATCACACCATCACCCCACTGCTTTAAAACCATAACACATCACACCACCACCCCACTGCCATAAAACCATAACACATCACACCACCACCCCACTGCCATAAAACCATAACACATCACACCATCACCCCACTGCCATAAAACCATAACACATCACACCATCACCCCACTGCCATAAAACCACAACACATCACACCACCACCCCACTGCTATAAAACCATAACACATCACACCATCACCCCACTGCCATAAAACCATAACACATCACACCACCCCACTGCTATAAAACCATAACACATCACACCACCACCCTACTGCCATAAAACCATAACACATCACACCACCCCACTGCCATAAAACCATAACACATTACACCACCCCACTGCCATAAAACTATTAACATCGACAAGCTATCCAGTATTGTCGGTAACCCGTGTTGTTAATGAGGTGGAACATTTATTGCATTGTAATGAGATGACCTCACACAATATGTTATATAGGCTACCTGCCGGGGCGTCAGGTAGCCTAGTGGTCAGCGTTGGGCCAGTAATTGAAAGTTTTCTGGATCGAATCCCCGAGCTGACAAGGTAAAAATCTGTCATTCTGCCCCTGAACAAGGCAGTTAACCCACTGTTCCCCGGTAGGCCGTCATTGTAAATAAGAATTTGTTCTTAACTGACTTGCCTTGTTAAATTAATGAGTATTTAACTGCTGTATACAGCGTATTCATTCATTTAACTACTGTATTCAACTCACTCATTCATTTAACTACTGTATACAACTCACTCATTCATTTAACTACTGTATACAACTCACTCATTCATTTAACTACTGTATACAACTCACTCATTCATTTAACTACTGTATACAACTCATTCATTCATTTAACTACTGTATACAACTCATTCATTCATTTAACTACTGTATACAACTCACTCATTCATTTAACTACTGTATACAACTCACTCATTCATTTAACTACTGTATACAACTCACTCATTCATTTAACTACTGTATACAACTCACTCATTCATTTAACTAGAGCTTCTTCACAACAGCAGCTCAGATCAAGCTGAGCAATTAGCAATAGTCTATACCGTATAACAGAGTTCCTTCCAAACAGAGATCCTTCAAAACAACAACAACTATGATCAAACCAGCTGGAAACAGCCAGGTTATTACTTCTCAGCAGCAAAAGAGTGATCAAATGAAGATCCTACATCTGCATGAGCGGTCAATCTACAGTTACATTCTCCACATGGTCCAGCTACCGACAAGACCAATTTAATAAAACATAACAGATCAATTTACCCTAGGAGAAAATACAAAATGGCCGCCTATATGACCTTATCCAGATTGTGTTAACCCCAATCTAATTAATGTGACCAGCATATATCATGTATTACTGATATATAATCAATATTAGATCCAATTTACTAATGATGCTGAGAGGTTACGGTACTTCCTGCATCCATTCAAATGATGTGCCTTTGTGCCTGGTACACCTTGGTTTGGACATAGCAACTTTTTGGCCCCTTGTCAAGCTAAGCCTCCAAAATGGCACCCTATTCCCTATATAGTGCACTACTTTTGACTAGGTACCATATAGTGTACTGCATTTGCGTACTAGTCCACTATACAGGGAAAATTGTATTATTTGGACACCGCTAGCTAATTAAACCATGCAGACAAAACTGCGAGGACCCCACAGAGGCATTTTCTCACACAAGGTCATGCGTTTAATATATCAGATGCTTTTTAGCAGACTCTTTTAGTCAAAGCAACTTACAGTCGTATAGAAAGCAATGATAGCCTACGGGAAGATACTTTTTATAAATGTATAAACTGCCATTTAAACCATGGGAGAGAACGAAGGAGAGGAAGAAGGAAAAAGAGAGAGAGAGAGAGAGAGAGAGAGAGAGAGAGAGAGAGAAAAGGAGAGAAAAGGAAATGGAGACAGAGAGCTGCAGAGAGAAAAGGAAGGCAGAATCGATGCAGGGACAAATGTATTCAATGCCCGCTCTGTTTAAAGAGTGCCTTGGCCCTGATAGTAACCAGACATTTGGCTGCGATCGAATGAAAACCTGCCCCACCCCCCTACACATACTGTCTCATGAATGAGACAGTCCAGTCCTCCTAACTGGCTCTACCACAAGCCTCCGTCGTCATCCATCCTGTACCCAGGTCAGCTCCTTCACTTCACCATCATACTGTAAACACACACACGCGCACACACAAACTGTACACCTACTTTAAACATCACAAACTGTACACCTACTTTAAACAACACAAACTGTACACCTACTTTAAACAACACAAACTGTACACCTACTTTAAACATCACAAACTGTACACCTACTTTAAACAACACAAACTGTACACTTACTTTAAACATCACAAACTGTACACCTACTTTAAACAACACAAACTGTACACCTACTTTAAACATCACAAACTGTACACCTGCTTTAAACAACACAAACTGTACACCTACTTTAAACAACACAAACTGTACACCTACTTTAAACAACACAAACTGTACACCTACTTTAAACATCACAAACTGTACACCTACTTTAAACAACACAAACTGTACACCTACTTTAAACAACACAAACTGTACACCCACTTTAAACAACACAAACTGTACACCTGCTTTAAACAACACAAACTGTACACCTACTTTAAACAACACAAACTGTACACCTACTTTAAACAACACAAACTGTATACCTACTTTAAACAACACAAACTGTACACCTACTTTAAACAACACAAACTGTACACCTACTTTAAACAACACAAACTGTACACCTACTTTAAACAACACAAACTGTACACCTGCTTTAAACATCACAAACTGTACACCTACTTTAAACAACACAAACTGTACACCTACTTTAAACAACACAAACTGTACACCTACTTTAAACAACACAAACTGTACACCTACTTTAAACATCACAAACTGTACACCTACTTTAAACAACACAAACTGTACACCTGCTTTAAACATCACAAACTGTACACCTACTTTAAACAACACAAACTGTACACCTACTTTAAATAACACAAACTGTACACCTACTTTAAACATCACAAACTGTACACCTACTTTAAACAACACAAACTGTACACCTACTTTAAACAACACAAACTGTACACCTACTTTAAACAACACAAACTGTACACCTACTTTAAACATCACAAACTGTACACCTACTTTAAACAACACAAACTGTACACCTGCTTTAAACATCACAAACTGTACACCTACTTTAAATAACACAAACTGTACACCTACTTTAAACATCACAAACTGTACACCTACTTTAAATAACACAAACTGTAAACAGTAAATACCTCATATGCAAGTCCTATTGAATAACCTAGAGTGTATGCTACTAGGAGCTATAGGTAACTGCCAAAATAAAGGAAACATCAACATAAAGTGTCTTAATAGGGCGCTGGGCCACGAGCCACCAGATCAGTTTCAATGCACCTTTGGTATAGATTCCACTAGTGTCTGGAACTCTATTGGAGGGATGCAACACCATTCTTCCATGAGAAATTCCATCATTTGGTTTTGTTGATGGTGGTGGAAAACTCTGTCTCAGGTGCTGCTCCAGAATCTCCCATAAGATCTGGTGACTGAGCCCCCCCCCCCCCCCCCCCCCCCCCCCCCCCCCACACACACACACACACACACACACACACACACACACACACACACACACACACACACACACACACACACTTTAAACCCCCTATGCTCCTTTCAGCCCTCTTTCAAAGTCACTAAGATATTTTCTTCTAGCCATGGCTGCCAAAATAATGGGTAACTGATCATTTTTATACATGACCCTAAGCATGATGGCATGTTATTTGCTTAATAGTGCTATATGGGATCCTTGGGACGTTCCTACCCTAAACCCTAACCCTAACCTTAACCCCTACCCTAACTCTATCCATAACACTAACCTTAACCCCTACCCTAACTCTATCCATAACCCTAACCTTAACCTTAACCCTTACCTAACAGTAACCGTAACCGTAACCCTTACCTTAACCATTTTACATTTCAACTTTAATGGGGTAACGTCAGAGTTTGGACGTCCCAAGGATCCCATTGTTTAATTAACTCAGGAACCACACCTGTTTAGAAGTACCTGCATTCAATATACTTTGTATCCCTCATCATTTGCTCAACTGTTTCCAATATTTTGGCAGTTACATATACCTCCATGTGTTCCAATGTCAAATGAGCCAGGAGCAATAGACCCAGCCTGCCTCCCAAATGGCACCCTATGCCCTATGTAGTGCACTAATTTTGGCCAGAGTCCTATGGGCCGTAGTCAAAAGTAGTGCACTATGTATGGAATAGGATGCCATTTCAGACACAGTCCTGTATATAACCTCCTCCAGCCTCCAGCCCATTAAACACTGTCTGCCTGCCTGTGTCCCAGCTCTGTGTCCCAGCTCTCTGTCCCAGCTCAGTGTCCCAGCTCAGTGTCCCAGCTCAGTGACCCAGCTCAGTGACCCAGCTCAGTGTCCCAGCTCTGTGTCCCAGCTCTGTGTCCCAGCTCTGTGTCCCAGCTCTGTGTCCCAGCTCAGTATCCCAGCTCTCTGTCCCAGCTCTCTGTCCCAGCTCAGTGTCCCAGCTCTCTGTCCCAGCTCAGTGTCCCAGCTCAGTGTCCCAGCTCAGTGTCCCAGCTCAGTGTCCCAGCTCTCTGTCCTAACTCAGTGTCCCAGCTCAGTGTCCCAGCTCAGTGTCCCAGCTCTCTGTCCCAGCTCAGTATCCCAGCTCAGTGTCCCAGCTCAGTGTCCCAGCTCAGTGTCCCAGCTCTCTGTCCCAGCTCTGTGTCCCAGCTCTGTGTCCCCGCTCAGTGTCCCCGCTCAGTGTCCCAGCTCTGTGTCCCAGCTCTGTGTCCCAGCTCAGTGTCCCAGCTCAGTGTCCCAGCTCAGTGCCCCAGCTCAGTGTCCCACTTCAGTGTCCCACTTGAGTGTCCCAGCTCAGTGTCCCAGCTCTGGTTCTATTCAGCCACATAATGGAATGTATGATGAGAGCAGATGCCGGGCTAATGACAACCTGGTGACATCAACCACATCCCCAACACCCCTGTCCCCTCCCTCCCTGCCGCTGTCTGTCTACCAGTCCTGACCCCCCAGTGTCACCCAGGTTGTGTGTGTGTGTGTATGTGTGTGTGTGTGTGTGTGTGTGTGTGTGTGTGTGTGTGTGTGTGTGTGTGTATGTGTGTGTGTGTGTGTGTGTGTGTGTATGTCAGAGAAAAAGAGAGAAAGAGATAATTATTATAATACTAATGGTCTCTACCATCAGAAGCTGATAAAAAAATGGAAAAAGAAAATAAAGTTTTGACAGATTGTGAGGTCAGGCTGCTTATTTATTTATTAAACCGTGCTGGGTTCATGTGTTCATGTGTCAATGGGGCAGCATGCCTGGTGCTGTCAGAAATAAGGGGCTGTGAGAGGACAGGCTGTAGCAGGGCTGTCGTTTGGCAGGCTGTCACCTCCGCTCTTGGCTGATCAGCCTCTCCTCTATTCGCCCGCCGGGCCGGCCTGGGAGGAGGCTGGAACTGGAAGTGCAAAAGCATGTCACCCAACACAGAGCTGTTTACAAACACACACACCTAACATGCATCGCTCCTGATAAATAATACACACACAGACTGTATGTTGGTGTATGCGTGTGTCTACAGTATTCAGACCCCTTGACTGTTTTCACATTTTGTTACGTTACAGCTTTATTCCTCATCAAACTAAACATATTACCCCATAATGACAAAGCAAAATATATATATATATATATATAAAAAACGGAAATATTACATTTACATAAGTGTTCAAACCCTTTACTTAGAACTTTCTCACGTCACTCCGCTCCTCCGCTCTCTCCACTGGCTTCCAGTTGAAGCTCGCATCCGCTACAAGACCATGGTGCTTGCCTACGGAGCTGTGAGGGGAACGGCACCTCCGTACCTTCAGGCTCTGATCAGGCCCTACACCCAAACAAGGGCACTGCGTTCATCCACCTCTGGCCTGCTGGCCCCCCTACCTCTGAGGAAGCACAGTTCCCGCTCAGCCCAGTCAAAACTGTTCGCTGCTCTGGCACCCCAATGGTGGAACAAGCTCCCTCACGACGCCAGGACAGCGGAGTCAATCACCACCTTCCGGAGACACCTGAAACCCCACCTCTTTAAGGAATAACTAGGATAGGATAAAGTAATCTTTCTAACCCCCCCCCCCCCTTAAAAGATTTAGATGCACTATTGTAAAGTGGTTGTTCCACTGGATATCATAAGGTGAATGCACCAATTTGTAAGTCGCTCTGGATAAGAGCGTCTGCTAAATGACTTAAATGTAAATGTAAACTTTGTTGAAGCACCTTTGGCAGCGATTACAGTTTCGAGTCTTTTTAGGTATGACACTACAAGCTTGGCACACCTGTATTTGGGGAGTTTCTCCCATTCCTCTCTGCAGATCCTCTCAAGATCTCTCAGGTTGGATGGGGAGCGTCGCTGTACAGCTTTTTTCAGGTCTCTCCAGAGAGGTTCTATCGGGTTCAAGTCCGGGCTCTGGCTGGGCCACTCAAGGACATTCAGAGACTTGTCCCGAAGGCACTCCTGTATTGTCTTAGCTGTGTGCTTCGGGTCGTTGTCCTGTTGGAAGGTGATCCTTTGCCCCAGTCTGAGGTCCTGAGCACTCCGGAGCAGGTTTTCATCAAGGATCTCTCTGTACTTTGCTCCGTTCATCTTTCCTTCAAACCTGACTAGTGTAAAACATCCACACAGCATGATGCTGCCACCACCATGCTTCACTGTAGGGATGTTGCCAGGTTTCCTCCAGATGTGACGCTTGGCATTCAAGCCAAAGAGTTCAATCTTGGTTTCATCAGACCAGAGAATCTTATTTCACATGGTCTGAGAGTTCCACAGAGGAACTCTGGAGCTCTGTCAGAGTAACCATCGGGTTTTTGGTCACCTCCCTGACCAAGGCCCTTCTACCCCGAGTTTGGCCGGGCGGCCAGCTCTAGGAAGAGTCTTGGTGGTTCTAATCTTCTTCCATTTAAGAATGATGGAGGCCACTGTGTTCTTGGGGACCTTCAATGCTGCAAAAAAAATGTGGTACCCTTCCCCAGATCTGTGCCTCGACACAATCCTGTCTCGGAGCTCTACGGACAATTCCTTCTACCTCATGGCTCGGTTTTTACTCCGACATGCACTGTCAACTGTAGGACCTTATATAGAAAGGTGTGTGCCTTTCCAAATCATGTCCAATCAATTAAATTCACCACAGGTGGACTCAAATCAAGTTGTAGAAACATCTCAAGGATGATCAATGGAAACAGGATGCACCTGAGCTCAATTTCAAGTCTCATAGCAAAGGGTCTGAACACTTATGTAAATAGTGTTTCTGTTTTTACATTTCTAAAAGCCTGTTTTTGCTTTGTCATTATTAGGTATTTTGTGTAAATTGATGAGGATTATTTTTTATTTAATTTGTTTTAGAATACGGCTGTAACGTAACAAAATGTGGAAAAAGTCAAGGGGTCTAAATACTTTCCTAATGCACTGTACGTGTTTGTGTACAGTATATGTGTGTATATGTATTTGTGTTGCGCTTGACAATTGCGTAATTGAAATGTTGTTCATCAGTGCCCCAGATTCTTAGAGCCTGTGTGAGCCCAGTGTCTAGATGACCTGTGGTCTCTCTCTGCTGTGTGTAGCCCAGGTCTAGAGCCTGAACTCAGTGGGTTGTGTGATGTGGCTTCCATAGTAGGTCTACAACAGCCCTCTACTCATCTCAGAGAGAATTAAAATAACATTCTGAATACACTTTGGACGCTTGGAGAGGCATTGAGATCCTTCACGGAGAAAGAAAATACTGGTTTCCAAAGTATTAGTTATCTAGTTAATTGATATAGCCTCACACACAGACTGAGTGGCCCAAGTAGGACTCTACTGCTCACCAGCCCTGGGTATTTTCAAATAGCATCCTATAAATAGACAAAACTATTTTAAAATACTCGTTTTCAAATACATTATTTGAAATACCCCTAGGACCAAACCTGGAGTCAAATGCATTAAGTATTTACATATATTTTTTTGAAAATACACTTGTCTGTTTATTTTCATATACAAGCCAATACTTTCCAAGTGTATTTCCAAATACTCATACAATATTCAACTACTTGTATTTTCAAATAAAAAAATATCCAAATACTTTTACTTCGAAATGTTTTTGAAAGTCATTGAAATATCCTAAATCAGGGTTTCCCAAACTTGGTCCTGGGGCCCGTCCTGGGTGCACATTTGTTTTTTTGCCCTAGCACTACACAGCCGATTCAAATAATCAACTCATGCTGAGATCATTTTTTTCTGCTAGGACAAAAACCAAAACATGTACCCAAGGGCTGAGTTTGGGAAACCCTGCCCTAAATAGTATTTGAACCCAGGTCTGATGAGCATATGGTGTCAGCACTAAGGCAAAAGCCACACCACAGCAGCACACAAGGAGTTAACCTAACCAGTGAGGAGGGGATAGCAGCAGGCAACAACAACAAAAAATGCTGCCATTGTTGGGTTAAATGTCATTTTCAGCTCTAATTACAATTAAGCCACTTAGTATGTATCATAATGTTTGCATCATGGAGCAGCACAGACGCAGTCCATCAGCGCAATTAAATATTAAAGCAGCACTGGCTGTACTAATAGCAGCGCAACGCGAAGCTCCGCTGTCTCCGGGCCAAGCCAATACAGCCGGGATTCCCAGTATGGTCGCCTGGAGACCACGCCACCGCGCCAGAGAGCCATCCTCATCAGCGCCATTGCGCCTTGCGCACCGCTATTTGACCTATATTTCCTGTGCCTACCTCGCCAGAAAAGCATTAGTAAACGGAGGAAAAAACACAGAACATCCCCGCAAGTGTATGAATATTCCTGAGCTGCGAATGAATCGTTAGTCTAATGCAAAATGAGTGTTGTGCTGGCAAATTATTCATGTCCCAAGAATGAGTGCGTTTTTAAGTCCAAATGATGAATTGCTTGATTCACCTCACTTTCCTCCCACCCTCCCACCCTCTCTCCCTTTTTCGTGTTTATTCTCTCATTCTGTCCTCCTCTCCCCTCCCCTCGGCTGGTCTTATCAAGGTGCTTCTGCATCATTTAGGTAATCAGCGCCTGCTAACCCAAGTAAACAAGAGTGTGTTGGGTTGTCAGGCGAGGCAACACCGGCTTGGCCCAGTCTCTCTCAGCCTTAGTGTCTCTCTGAAAAATATCCATACAAAGAAACCAGAGTAGAATGGACTATTACCAGAGCTCCAATTTATTTCTACACCATAACAAACTAAGAACACAGATATTTATTGAGCAATAGGCAAATAAATGATGTTGCATTCCTTTGTGCTTGTTCAGCATTGATCTCTCTCTGCTCCTCACTCTCTCTATGCTCTCTCTCTCTCTCTCTCCCTCTCTCTCTCTCTCTCTCTCTCTCTCTGCTCCTTATCTCTCTCTCTCTCTCTCTCTGCTCCTTATCTCTCTCTCTCTCTCTCTCTCTCTCTCTGCTCCTTATCTCTCTCCTTCTCTCTCTCTCTGCTCCTTCTCTCTCGCTCTCTGCTTCTTCTCTCTATCCTCTCTCTCTGCTCTCTCTCCATGAATGCCAACATGTACTGTGACATACTGAAGCAGAGCATGATCCCCTCCCTTCGGAGACTGAGCCGCAGGGCAGTATTCCAACATGATAACGACCCCAAACACACCTCCAAGACGACCACTGCCTTGCTAAAGAAGCTGAGGGTAAAGGTGATGGACTGGCCAAGCATGTCTCCAGACCTAAACCCTATTGAGCATCTGTGGGGCATCCTCAAACGGAAGGTGGAGAAGTGCAAGGTCTCTAACATCCACCAGCTCCGTGATGTCGTCATGGAGGAGTGGAAGAGGACTCCAGTGGCAACCTGTGAAGCTCTGGTGAACTCCATGCCCAAGAGGGTTAAGGCAGTGCTGAACAAGGATGGTGGCCACACAAAATATTGACACTTTGGGCCCAATTTGGATATTTTCACTTAGGGGTGTACTCACTTTTGTTGCCAGCGGTTTAGACATTAATGGCTGTGTGTTGTGTTATTTTGAGGGGACAGCAAATTTACACTGTTATCCTCTCTAGGGTATGTGGGACGAAATCGTCCCACCTACTCAACAGCCAGTGGAATCCCGTGGCGCGATATTCAAATGCCTTAGAAATGCTATTACTTCAATTTCTCAAACATATGACTATTTTACAGCCATTTCAAAGACAAGACTCTCGTTAATCTAACCACACTGTCCGATTTCAAAAAGGCTTTGCAACGAAAGCAAAACATTAGATTATGTCAGCAGAGTACCCAGCCAGAAATAATCAGACACCCATTTTTCAAGCTAGCATATAATGTCACATAAACCCAAACCACAGCTAAATGCAGCACTAACCTTTGATGATCTTCATCAGATGACACTCCTAGGACATTATGTTATACAATACATGCATGTTTTGTTCAATCAAGTTCATATTTATATCAAAAACCAGCTTTTTACATTAGCATGTGACGTTCAGAACTAGCATACCCACCGCAAACTTCCGGTGAATTTACTAAATTACTCACAATAAACATTCACAAAAAGCATAACAATTATTTTAAGAATTATAGATACAGAACTCCTTTATGCAATCGCTATGTTCGATTTTAAAATAGCTTTTCGGCAAAAGCACATTTTGCAATATTCTGAGTAGATAGCTCGCCATCACGGGCTAGCTATTTTGACACCCACCAAGTTTGGCACTCACCAAACTCAGATTTACTATAAGAAAAATTGGATTACCTTTGATGTTCTTCATCAGAATGCACTCCCAGGACTTCTACTTCAATAACAAATGTTGGTTTGGTTCAAAATAATCCATAGTTATGTTCAAATATCCTCTGTTTTGTTCTTGCGTTCAAGACAGTATCCGAACGGTGACGCGCGGACACGTATCGCGACAAAAAAAACTAAATATTCCATTACCATACTTCGAAGCATGTCAAACGCTGTTTAAAATAAATGTTTATGCTATTTTTCTCGTAAAAAAGCGATAATATTCCGATCGGGAAACCCTGTTTTCGTTCAAAGACTCAAAATCTAAAATGGACTCTTCACGTGCATGTGCGCACCCGTCTCATTGTTCTCAGATCGACCACTTACCAAATGCGCTACTGTTTTTCAGCCTGGGACACCAGAGTCATCATTCAACGTTCTGGCGCCTTCTGAGAGCCTATGGGAACCTCAGGAAGTGTCACGTTACAGCAGAGATCCTTTGTTTTCAATAAAGAGAGTGTAGAAGGCCAAGAAATGGTCAGAAAGGGCACTTCCTGTACAGAATCTTTTCAGGTTTTTGCCTGCCATATGAGTTCTGTTATACTCACAGACACCATTCAAACAGTTTTAGAAACTTGTGGGTGTTTTCTATCCAAATCAAACAATTATATGCATATTCTAGTTTCTGGGCAGTAGTAATAACCAGATTAAATCGGGTATGTTTTTTATCCGGATGTGAAAATACTGCCCCCTAACCTAGAGAGGTTAAACAAGCTGTACACTCACTACTTTACATTGTAGCAAAGTGTCATTTCTTCAATGTTGTCACATCAAAAGATATACTCATATTTACAAAAATGTGAGGGGTGTACTCACTTTTGTGAGATACTGTAGGTCAGGGCTTTGTGATGGCCACTCTAATACCTTGACTTTGTTGTCCTTAAGCCATTTTGCAACAACTTTTGAAGTATGCTTGGGGTCATTATCCATTTGGAAGACCCATTTGCGACCAAGCTTTAACTTCCTGACTGAGGTCTTGAAATGTTGCTTCAATATATCCACATCATTTTCCCTCCTCATGATGCCATCTATTTTGTGAAATGCACCAGTCCCTCCTGCAGCAAAGCACCCTCACAACATGATGATTGGGATGGTGTTCTTCGGCTTGCAAGCCTCCCCCTTTTTCCTCCTATGCCAAACAGTTCTATTTTTGTTTCATCAGACCAGAGGACATTTCTCCAAAAAGTACGATCTTTGTCCCCATGTGCAGTTGCAAACCGTAGTCTGGCATTTTTATGGCGGTTTTGGAGCAGTGGCTTCTTCCTTGCTGAGCGGCCTTTTAGGTTATGTCGATATAGGACTCGTTTTACTGTTTCCTCCAGCATCTTCACAAGGTCCTTTGCGCATGTTCTGGGATTGATTTGCACTTTTCGTACGTTCAGCTCTAGGAGACAGAACGTGTCTTCTTCCTGAGCGGTATGACGGCTGCATGGTCCCATGGTGTTTATACTTGCGTACTATTGTTTGTACAGATGAACGCGGTACCTTCAGGCATTTGGAAATTGCTCCCAAGGATGAACCAGACTTGTGGAGGTCTACAAAACAAATTCTGAGGTCTTGGCTGATTTTCTTTTGATTTTCCCATGATGTTAAGCAAAGAGGCACTGTGTTTGAAGGTAGGCCTTGAAATACATCCACAGGTACACCTCCAATTGACTCAAATGATGTCAATTAGCCTATCAGAAGATTCTAAAGCCATGACATCATTTTCTGGAATTTTCCAAACTGTTTAAAGGCACAGTCAACTTAGTGTATGTAAACTTCTGACCCCTGGAATTGTGATACAGTGAATTATAAGTGAAATAATCTGTCTGTAAACAATTGTGGGAAAAATGACTTGTGTCGTGCACAAAGTAGATGTCCTAACCGACTTTCCAAAACTATAGTTTATTAACAAGAAATTTGTGGAGTGGTTGAAAAACAAGTTTTAATGACTCCAACCTAAGTGTATGTAAACTTCCGACTTCAACTGTATGTATAGTTTTTTTGTGTGCTCTAGGGCAACGGTGTCCAGATGGAATTTGTATTTCTGGTCCTGGCGACTGGACCTTTTTTGGAACACCATTATTTTGGTCTTGCTGAGATTTACTGTCAGGGCCCAGGTCTGGCAGAATCTGTGCAGAAGATCTAGGTGCTGCTGTAGGTCCTCCTTGGTTGGTGGCAGAAGCACCAGATCATCAGCAAACAGTAGACATTTGACTTCAGATTCTAGTAGGGTGAGGCCGGGTGCTGCAGACTTTTCCAGTGCCCTCGTTGATATATATGTTGAATAGGGTGGTGCTTAAGCTGTATCCCTCTCTCACCCCACGGCCCTGTGGGAAGAAATGTGTGTGTTTTTTGCCTATTTTAACCTCACACTTGTTGTTTGTGTAGATGGATTTTCTAATGTCGTATGTTTTTCCTCCAACACCACTTTCCATCAATTTGTATAGCAGACCCTCATGCCAAATTGAGTCGAAGGCTTTTTTGAAGTCAACAAAGCATGAGAAGACTTTGCCTTTGTTTTCTTTGTTTGTTTGCAAATTAGGGTGTGCAGGGTGAATACGTGGTCTGTCGTACAATAATTTGGTAAAAAGCCAATTTGTCATTTGCTCAGTACATTGTTTTCACTGACGAAATGTACGAGTCTGCTGTTAATGATAATGCAGAGGATTTTCCCAAGGTTGCTGTTGATGCATATCCCATGGTAGTTATTGGGGTGAAATTTCTCAATTTTTGTTGATTTGGGGTGATCAGTCCTTGATTCCAAATATTGGGAAAGATGCCAGAGCTAAGAATGATGTTAAAGAGTTTTAGTATAGCCAATTGGAATTTGTTGTCTGTATATTTGATCATTTCATTGAGGATATATTTTTGGGTTGGAGGGTTTTTATTGTGTCCTGTAGTTCATTCAAGGTAATTGGAGGATCCAGTGGGTTCTGGTAGTCTTTAATAGTTGATTCTAAGATTTGTATTTGATCATGTATCTGTTTTTGCTGTTTTGTTCTTTGTTATAGAGCCAAAAAGATTGGAGAAGTGGTTTAACAAATACATCTCCATTTTGGATAGATAATTCTTCGTGTTTGTTCAGTGTCTTCCAATTTTCCCAGAAACGGTTAGAGTCTATGGATTCTTCAATTACATTGAGCTGACTTCTGACGTGCTGTTCTTTTTCCGTAGTGTATTTCTGTATTGTTTTAGTGATTCACCATAGTGAAGGCGTAGAATCAGGTTTTGTGGGTCTCTATGTTTTTGGTTGGACAGGTTTCTCAATTTCTTTCTTAGCTTTTGCATTCTTCATCAAACCATTTGTCATTGTTGTTCATTTTCTTCAGTTTTCTATTTGAGATTTTTAGATTTGATAGGGAAGCTGAGAGGTCAAATATACTGTTAAGATTTTCTACTGCCAAGTTTACACCTTCACTATTACAGTGGAACATTTTGTCCAGGAAGTTGTCTAAAAGGGATTGAATTTGTTTTTGCCTAATTGTTTTTTGGTAGGTTTCCAAACTACATTCCTTCCATCTATAGCATGTCTTAATATTACTCAGTTCCTTTGGCTTTGATGCCTCATGATTGAGTATTGCTTTGTTCAAGTGGACTGTGATTTTGTTGTGGTCTGATAGGGGTGACAGTGGGCTGACTGTAAATGCTCTGAGAGACTCTGGGTTGAGGTCAGTGATAAAGTAGTCTACAGTACCACTGACAAGAGATGAGCTATAGGTGTACCTACCATAGGACTCCCGTCGAAGCCTACCATTGACTATGTACATACCCAGCGTGCGACAAAGCTGCAGGAGTTGTGACCCGTTTTTGTTGGTTTTCCAGGCAGGTGTTTGTCCCCCTGTGTGCTGAGGGTGTCGGATTCTTGTCCAGTTCTGGAATTTAGGTCACCACAGACTAGTACATGTCCCTGGGCCTGGAAATGATTGATTTCCCCCTCCAGGATGGAGAAGCTGTCTTCATTCAAGTTTCTAGTGGGGGCATATAGGTAGCACACAGGAGGACATTTTTCTCTGTTGAGATCCTTTTGAATTTCTAGCCAAATGTAAAATTTTCCTATTTTGATTAATTTAATAGAGTGAGTTAGGTCTGCTCTATACCAAATTAGCATACCCCCTGAGTCCCTTCCCTGTTTCACACCTGGTAGTTTGGTGGATGGGACTACCATCACTCTGTAACCTAGAGGGCAACCAGTGGGTCCGTCTCCTTTATACCATGTTTCTTGTAGGATGACAATGTCTGTATTTCCGATTTCTTTGATGAAGTCCAGGTTCCTGCTCGTTAGGACAAAGGCAGATGACCTCAGACCTTGGATATTCCAGGATGAGATAGTGAAGGCTTTGTGTTCCATAAAGCGTCTAATGATGTTGGCCGTGTGGTTTGGCCTCAGGCCAGTAAGTGTGAGCAGAGCCTGCTGAGCATCTGGTACATGACATTGGCTTTGGCAAGTGTAAGAGTGGGGGTTGGGCCTGTTTGCCCGCTCACGGCCTGGGCGTATGTGTGACTTCCATGTTGAGGCCCTCTTTGTGGGGTGCATGGGGTGGGCAGGAGGGGCATAGGTCTGATCTGAGGGGGCCTAAATGGGGTGTGGGCATGGTTGACTTGGGGGTGTTGATTGGTTGGGGTGGGGGTGTGGATGTGGCTGGTGGTGTTGTGGTCTGGATGTAGGTCCTCTCGGCGTGGGTCCTCTATGTGTAGGTCCAGGGGGGGTCCCGCAGGTCTGGGAGAGTGTCTCGCTGGTCTGGGCGGGGTGTCTATTGATCTGTTGCTCCTGTGTGAAGTGTTGGGGCTGCGTTTGAGTCGATGTCCTTTAGAGTCCGGGCGAAGGTGGGCACTGCTGCCTTGTAGAGGTGGACCTGGTCATAGAGGTTGTTCAAGTCCAGGGTGGAGTGGTGGGCCAGGAAAACATTTGGTTTTGAGGCACAGTCACGGGAAATACTTGCGTTTACCCGCTGTATCGTGGCAGGGTGGAAGTCTTTTCATGGTAGCAGGGTGGAGATAACCACTTGTGCGTTGGGGAAAGTAGAAGAAGCTTTTTCAATCACTCCCTTCAGTGCTTTGGCCACCTTTTCCTGATGTGTTCTCAGGTCATGTGTGCCTGTGTGTATTATTATGTGGCTAGGTGGACCTAGTTGGTCCTCAGACAGAAGGTCTAGGGCATGCTGGGTGTTTTGACACCAGGGTTTAGACACACTGTGTTTGTATATATTTCCCGTTTGAGTCCATAAGGAGAACAATCTGTGTCTTGTGTATGTCCTCAGTGGGTGTGTGTGGGGGGGGGGGGGGGGGGGGCGGGCTCAGGGTGGCTCAGAGGGGGTGAGATCCCCTGGGCTTGGGGTTCTTCATTTGTTTTTCCCGCTGTGATGTCGAGGCTATGGTCAGGGTCTGGTGTGGACTGTTCTGCTGTGGTGTTAACACTATGGTCAGGGTCTGGTGTGGACTGTTCTGCTGTGATGTTAACACTATGGTCAGGGTCTGGTGTGGACTGTTCTGCTGTGGTGTTAACACTATGGTCAGGGTCTGGTGTGGACTGTTCTGCAGTGGTGTCGACACTATGGTCAGGGTCTGGTGTGGACTGTTCTGCTGTGATGTTAACACTATGGTCAGGGTCTGGTGTGGACTGTTCTGCTGTGGTGTCAACACTATGGTCAGGGTCTGGTGTGGACTGTTCTGCTGTGGTGTTAACACTATGGTCAGGGTCTGGTGTGGACTGTTCTGCTGTGGTGTTAACACTATGGTCAGGGTCTGGTGTGGACTGTTCTGCTGTGGTGTTAACACTATGGTCAGGGTCTGGTGTGGACTGTTCTGCTGTGGTGTCAACACTATGATCAGGGTCTGGTGTGGACTGTTCTGATGTGATGTTAACACTATGGTCCGGGTCTGGTGTGGACTGTTCTGCTGTGGTGTTGAGACTTTTGTCGAGAGCTGAGGTGGACTGTTCTGCTGGCTTCTCTGTGGGGGTGGCCACCTCTCTAGTGGGTTGTTCTCTGTCACACGCCATCCCTCTCACCCTCTCCTCCAGCAGTCTGATTCTCTCCTCCATCCCCCTCACCCTCTCCTCCAGCAGTCTGATTCTCTCCTCCATCCCCCTCAACCTCTCCTCCAGCAGTCTGATCCTCTCCCTCCATCCCCCTCACCCTCTCCTCCAGCAGTCTGATCCTCTCCTCCATCCCCTCACCCTCTCCTCCAGTAGTCTGATCCTCTCCTCCATCCCCCTCACCCTCTCCTCCATCCCCCTCACCCTCTCCTCCATCCCCCTCAACCTCTCCTCCAGCAGTCTGATCCTCTCCCTCCATCCCCCTCACCCTCTCCTCCAGTAGTCTGATCCTCTCCTCCATCCATCTCAACCTCTCCTCCAACAGTCTGATCCTCTCCTCCATCCATCTCAACCTCTCCTCCAACAGTCTGATCCTCTCCTCCATCCATCTCAACCTCTCCTCCAGCAGTCTGATCCTCTCCTCCATCCATCTCAACCTCTCCTCCAGTAGTCTGATCCTCTCCTCCATCCATCTCACCCTCTCCTCCAACAGTCTGATCCTCTCCTCCATCCATCTCAACCTCTCCTCCAACAGTCTGATCCTCTCCTCCATCCATCTCAACCTCTCCTCCAACAGTCTGATCCTCTCCTCCATCCATCTCAACCTCTCCTCCAGCAGTCTGATCCTCTCCTCCATCCATCTCAACCTCTCCTCCAGCAGTCTGATCCTCTCCTCCATCCATCTCACCCTCTCCTCCAGCAGTCTGATCCTCTCCTCTAGCGCTCTGTTCTTCTCCTGCTCATGCTCTTTCTCCTGTTGTAGTTGTCTCACTACAGTCCAGAGTGCAGATATGTCTCTCTCCACCTCCAGCTCTCCAGGTCTAGTTAAGAGAGTGTTGTTGTGCTGACTGGAGTGTGTTCACCTGCTGTTCCAGCTCCACTTGCCTTACCTCCAGCTGGGTAAATGTATCCTTCATTTCAATGAGAGGGTAGTACTCTGTGCTGGGAGGTTGACTTTCCGCTGGGGGTTGCTGGTCTGTGGGGTTATATAATGAAGAGGTCTGGGGGTGGCTCGTCTGTGGGGTTATATAATGAAGAGGTCTGGTCTGACCCGCTCGGGGTGGAGGTATCTTTCTCAAGGGAGAGCTTCTCCTGCTGAGCTAAGAGCTTTGACACCTCTCCCTTGACACGTCAGTGCTAATTGAAGTTGTATCAAGCTTGGCGGCCTTAATTTAGCATTCAGTCCTTATAAAGTAATGTATGTTTCTTCTTGGCTTTTGGAAATAAAATATAGCTTCAGACTAAACATTACTCACTCACTCTCTGCTCCTTCTCTCACTCTCTGCTCCTTCTCTCACTCTCTGCTCCTTCTCTCACTCTCTGCTCCTACTCTCTGCTCCTTCTCTCTGCTCCTACTCTCTGCTCCTTCTCTCACTCTCTGCTCCTACTCTCTGCTCCTACTCTCTGCTCCTTCTCTCTGCTCCTACTCTCTGCTCCTACTCTCTGCTCCTTCTCTCACTCTCTGCTCCTACTCTCTGCTCCTTCTCTCTGCTCCTACTCTCTGCTCCTTCTCTCTGCTCCTACTCTCTGCTCCTACTCTCTGCTCCTTCTCTCACTCTCTGTCTCTCTGCTCCTCTCTCTGCTCCTCTCTCTGCTCCTCTCTCTGCTCCTACTCTCTGCTCCTACTCTCTGCTCCTACTCTCTGCTCCTTCTCTCACTCACTGCTCCTACTCTCTGCTCCTTCTCTCTGCTCCTACTCTCTGCTCCTTCTCTCTGCTCCTACTCTCTGCTCCTTCTCTCACTCTCTGCTCCTACTCTCTGCTCCTACTCTCTGCTCCTACTCTCTGCTCCTACTCTCTGCTCCTTCTCTCTGCTCCTACTCTCTGCTCCTACTCTCTGCTCCTACTCTCTGCTCCTACTCTCTGCTCCTTCTCTCACTCTCTGCTCCTACTCTCTGCTCCTTCTCTCTGCTCCTACTCTCTGCTCCTTCTCTCTGCTCCTACTCTCTGCTCCTACTCTCTGCTCCTTCTCTCTGCTCCTACTCTCTGCTCCTACTCTCTGCTCCTTCTCTCACTCTCTGCTCCTACTCTCTGCTCCTTCTCTCTGCTCCTACTCTCTGCTCCTACTCTCTGCTCCTTCTCTCACTCTCTGCTCCTTCTCTCTGCTCCTGCTCTCTGCTCCTTCTCTCACTCTCTGCTCCTACTCTCTGCTCCTACTCTCTGCTCCTTCTCTCTGCTCCTTCTCTCTGCTCCTTCTCTCTGCTCCTACTCTCTGCTCCTACTCTCTGCTCCTTCTCTCTGCTCCTACTCTCTGCTCCTTCTCTCACTCTCTGCTCCTACTCTCTGCTCCTACTCTCTGCTCCTTCTCTCTGCTCCTTCTCTCTGCTCCTTCTCTCTGCTCCTTCTCTCTGCTCCTTCTCTCTGCTCCTACTCTCTGCTCCTTCTCTCTGCTCCTTCTCTCTGCTCCTTCTCTCTGCTCCTACTCTCTGCTCCTACTCTCTGCTCCTTCTCTCTGCTCCTACTCTCTGCTCCTTCTCTCTGCTCCTTCTCTCACTCTCTGCTCCTTCTCTCTGCTCCTTCTCTCACTCTCTGCTCCTACTCTCTGCTCCTTCTCTCTGCTCTTTCTCTCTGCTCCTTCTCTCTGCTCCTTCTCTCTGCTCCTTCTCTCTGCTCCTACTCTCTGCTCCTACTCTCTGCTCCTCTCTCACTCTCTGCTCCTACTCTCTGCTCCTTCTCTCTGCTCCTTCTCTCTGCTCCTACTCTCTGCTCCTTCTCTCTGCTCCTACTCTCTGCTCCTACTCTCTGCTCCTTCTCTCACTCTCTGCTCCTTCTCTCTGCTCCTACTCTCTGCTCCTTCTCTCTGCTCCTACTCTCTGCTCCTACTCTCTGCTCCTTCTCTCTGCTCCTACTCTCTGCTCCTTCTCTCTGCTCCTTCTCTCTGCTCCTACTCTCTGCTCCTACTCTCTGCTCCTTCTCTCACTCTCTGCTCCTTCTCTCACTCTCTGCTCCTTCTCTCACTCTCTCCTCCTACTCTCTGCTCCTTCTCTCTGCTCCTACTCTCTGCTCCTTCTCTCACTCTCTGCTCCTACTCTCTGCTCCTACTCTCTGCTCCTTCTCTCTGCTCCTACTCTCTGCTCCTACTCTCTGCTCCTTCTCTCACTCTCTGCTCCTACTCTCTGCTCCTACTCTCTGCTCCTTCTCTCTGCTCCTACTCTCTGCTCCTTCTCTCACTCTCTGCTCCTACTCTCTGCTCCTACTCTCTGCTCCTACTCTCTGCTCCTTCTCTCTGCTCCTACTCTCTGCTCCTACTCTCTGCTCCTACTCTCTGCTCCTTCTCTCTGCTCCTACTCTCTGCTCCTACTCTCTGCTCCTACTCTCTGCTCCTACTCTCTGCTCCTTCTCTCACTCTCTGCTCCTTCTCTCTGCTCCTACTCTCTGCTCCTTCTCTCTGCTCCTACTCTCTGCTCCTACTCTCTGCTCCTTCTCTCTGCTCCTACTCTCTGCTCCTTCTCTCTGCTCCTACTCTCTGCTCCTACTCTCTGCTCCTTCTCTCACTCTCTGCTCCTACTCTCTGCTCCTTCTCTCTGCTCCTACTCTCTGCTCCTACTCTCTGCTCCTTCTCTCACTCTCTGCTCCTTCTCTCTGCTCCTACTCTCTGCTCCTTCTCTCTGCTCCTACTCTCTGCTCCTACTCTCTGCTCCTACTCTCTGCTCCTTCTCTCTGCTCCTTCTCTCTGCTCCTTCTCTCTGCTCCTACTCTCTGCTCCTACTCTCTGCTCCTTCTCTCTGCTCCTACTCTCTGCTCCTTCTCTCACTCTCTGCTCCTACTCTCTGCTCCTACTCTCTGCTCCTTCTCTCTGCTCCTTCTCTCTGCTCCTTCTCTCTGCTCCTACTCTCTGCTCCTTCTCTCTGCTCCTTCTCTCTGCTCCTACTCTCTGCTCCTTCTCTCTGCTCCTACTCTCTGCTCCTACTCTCTGCATCTACTCTCTGCTCCTACTCTCTGCTCCTTCTCTCTGCTCCTTCTCTCTGCTCCTTCTCTCTGCTCCTACTCTCTGCTCCTTCTCTCTGCTCCTTCTCTCTGCTCCTTCTCTCTGCTCCTACTCTCTGCTCCTCTCTCTGCTCCTACTCTCTGCTCCTACTCTCTGCTCCTACTCTCTGCTCCTTCTCTCTGCTCCTACTCTCTGCTCCTACTCTCTGCTCCTTCTCTCTGCTCCTTCTCTCTGCTCCTACTCTCTGCTCCTACTCTCTGCTCCTACTCTCTGCTCCTACTCTCTGCTCCTTCTCTCTGCTCCTACTCTCTGCTCCTACTCTCTGCTCCTTCTCTCTGCTCCTTCTCTCTGCTCCTTCTCTCTGCTCCTACTCTCTGCTCCTACTCTCTGCTCCTTCTCTCTGCTCCTACTCTCTGCTCCTACTCTCTGCTCCTACTCTCTGCTCCTACTCTCTGCTCCTACTCTCTGCTCCTTCTCTCTGCTCCTACTCTCTGCTCCTACTCTCTGCTCCTACTCTCTGCTCCTTCTCTCTGCTCCTACTCTCTGCTCCTACTCTCTGCTCCTTCTCTCACTCTCTGCTCCTTCTCTCTGCTCCTACTCTCTGCTCCTACTCTCTGCTCCTACTCTCTGCTCCTTCTCTCTGCTCCTAACTCTCTGCTCGCTACTCTCTGCTCCTTCTCTCTGCTCCTACTCCTCTGCTCCTACTCTCTGCTCCTTCTCTCACTCTCTGCTCCTTCTCTCTGCTCCTACTCTCTGCTCCTTCTCTCTGCTCCTACTCTCTGCTCCTACTCTCTGCTCCTTCTCTCTGCTCCTACTCTCTGCTCCTACTCTCTGCTCCTACTCTCTGCTCCTTCTCTCTGCTCCTTCTCTCTGCTCCTTCTCTCTGCTCCTACTCTCTGCTCCTACTCTCTGCTCCTTCTCTCTGCTCCTACTCTCTGCTCCTACTCTCTGCTCCTTCTCTCTGCTCCTTCTCTCTGCTCCTACTCTCTGCTCCTACTCTCTGCTCCTTCTCTCACTCTCTGCTCCTTCTCTCTGCTCCTACTCTCTGCTCCTACTCTCTGCTCCTTCTCTCTGCTCCTTCTCTCTGCTCCTTCTCTCTGCTCCTACTCTCTGCTCCTTCTCTCTGCTCCTTCTCTCTGCTCCTACTCTGCTCCTTCTCTCACTCTCTGCTCCTTCTCTCTGCTCCTACTCTCTGCTCCTACTCTCTGCTCCTTCTCTCTGCTCCTTCTCTCTGCTCCTTCTCTCTGCTCCTACTCTCTGCTCCTTCTCTCTGCTCCTTCTCTCTGCTCCTACTCTCTGCTCCTACTCTCTGCTCCTACTCTCTGCTCCTTCTCTCTGCTCCTACTCTCTGCTCCTACTCTCTGCTCCTACTCTCTGCTCCTACTCTCTGCTCCTTCTCTCACTCTCTGCTCCTTCTCTCTGCTCCTACTCTCTGCTCCTTCTCTCTGCTCCTACTCTCTGCTCCTTCTCTCTGCCCCTTCTCTCTGCTCCTACTCTCTGCTCCTACTCTCTGCTCCTTCTCTCACTCTCTGCTCCTACTCTCTGCTCCTACTCTCTGCTCCTACTCTCTGCTCCTACTCTCTGCTCCTTCTCTCACTCCGCCCCTCTCTGCTCCTTCTCTCTGCTCCTACTCTCTGCTCCTTCTCTCACTCTCTTCTCCTTCTCTCTGCTCCTACTCTCTGCTCCTTCTCTCTGCTCCTACTCTCTGCTCCTACTCTCTGCTCCTTCTCTCTGCTCCTTCTCTCTGCTCCTTCTCTCTGCTCCTTCTCTCTGCTCCTACTCTCTGCTCCTTCTCTCTGCTCCTTCTCTCTGCTCCTACTCTCTGCTCCTACTCTCTGCTCCTACTCTCTGCTCCTTCTCTCACTCTCTGCTCCTACTCTCTGCTCCTACTCTCTGCTCCTTCTCTCTGCTCCTTCTCTCTGCTCCTACTCTCTGCTCCTACTCTCTGCTCCTTCTCTCACTCTCTGCTCCTTCTCTCTGCTCCTTCTCTCTGCTCCTACTCTCTGCTCCTTCTCTCACTCTCTGCTCCTACTCTCTGCTCCTACTCTCTGCTCCTTCTCTCTGCTCCTACTCTCTGCTCCTACTCTCTGCTCCTACTCTCTGCTCCTTCTCTCACTCTCTGCTCCTTCTCTCTGCTCCTTCTCTCTGCTCCTTCTCTCTGCTCCTACTCTCTGCTCCTACTCTCTGCTCCTTCTCTCACTCTCTGCTCCTTCTCTCTGCTCCTACTCTCTGCTCCTACTCTCTGCTCCTACTCTCTGCTCCTACTCTCTGCTCCTTCTCTCTGCTCCTACTCTCTGCTCCTACTCTCTGCTCCTACTCTCTGCTCCTTCTCTCTGCTCCGTCTCTCTGCTCAAACTCTCTGCTCCTTCTCTCACTCTCTGCTCCTTCTCTAACTCTCACTCTCTGCTCCTTCTCTCACTCTCTGCTCCTTCTCTAACTCTCACTCTCTGCTCCTTCTCTCTCTCTCTGCTCCTTCTCTCTCTCTCACTCTCTGCTCCTTCTCTCTCTCTCTCTCTCTCTCTGCTCCTTCTCTCTCTCTCTCTCTGCTCCTTCTCTCTCTCTCTCTCTCTCTGCTCCTTCTCTCTCTCTCACTCTCTGCTCCTTCTCTCTCTCTCTCTCTCTCTCTGCTCCTTCTCTCTCTCTCTCTCTGCTCCTTCTCTCACTCTCTGCTCCTTCTCTCTGCTCCTACTCTCTGCTCCTACTCTCTGCTCCTACTCTCTGCTCCTACTCTCTGCTCCTTCTCTCTGCTCCTTCTCTCTGCTCCGTCTCTCTGCTCAAACTCTCTGCTCCTTCTCTCACTCTCTGCTCCTTCTCTAACTCTCACTCTCTGCTCCTTCTCTCTCTCTCTGCTCCTTCTCTCTCTCTCTCTCTCTGCTCCTTCTCTCTCTCTCTCTCTCGGCTCCTTCTCTCTCTCAATCTCTCTGATCCTTCTCTCTCTCTCTCTGCTCCTTCTCTCTCTCTCTCTCTCTCTCTCTCTCTCTCTCTCTCTCTGCTCCTTCCCTCTCTCTCTCTGTTAATGTGTAGGCCTGTACGTCATGGTTCACCCCTAGGACAGTCCAACCTGGGTATTATGGGCCTGAAAGAATGTGTGTGTGAGGCATAGGATCCACACACAGCAGTAACATTAAGTTATGCTGGATCTCTGGCAGAGGCCAGACATGCCATGTTAAATATAGCTGCCATGAATACATGGGTGTTGCTAACCCTACAGTAGAATCATGCTACGTTATGGGAAATAGTTGTGAACAGAGGCAAAACAAAGCATGGAACAGGCAATACTAGTCATGAGGCATGGCTGGGCGTCTGTGGACAGAGTAGTGATCTGGGTTTGTCAGTGTGTGTACGTACAGGAGGACATAAAGGGTGATATTTATGACATGGATCATCCCAAGGGTTTATGAGAAGTTCGAAGGTTAGGCGTGCTCTCTGTTTGTCTCTGTTTCTGACAACATCATTAACCCAATCCATCATTTAACCACTAGTTTAACAGCACAACTAAACAACACACACACACACACAGTGCCCCAAATAGCCAGTGAGCAGTGTACACAGCACACAGAAGACATTGAAAACTCCCCAAGCCAACACATGTACTCCTCCCATTTCCTGACTCCGCCCTCTGTGCACCTGGGATTCTCTTCCCCTCTTCACGTCGGCTTCTATATGTGTACTCTGGATTTGGCAACCAATGATATCATTTAATGAACTGACCAGTACTGATAAGCCATCTTAAGCAGAGGTACACACACAAGTAAACCTACACATATACACACTGAAGCACGCAGGCACACACACACACACTTCCCCCCCTGATCAGCCGCCAGTCTCTAATCTTTGGTGATTTCCAGGGCAGCTGTGAGACCCAGGCTGATGTGAAACAGTTTACACACACAATTACTATTAATGCCAGATACACATGCGACTCCCATATTTATCTTCCACAATGCCTTTGTGTGGACGTGAAGCGCAACTGATTGGCCACCGTTGTGAGAGCTGGGAGGCAGTACTGTAGTCTGTCTGTATGTCAAATCAAATCACATCTTATTGGTCACATACACATGGTTAGCAGATGTGAGTGTAGTGAAATGTGCTTCTAATTCCGACCGTGCAGTAATATCTAACAAGTAATATAACAATTTCACAACAACTACCTAATACACACAAGTGTAAAGGAATGAATAAGAATATGTACAGTCGTGGCCAAAAGCTTTGAGAATGACACAAATATTAATTTTCAATGTCTGCTGCTTCAGTTTGTATGATGGCAATTTGCATATACTCCAGAATGTTATGAAGAGTGATCAGAAGAATTGCAATTAATTGCAAAGTTCCTCTATGCCATGCAAATGAACTGAATCCCCAAAAAAACATTTCCACTGCATTCCACAAAAGGACCAGCTGACATCATGTCAGTGATTCTCTCGTTAACACAGGTGTGAGTGTTGACGAGTACAAGGCTGGAGATCACTCTGTCATGCTGATTGAGTTGGAATAACAGACTGGAAGCTTCAAAAGGAGGGTGGTGCTTGGAATCATTGTTCTTCCTCTGTCAATCATGGTTACCTGCAAGGAAACATGTGCCGTCATCATTGCTTTGCACAAAAAGGGCTTCACAGGCAAGGATATTGCTGCCAGTAAGATTGCACAAATCAACCATTTATCGGATCATCAAGAACTTCAAGGAGAGCGATTCAATTGTTGTGAAGAAGGCTTCAGGGCGCCCAAGAAAGTCCAGCAAGCGCCAGGACCGTCTCCTAAAGTTGATTTAGCTGCGGGATCGGGGAACCACCAGTACAGAGCTTGCTCAGGAATGGTAGCAGGCAGGTGTGAGTGCATCTGCACGCACAGTGAGGAGGATGGCCTGGTGTCAAGAAGGGCAGCAAAGAAGCCACTTCTCTCCAGGAAAAACATCAGGGACAGACTGATATTCTGCAAAAGGTGCAGGGATTGAACTGCTAAGGACTGGGGTAAAGTAATTTTCTCTGATGAATCCCCTTTCCGATTGTTTGGGGCATCCGGAAAAAAGCTTGTCCGGAGAAGACAAGGTGAGCGCTACCATCAGTGTAACGAGTGTCGTGTGTGGAGGACCAAGACGCAACAGGGAAGTGTATACTCATCTTCTCTTTTTAATATATAAGAAGGAGAAACAAAATAAACACGTATACAATTAACAGAAACGACACTAACAGTTCTGTCAGGTGACAAGCACAAAACAGAATACAACTACCCACAATAAAAACACACCCCTAATTTATAGGACCTTCAATCAGAGGCAACGATAGACAGCTGCCTCCAACTGAAGGCCCCAACACCAATTAACTAAACATAGAAATACAAATACTAGACAGAACATAGAAATAAACTAACATAGAACAATAACCAAAACCCTGGACTAATAAATCAAATACCCCTCTCTACATGGACACATACACACAACCACCCTGAACCACATAAAACAAATACCCCCTGCCACGTCCTGACCAAATGAAACACTAACAAATAACACCTTTACAGGTCAGAACGTGACACATCAGTCCTGTATCATGACAACAGTAAAGCATCCTGAGACCATTCATGTGTGGGGTTGCTTCTCAGCCAAGGGAGTGGGCTCACTCACAATTTTGCCTAAGAAAAGCCATGAATAAAGAATGGTACCAACACATCCTCCGAGAGCAACTTCTCCCAACCATCCAGGAACAGTTTGGTGACGAACAATGCCTTTTCCAGCATGATGGAGCACCTTGCCATAAGGCAAAAGTGATAACTAAGTGGCTCGGGGAACAAAACATAGATATTTTGGGTCCATGGCCAGGAAACTCCCCAGACCTTAATCCCATTGAGAACTTGTGGTCAAACCTCAAGAGGCGGGTGGACAAACAAAAACCTACATATTCTGACCAACTCCAAGCATTGATTATGCAAGAATGGGCTGCCATCAGTCAGGATGTGGCCCAGAAGTTAATTGACAGCATGCCAGGGCGGATTGCAGAGGTCTTGAAAAAGGGTCAACACTGCAAATATTGACTCTTTGCATCAACTTCATGTAATTGTCAATAAAAGCCTTTGACAATTATGAAATGCTTGTAATTATATTTCAGTATTCCATAGTAACATCTGACAAAAATATCTAAAGACACTGAAGCAGCAAACTTTGTGGAAATTAATATTTGTGTAATTCTCAGAACTTTTGGCCACGACTGCACATATACATATATGGATGAGCGATGCCCGAACGGCATAGGCAAGATCGCAGTAGATGGTATAGAGTACAGTATATACATATGAGATGAGTAATGTAGGGAATGCAAACATTATATAAAGTGGCATTGTTTAAAGTGACTACTGATACATTTATTACATCAAATTTGTCATTATTAAAGTGGCTAGAGATTTGAGTCAGTATGTAGGCAGCAGCCTCTCTGTGCTAGTGATGGCTGTTTAACAGTCTGATGGCCTTGAGATAGAAGCTGTTTTTCAGTCTCTCGGTCCCAGCTTTGATACACCTGTACTGACCTCGCCTTCTGAATGATAGCGGGGTGAACAGGCAGTGGCTCGGATGAGTCTGTCTGTCTGTCTGTCTGTCTGTCTGTCTGTCTGTCTGTCTAGTGTAGTTTTTTGTTTTTGACTCATGGAAATCTATTCTTCTACTCTTCTTGTTGACAGTAGTGCTGTTGTTTGTTGACAGTAGTGCTGTTTGTTGACAGTTGGTCAGTGGTGTGAACCATACCACACCCACCCAGAAACACTGTATCACCACCTGCCTCCCACTGACAGGACCACATGTCACTTCAACCTCTCTGCTGTCAACCTCTCTGCTGTCAACCTCTCTGCTGTCAACCGCTCTGCTGTCAACCGCTCTGCTGTCAACCGCTCTGCTGTCAACCTCTCTGCTGTCAACCGCTCTGCTGTCAACCGCTCTGCTGTCAACCTCTCTGCTGTCAACCGCTCTGCTGTCAACCGCTCTGCTGTCAACCGCTCTGCTGTCAACCTCTCTGCTGTCAACCTCTCTGCTGTCAACCGCTCTGCTGTCAACCGCTCTGCTGTCAACCTCTCTGCTGTCAACCGCTCTGCTGTCAACCTCTCTGCTGTCAAGCGCTCTGCTGTCAACCTCTCTGCTGTCAACCGCTCTGCTGTCAACCGCTCTGCTGTCAACCGCTCTGCTGTCAACCTCTCTGCTGTCAACCGCTCTGCTGTCAACCGCTCTGCTGTCAACCGCTCTGCTGTCAACCTCTCTGCTGTCAACCTCTCTGCTGTCAACCGCTCTGCAGTCAACCGCTCTGCTGTCAACCGCTCTGCTGTCAACCTCTCTGCTGTCAACCGCTCTGCTGTCAACCTCTCTGCTGTCAAGCGCTCTGCTGTCAACCTCTCTGCTGTCAACCGCTCTGCTGTCAACCGCTCTGCTGTCAACCTCTCTGCTGTCAACCTCTCTGCTGTCAACCGCTCTGCTGTCAACCGCTCTGCTGTCAACCTCTCTGCTGTCAACCTCTCTGCTGTCAACCGCTCTGCTGTCAACCTCTCTGCTGTCAACCGCTCTGCTGTCAACCTCTCTGCTGTCAACCTCTCTGCTGTCAACCGCTCTGCTGTCAACCTTTCTGCTGTCAACCTCTCTGCTGTCAACCGCTCTGCTGTCAAGCGCTCTGCTGACAACCTCTCTGCTGTCAACCTCTCTGCTGTCAACCTCTCTGCTGACAACCTCTCTGCTGTCAACCGCTCTGCTGTCAACCTTTCTGCTGTCAACGGCGCTCTGCTGTCAACCGCTCTGCTGTCAACCTCTCTGCTGTCAACCTCTCTGCTGTCAACCTCTCTGCTGTCAACCTCTCTGCTGACACCTCTCTGCTGACAACCTCTCTGCTGTCAACCTCTCTGCTGTCAACCGCTCTGCTGTCAACCTCTCTCCCAGACCCAGAAATAAGTATTCCTTCCTCCTCCACTCTCCCTCCCTCTCTCCCCATCCCTCTCTCCCTCTCTTCCCATCCCTCTCTCACATCTCTCACCATCCCGCTCTTCCATCCCTCGCTCCCTCCCTCTCTCCAATCCCTCTCTACCTATATCTCCCCCTTCCCTGTTCTCATTCAATTTCCATATCCTCTCTCCCCATACGTCTCGCCCTCTCTCCCCATCCATCCCTCTCTCCCTCCAATCCCTCTCTCCCCCTTCCCTCTCTCATTCCACTTCCATATCCTCTCTCCCCATACATCTCTCCATCTCTCCCCATACGTCTCTCCATCTCTCCCCATACGTCTCTCCATCTCTCCCCATACGTCTCTCCATCTCTCCCCATACGTCTCTCCATCTCTCCCCATACGTCTCTCCCCCATCCCTCTCTTACGTCTCTCCCCATCCCTCTCTCCCTCTCTTACATCTCTCCCCATCCCTCTCTCCCTCTCTTACATCTCTCCCCATCCCTCTCTCCCTCTCTCTCTCCAATCCCTCTCTCCCCCACCCCTCTCTCCCATCCATCCCTCTCTCTCCGATCCCTCTTTCCCCATTCCGCTCTCCCTCTCCCCATCCCTCTCTCCCCTTCCCTCTCTCATTCCATTTCCCTATCCTCTCTCCTTCTATTTCTCCATCCCTCTTTACCCCTCTCCCTCCCTCTCTCCCTCCCTGGGAGACTGGACCAGATGCCAGTGTTGGACCAGGAGCCCCAGGAGGCCCCCAGTAACATATTGGTTTATAATTAATGACATTAGCTGCTTTATCTGTTATGAAGAGCCCTGTCTCTGTCACTAACAGACTGGAGAGAGACAGATAGGATGGATGGATGGAGGGAGAGAGATGGGGGAAAGGAGGGGAATGGAGGGAGAGAGATTGATAGGATAGTATGAACAAACAAACTAAAGAGTAGAAGGAAATGTGAAGTAGTGGAAGGGAATAATAAAAACAACATAGAAAACATGCAGGTTGGAAAAGAAAAGAACCACGAGGTCTCCCCAGAACCACGAGGTCTCCCCAGAACCACGAGGTCTCCCCAGAACCACGAGGTCTCCCCAGAACCACGAGGTCTCCCCAGAACCACGAGGTCTCCCCAGAACCACGAGGTCTGAGGTCTCCCCAGAACCACGTGGTCTCCCCAGAACCACGAGGTCTCCCCAGAACCACGAGGTCTGAGGTCTCCCCAGAGCCACGTGGTCTCCCCAGAACCACAAGGTCTCCCCAGAGCCACGAGGTCTGAGGTCTCCCCAGAGCCACGTGGTCTCCCCAGAACCACGAGGTCTCCCAGGAGCCACGAGGTCTCTCCAGAACCACAAGGTCTCCCCAGAGCCACGAGGTCTGAGGTCTCCCCAGAGCCACGAGGTCTCCCAGGAGCCACGAGGGTCTCTCCAGAACCAAGCGAGGTCTCCCCAGAGCCCACGAGGTCTCCCCAGAACCAACGAGGTCTCCCCCAGAACCACAAGGTCTCTCCAGAGCCACGAGGTCTGAGGTCTCCCCAGAGCCACGAGGTCTCCCCAGAACCACGAGGTCTCCCCAGAACCACGAGGTCTCCCCAGAACCACGAAGTCTCCCCAGAACCACGAGGTCTCCCCAGAACCACGAGGTCTCCCCAGAACCACGAGGTCTCCCCAGAACCACGAAGGTCTGAGGTCTCCCCAGAACCACGTGGTCTCCGCCCAGAACCACGAGGTCTCCCCAGAACCACGAGGGTCTGAGGTCTCCCCCAGAGCCACGTGGTCTCCCCAGAACCACAAGGTCTCCCCAGAGCCACGAGGTCTGAGGTCTCCCCAGAGCCACGTGGTCTCGCCCAGAACCACGAGGTCTCCCAGGAGCCACGAGGTCTCTCCAGAACCACAAGGTCTCCCCAGAGCCACGAGAGTCTGAGGTCTCCCCAGAGCCCACGAGGTCTCCCAGGAGCCACGAGGTCTCTCCAGAACCACGAGGTCTCCCCAGAGCCACGAGGTCTCCCCCAGAACCCACGAGGTCCTCCCCAGAACCACAAGGTCTCTCTCCAGAGCCACGACGAGTCTGAGGTCTCCCCCAGAGCCACGAGGTCTCCCAGGAGCCACGAGGTCTCTCCAGAACCACGAGGTCTCCCCAGAGCCACGAGGTCTCCCCCAGAACCACGAGGTCTCCCAGGAGCCACGAGGTCTCTCCAAGAACCACAAGGGTCTCCCCCAGAGCCACGAGGTCTGAGGTCTCCCCAGAGCCACGAGGTCTCTCCAGAGCCACGAGGTCTCCCCAGAGCCCACGAGGTCTCCCCCAGAGCCACGAGGTCTCTCCAGAGCCACGAGGTCTCCCCAGAGTCCACAAGGTCTCCCCCAGAGCCACGAGGTCTCTCCAGAACCCACGAGGTCTCTCCAGAGCCACGAGGTCTCTCCAGAGCGCAACGAGGTCTCCCCAGAACCAGGAGGTCTCCCAGGAGCCACGAGGTCTCCCCAGAGCCACGAGGTCTGAGGTCTCCCCAGAGCCACGAGGGTCTCCCAGGAGCCACGAGGTCTCTCTCCAGAACCACGAGGTCTCCACCAGAGCCACGAGGTCTGAGGTCTCCCCAGAACCACGAGGGTCTCCCCAGGAGCCACGAGGTCTCTCCAGAACCCACAAGGTCTCCCCCAGAGCCCACGAGGTCTGAGGTCTCACCCCAGAGCCACGAGGTCTCTCCAGAGCCACGAGGTCTCCCCAGAGCCACGAGGTCTCTCCCCAGAGCCACGAGGGTCTCCCCCAGAGCCACGAGGTCTCCCCAGAACCACGAGGTCTCTCCAGAGCCACGAGAGTCTCCCCAGAGCCACGAGGTCTCTCCAGAGCCACGAGGTCTCTCCAGAGCCACGAGGTCTCCCCAGAGCCACGAGGTCTCTCCAGAGCCACGAGGTCTCCCCTAGAGCCACGAGGTCGAACCCAGAGCCACGAGGTCTCTCCAGAACCACGAGGTCTCTCCAGAGCCACGAGGTCTCCCCAGAGCTCACGAGGTCTTTCCAGAACCATGGAACATTTATCCATCATTCATTTCCACGTAGTTGTTGTTTTCACTTACAGTTAAAACAAGCCTTTTTTACAATGAGATGTTTCCTAAATTTGTATTCACTACGGTACTGAGGCAAAGTAGTGGTAAAGCACTTACAAAGGGAGTCAGTGGTCATTCAGAACAATGGAGTTGTGCCAGATACTTTGATTAACCCCCCCATTAGGACAGTGTTTTGGCCCTGATGCGCCTTTGTGATGTCAGGGAGGGAGATAGCAGCACACACCCGTCGGGTCCATCACTGAGTTACAGCCCTTCAGCTTTATAGCCCATAACTCTCCTCTGGGGCTCTTTAGGCAGGCCATGTGGTTCCTGTTCCGCCCATGTCTAGACACACACACACACACACACACACTCTCTCTCTCTCTCTCTCTCTCTCTCTCTCTCTCTCTCTCTCTCTCTCCTCTCTCTCTCTCTCTCTTCTCTCTCTCTCTCCTCTCTCTCTCTCTCTCTCTCTCTCTCTGGTCCAGTGGCTGTAATGGATCTGATTAATGGAGGGTTATTAACAAAAGGGGGGTTTGTTTTGGTCCTGTGTGTGTGTGTGTTCGGACCTGTGGCTGACGGTCCAGTGTGTAACGCTGCAGCTCAATGCTGATATAATGGCCCTGGGTTAGGAGCTCCATGATTAAGCAGCATTTAACAGCAACCAAACCCAGGCCTGGGACAACTTCAATGTACTCAACATAAACGTAGTGAGTCTCCCGAGAACACACATCCATCTCTCTCTCTCTCCCGAGAACACACATCCATCTCTCTTCTCTCTCTCCCCGAGAACACACATCCATCTCTCTCTCCTGAGAACACACATCCATCTCTCTCTCTCTCCGAGAACACCACACTCCATCTCTCTCTCTCCTGAGAACACACATCCATCTCTCTCTCTCCTGAGAACACACATCCATCTCTCTCCTCTCCTGAGAACACACATCCATCTCTCTCTCATCCTGAGAACACACAATCCATCTCTCTCTCTCTCCTGAGAACACACATCCATCTCTCTCTCTCTCCTGAGAACACACATCATCCATCTCTCTCTCTCCTGAGAACACACATCCATCTCTCTCTCTCCCGAGAACACACATCCATCTCTCTCTCTCTCCCGAGAACACACATCCATCTCTCTCTCTCCCGAGAACACACATCCATCTCTCTCTCTCCTGAGAACACACATCCATCTCTCTCTCTCCTGAGAACACACATCCATCTCTCTCTCTCCCGAGAACACACATCCAATCCATCCATCTCTCTCTCTCCTGAGAACACACATCCATCTCTCTCTCTCCTGAGAACACACATCCATCTCTCTCTCTCTCTGAGAACACATCTCTCTCTCTCCTGAGAACACACATCCATCTCTCTCTCTCCTGAGAACCACACATCCATCTCTCTCTCTCCTGATAACACACATCCATCTCTCTCTCTCTCCTGAGAACACACATCCATCTCTTTCTCTCCCGAGAACACACATCCATCTCTCTCTCTCCTGAGAACACACATCCATCTCTCTCTCTCTCCTGAGAACACACATCCATCTCTCTCTCTCTCCTGAGAACACACATCCATCTCTCTCTCTCTCTCTCTCTCCTGAGAACACACATCCATCTCTCTCTCTCCCTGAGAACACACATCCATCTCCCTCTCCTCCCTCCCTCCCTCCCTCCCTCCCTCCCTCCCTCCCTCCCTCCCTCCCTCCCTCCCTCCCTCTCCCTCCCTCCTCCTCTTCTCCATGTCTCTCCCGCCATCCCTCCCTCCTCTCCATGTCCTCTCCCTCCCTCCCTCCCTCCCTCCCTCCCTCCCTCCCTCCCTCCCCCTCCCTCCCTCCCTCCTCCTCCCCTCTTCAACATGTATCTCCCTCCCTCCCTCCCTCTTCTCCATGTCTCTCCCCGCCCTCCCTCCCTCCCTCCTCTCCATGTCTCTCCCGCCCTCCCTCCCTCCCTCTTCTCCATGTCTCTCCTTCCCTCCCTCCCTCTTCTCCATGTCTCTCCCGCCCTCCCTCCCTCCTCTCCATGTCCTCTCCTTCCCTCCCTCCCTCCCTCCCTCCCTCCCTCCCTCCCTCCCTCCCTCCCCTCCCTCCCTCCCTCCCTCCCTCCCTCCATGTCTCTCCCGCCCGCCCTCCCTCCTCTCCATGTCCCTCCCTCCCTCCCTCCCTCTTCTCCATGTATCTCCCTCCCTCCCTCTTCTCCATGTCTCTCCCGCCCTCCCTCCCTCCCTCCTCTCCATGTCTCTCCCGCCCCTCCCTCCCTCCCTCCCTCCCTCCCTCCCTCCCTCCCTCCCTCCCTCCCTCCCTCCCTCCCTCCCTCTTCTCCATGTCTCTCCCGCCCTCCCTCCCTCCTCTCCATGTCCCTCCCCCTCCCTCCCTCCCTCCTCCTCCCTCCCTCCCTCCCTCCCTCCCTCCCTCCCTCCCTCCCTCCCTCCCTCCCTCCCTCCCTCCCTCCTCTCCATGTCTCTCCCGCCCTCCCTCCTCTCCATGTCCCTCCCTCCTCTCCATGTCCCTCCCTCCCTCCCCTCTTCTCCATGTATCTCCCTCCCTCCCTCCCTCTTCTTCATGTCTCTCCCGCCCTCCCTCCTCTCCAGATCTCTCTGCCCTGGCTCCTGTGGGATGGCAGTAATAATTATTATGTAAATAAATATGCCTGCTGTAATCACATTAGTACTGCTGATCCAATTAGAGGGCTGATAGCGGTGGGATTATTGTTGCAGACTGGCGGCTGATTGGCTGATAGGTTGATAGGTAGTGCCTGCATGTCTGTCTGTCTGTCTGCAAATGTGTGTGTGTGCGTGTGTCTGCTGTGGCTGTGTCCAGTGGTTAACCCTCAGCACCTAGCGCCGGGTAGTCAGCTCACCTGGGTCTGCCTGGGTCTGCCTGGGTCTGCATGGCTCTGCGTGGGTCTGCATGGCTCTGCCTGGGTCTGCATGGCTCTGCCTGGCTCTGCCTGGGTCTGCGTGGCTCTGCCTGGGTCTGCGTGGCTCTGCCTGGCTCTGCCTGGGTCGGTGTGGGTCTGTCTGGGTCTGCGTTGGTCTGTCTGGGTCTGCGTGGCTCTGCCTGGCTCTGCGTGGCTCTGCCTGGCTCTGCCTGGGTCGGTGTGGGTCTGTCTGGGTCTGCATTGGTCTGTCTGGGTCTGCGTGGCTCTGCCTGGCTCTGCGTGGGTCTGTGTGGCTCTGCCTGGCTCTGCGTGGGTCTGCGTGGCTCTGCCTGGCTCTGCGTGGCTCTGCCTGGCTCTGCCTGGGTCTGCGTTGGTCTGTCTGGGTCTGCGTGGCTCTGCCTGGCTCTGCGTGGGTCTGCCTGGCTCTGCGTGGATCTGCGTGGCTCTGCCTGGCTCTGCCTGGGTCTGCGTGGCTCTGCCTGGCTCTGCGTGGCTCTGCGTGGCTCTGCGTGGGTCTGCGTGGCTCTGCGTGGCTCTGCGTGGCTCTGCGTGGCTCTGCCTGGGTCTGCGTGGCTCTGCGTGGCTCTGCCTGGGTCAGTGTGGGTCTGTCTGGGTCAGTGTGGCTCTGCCAGGGTCAGTGTGGCTCTGCCTGGGTCAGTGTGGGTCTGTCTGGGTCAGTGTGGCTCTGCCTGGGTCAGTGTGGGTCTGTCTGGGTCAGTGTGGCTCTGCCTGGGTCAGTGTGGCTCTGCCTGGGTCAGTGTGGCTCTGCCTGGGTCAGTGTGGGTCTGTCTGCGTCTGGGTGTCTCCATCTGTCTCAGCTATTATTACAGCTCTCTGGTTCTCTGTGGATCCCTTACAGTAGCAGCAGCTTATCATCTACTAGACCTGTAATTCAGATGATGCCCGCTCCACACAACCCATTAGTTGTATTTGTGCTGGTGCCTGACCAGTTCTATCCATTGAGCTGCTTGGTATTATTTCCTGTGTTCATAGATGATGCACATACAGTGCTATAATAGGGCATGTTCATGTATTGGATATTTTCTCACAAAAAGTTTGTGAGCTTTTAACTTTCTTAAGAGGAACCTTGGACTACTCTATATTGATATAATTGTCTGTAGACCCACAGAGATGTAAGTGGAGATTAGGATAAACCACAATAAAGTACCCTAATGTCCCTACAGTGAAAAGTTGTGGTTGGCCAATGTTGTTCGTGGCATCACCTTTGATTGGTTGGACATGGTGATGGACATGGTGATAGACGGCATATAGAGATGGAGACGAGGGGGAGCGAGGTAGGGGGTGGGGAGGTACAGTTGTTCTACCCTTCCCCTCGTCCCAGGGCCGTGGGTTGGGTTAGTAGAAAGACTACTGGTGTTAATGTATCACTGTAACGTATGGGTCCCAGCCTTTTACATCTCAATCAGGTCACTCCAGTTTATTTATACATTGTCAGAGGAGGGTGGGGGGGAGGAGAAGGCGGGGGAGTGCGGGAGGAGGGAGAGGAGGAGGAGGAGGAGGAGGGGGAGAAGAGGAGGGGAGAAGGGGAGAGGGAGAGAGAGGAGGGGGAGGGGGGAGAGGAGGGGGAGAGCGGGCGGGAGGAGGGAGAGGAGGGGGGGATGCAAGGAGATAAATGTGTTGTTTTTTCTCTATTTAGTTAGCAAAAAGCTTTTATAATGAATTTGAAAGGAGGCACGGATCCCAGGGCACTGCTAAGAGATGGAGTGACAGAAACAAGCAAGAGACTAAATAAATAAAATACATAATTTTATTTCTGTTTTCTCTTTTTCTCCCTCCCTCCTTCCCTCCTGTCCCCCCTCTCCCTCACTCTGTATCCCTCCCTCCTTTCCCTTCCATACACAGTTGTTGGTCACAGGCTATTAAACAAACACTGTTAATATTCTGAGCTGGCTGACAGTTTCAATTTCATCTCACCAACGCATCTTGTTTCTCTCAAGACTTGACTGTTTTGACATTCGCTTCGATTAAATGACAAACAAGCAGGTTTCTTGATGGCGATGGGGGAGCCACTAATTTGACTAATTGTTTGCAGTTGTCTGGGAGGCCAGGAGAGGGGCGGTTGGTGTGTGGTTTGTGTGTGTGTGTGAATACGGTCCTAAATACTTCCTCGGCCTGTTTACGCACCAGAAAGGCTTCAAACATACCCATTACAACACAATTACTGATCTGGACACATGGGGAGGGTTTATTTCGTTTGGCTATGACACCAGTGGTGGAGCGGTGGAGAAGTGGTGTGACTGAGTCCATGTTTTTATTTATAATATGGGTGATATAGTATGTGTTATTATTGATTCATTTGTCTCAGAGTCATAATTGAGATTAGTTTGTTTTTCTTGTATAGAGTGTCATGTTCTAACTAATCTCATTCCTTACACACTGGACCTCTGATTCACTATTGGTCACCAACTGGTCCACACATTCCATTCTTAAACTATGCCCTGAGCCACTCTTTCTCCATCCAATTCTACCCACAATAGATTTTTCTCTCCTTTATCTAGTTATCCAATGTCACATATTGTACAGCCCCACACAGTCCATAATCACAACATGTCACTCAGACCTATGATGTCATCTGGCCCTTCAACTTAACATTTCACTTCTGGTAGAGGAGTGGAACTTGGAGTCTTGGAACTTGGAGTCTTGGAACTTGGAGTCTTGGCTCTGTTCTAGAACATTGAATGATGTGATATATGAACAGTGAGTCAGACAGTATGTTTTTATAAAGTATGGGACATCATATCATGTTTATATTCAAATGTCATCATATTCATGAAGTAGAGTTTTCTGTAAGCTGTGTCAGTGTGCCAGTGTTTGTGCCAGTTGTGTGTCTAACTTCCCCCAGCCCTCCCTCCAGGGGTACAGCCTGTCCTTGACCATGTCCCAACCGAAACGTGTGGGAAATCATTTCATACTTAAACTTTGCTCTGTCACTGTGCCAGTCTGTGTGTGGCAGCTATGTGCCCTTACCCACTGCCCAGCGAAGTTCACCATATCACCATAGATGGGAAACCAGCCCACTGATGTGCTAGATGTGTGTGTGTGAATGATATCTGCTTCTCCATCTGCAGACGGCTACCAGGGAGACAGAGACTCAATGATATCACTGCGGCCATCTGCCAATCAGAAGGGGAGAGGGGCGGGGTAGGAGGTCACGCTGCACGTGCCCAGTGATGGCTAATTGAGCGTGACAGACGGGATGGGAGGTATTGTGGTGGTACACAGGTGAGCTAATACACACCCTCCTATGCACTGCTGGGGAGAATCACATACACACACACACACACACAGTGTGATATACACATCGCTGTAAAATGGTTCTTTCACACAGTAATATATTTATCATGTGAAAAAATACTATCCTATCATACATTTCAATAACAATGTAATCCTCAGTTTGTGGACTAGACAGCATAACCTTAAGCCGAACCTTAACCTGAACCCTAACCCTCATGTTTTGCTGTTCTTTATTCCTGTCCTCAACCCCCATGATTCCCAGAGTCACCTTTGGTCACAGTACAGAGTTCCTAATGTCACTGTTTGTCCTAATGACTGACACACAGACTGGAGCCAGGTCAAAGGTCACAGGCTAAACAGCAGAGGTCCCTGGAAGCTGAGCCTGAAGGGTCACTCATTAATCTGGACAGTAGATCTCTCCTCTCCTCCCGCGTCATTCTCTTCCATCTATCTACCTTTCTCAGTTGCAGTGGTTGTGTGTGTGTTACTGTACTGTACAGTAGGTCCGTCAGCTGTTAAACTGTTTCAGCGGAAGAAGCCCATCATGTGGCAACTTGTGCTGATGAGTATTGAAGACCGTGTGTGTATGCTGCATGCCCATGTTTATGTGTTGATGTGCTGGGTTGGGAGGCCTTGGTAAAGCAGCAGAAGCTCCTTCATCAGACTGAGTGAGAATTGTGTCAGTAAATCAAATTGATTGATTAGTTGATTTGTTGACAGAGAGTAGAGAGAAAAAGCAGACAAGGAGTTGTTATGCCGTAATAAGCTATCAGTGAATGATTGACCCCCTTTCTGTGATTCAACACAGCACCGGAACTGTGCTACAGTATGAACTGTGTCCTCTCTTCAGGTGTCGGAGGTGAACGGAGTTCTGTCACTTATTGTCTTCCTGTCTGTTTATCTTAATACATCCTACTGATCAAACCAACCGCAATGTCTTACCCAGCAGCACTGCCACTGCGCTATTCATCTGTAACTTAGTTAAACAAGGATCATGTAAAGATTTACTGCTTCAAAAATAAGTTACAGTTGTGTGTGAATGGACACAATGCTGACCTGCTCTGGTGCTCTGACTTCCTCAGCCCTGTTCTCAGTATTATGTGTGTTTTAAATCAAATCACTTCGTTAACAACAGGTTTAGACTAACAGTGACTTGCTTACTTATGGGTCCTTTTCCAACAATGTAGAGTTGAGATAAAGGTCAAATAAAAATAACAAAATGTTTATAGAAATAGTGATGTGAGGAATAACATGCACAGTCACTTTACCCTTATCTACATGGATATACACTACAGTTCAACAGTTTGGGGTCACTTAGAAATGTCCTTGTTTTTTAAAGAAAAACACATTGTCCATTAAAGTAACATCAAATTGATCAGAAATACAGTGTAGACATTGTTAATGTTGTAAATTACTATTGTATCTGGAAACAGCTGATTCTTAATGGAATATCTACATAGGCATACAGAGGCCCATTATCAGCAACCATCACACCTGTGTTCCAATGGCACGTTGTGCTAGCTAATCCAAGTTTATAATTTCAAAAAGGCTAATTGATCAATAGAAAACCCTTTTGCAAGAATGTTAGCATAGCTGAAAAAAGAAGCAATAAAACTGTCCTTCTTTAGACTAGTTGAGTATCTGGAGCATCAGCATTTGTGGGTTCGATTACAGGCTCAAACTGGCCAGAAACGAAGAACTTTCTTCTGAAACTCGTCAGTCTATTCTTGTTCTGAGAAATGCAGGCTATTCCATGCGAGAAATTGGCAAGAAACTGAAGATCTCGTACAACGCTGTGAACTACTCCCTTCACAGAACAGTGCAAACTGGCTCTAACCAGAATAGTGGGGCCTCCTCTTCTATTCTGGTTAGGGCCAGTTTGCGCTGTTCTGTGAAGGGAGTAGTACACAGCGTTGTACAAGATCTTCAGTTTTATTGCCTCTTTAATCAGCACAACAGTTTTCAGCTGTGCTAACAGACTTGCAAAAGGGTTTTCTAATGGGCTTTCTCAATTAACCTTTTAAAATGATAAACTTGGATTAGCTAACACAACATGCCATTGGAACACAGGAGTGATGGTATGTAAATATTCCATTAAAAGTCTGCCGTTTCCTGCTACAGTAGTCATTTACAACAATAACAATGTCTACACTATATTTTGGATCAATTTGATATTTGAAAAACAAGGACATTTTTAAGTGACCCCGAACTTTTGAACGGTAGTGTATTACCTAGACTAACCTGTACCCCCGCACACTGACTCGGTACTGGTACCCCCTGTATATAGCCTCATTATTGTTATTTTATTGTTTCTCTTATTTATTTTTACATTAGTTTATTTAGTAAATATTTTCTCAACTCTTATTTTTCTTAACTGCATTGTTGGTAAAGGGCTTGTAAGTAAGCATTTCACGGTAAGGTAACCTGTTGTATTTGGCGAATGTGACAAATACAAATAGATTTTATGTTATGACTAGACAACAGGATAGATAATAGACAGTAACAGCAGTATACTGTAGGTAGGGGTAAAGTGACTAGGTAACAGGATAGATAATAGACAGTAGCAGCAGTATACTGTAGGTAGGGTTAGTGACTAGACAACAGGATAGATAATAGACAGTAACAGCAGTATACTGTAGGTAGGGGTAAAGTGACTAGACAACAGGATAGATAATAGACAGTAACAGCAGTATACTGTAGGTAGGGGTAAAGTGACTAGACAACAGGATAGATAATAGACAGTAACAGCAGTATACTGTAGGTAGGGGTAAAGTGACTAGACAACAGGATAGATAATAGACAGTAGCAGCAGTATACTGTAGGTAGGGGTAAAGTGACTAGACAACAGGATAGATAATAGACAGTAACAGCAGTATACTGTAGGTAGGGGTAAAGTGACTAGACAACAGGATAGATAATAGACAGTAACAGCAGTATACTGTAGGTAGGGGTAAAGTGACTAGACAACAGGATAGATAATAGACAGTAACAGCAGTATACTGTAGGTAGGGATAAAGTGACTAGACAACAGGATAGATAATAGACAGTAGCAGCAGTATACTGTAGGTAGGGGTAAAGTGACTAGACAACAGGATAGATAATAGACAGTAGCAGCAGTATACTGTAGGTAGGGGTAAAGTGACTAGACAACAGGATAGATAATAGACAGTAACAGCAGTATACTGTAGGTAGGGGTAAAGTGACTAGACAACAGGATAGATACAAGACAGTAACAGCAGTATACTGTAGGTAGGGGTAAAGTGACTAGGTAACAGGATAGATAATAGACAGTAACAGCAGTATACTGTAGGTAGGGTTAGTGACTAGGCAACAGGATAGATAATAGACAGTAGCAGCAGTATACTGTAGGTAGGGTTAGTGACTAGGCAACAGGATAGATACAAGACAGTAGCAGCAGTATACTGTAGGTAGGGGTAAAGTGACTAGACAACAGGATAGATACAAGACAGTAGCAGCAGTATACTGTAGGTAGGGGTAAAGTGACTAGACAACAGGATAGATAATAGACAGTAACAGCAGTATACTGTAGGTAGGGGTAAAGTGACTAGGTAACAGGATAGATAATAGACAGTAGCAGCAGTATACTGTAGGTAGGGGTAAAGTGACTAGACAACAGGATAGATACATAGACAGTAGACAGCAGTATACTGTAGGTAGGGGTAAAGTGACTAGACAACAGGATAAATACAAGACAGTAGCAGCAGTATACTGTAGGTAGGGGTAAAGTGACTAGACAACAGGATAAATACAAGACAGTAACAGCAGTATACTGTAGGTAGGGTTAGTGACTAGACAACAGGATAGATAATAGACAGTAACAGCAGTATACTGTAGGTAGGGATAAAGTGACTAGACAACAGGATAGATAATAGACAGTAGCAGCAGTATACTGTAGGTAGGGGTAAAGTGACTAGACAACAGGATAGATAATAGACAGTAACAGCAGTATACTGTAGGTAGGGGTAAAGTGACTAGACAACAGGATAGATAATAGACAGTAACAGCAGTATACTGTACGTAGGGTTAGTGACTAGACAACAGGAAAGATAATAGACAGTAACAGCAGTATACTGTAGGTAGGGGTAAAGTGACTAGACAACAGGATAGATAATAGACAGTAACAGCAGTATACTGTACGTAGGGTTAGTGACTAGACAACAGGAAAGATAATAGACAGTAACAGCAGTATACTGTAGGTAGGGGTAAAGTGACTAGACAACAGGATAGATAATAGACAGTAACAGCAGTATACTGTAGGTAGGGGTAAAGTGACTAGACAACAGGATAGATAATAGACAGTAACAGCAGTATACTGTAGGTAGGGTTAGTGACTAGACAACAGGATAGATAATAGACAGTAGCAGCAGTATACTGTAGGTAGGGGTAAAGTGACTAGACAACAGGATAGATACAAGACAGTAGCAGCAGTATACTGTACGTAGGGTTAGTGACTAGACAACAGGAAAGATAATAGACAGTAACAGCAGTATACTGTAGGTAGGGGTAAAGTGACTAGACAACAGGATAGATAATAGACAGTAACAGCAGTATACTGTAGGTAGGGGTAAAGTGACTAGACAACAGGATAAATACAAGACAGTAGCAGCAGTATACTGTAGGTAGGGGTAAAGTGACTAGACAACAGGATAGATAATAGACAGTAACAGCAGTATACTGTAGGTAGGGGTAAAGTGACTAGACAACAGGATAGATACAAGACAGTAGCAGCAGTATACTGTAGGTAGGGGTAAAGTGACTAGACAACAGGATAGATAATAGACAGTAACAGCAGTATACTGTAGGTAGGGGTAAAGTGACTAGACAACAGGATAGATACAAGACAGTAGCAGCAGTATACTGTAGGTAGGGGTAAAGTGACTAGACAACAGGATAGATAATAGACAGTAACAGCAGTATACTGTAGGTAGGGGTAAAGTGACTAGACAACAGGATAGATAATAGACAGTAACAGCAGTATACTGTAGGTAGGGGTAAAGTGACTAGGTAACAGGATAGATACAAGACAGTAGCAGCAGTATACTGTAGGTAGGGGTAAAGTGACTAGACAACAGGATAGATAATAGACAGTAACAGCAGTATACTGTAGGTAGGGGTAAAGTGACTAGACAACAGGATAGATAATAGACAGTAGCAGCAGTATACTGTAGGTAGGGGTAAAGTGACTAGACAACAGGATAGATAATAGACAGTAGCAGCAGTATACTGTAGGTAGGGGTAAAGTGACTAGGTAACAGCATAGATAATACACAGTAACAGCAGTATACTGTAGGTAGGGGTAAAGTGACTAGACAACAGGATAGATAATAGACAGTAACAGCAGTATACTGTAGGTAGGGGTAAAGTGACTAGACAACAGGATAGATACAAGACAGTAACAGCAGTATACTGTAGGTAGGGGTAAAGTGACTAGGTAACAGGATAGATAATAGACAGTAACAGCAGTATACTGTAGGTAGGGTTAGTGACTAGGCAGCAGGATAGATAATAGACAGTAGCAGCAGTATACTGTAGGTAGGGTTAGTGACTAGGCAACAGGATAGATACAAGACAGTAGCAGCAGTATACTGTAGGTAGGGGTAAAGTGACTAGACAACAGGATAGATAATAGACAGTAACAGCAGTATACTGTAGGTAGGGGTAAAGTGACTAGACAACAGGATAGATAATAGACAGTAACAGCAGTATACTGTAGGTAGGGGTAAAGTGACTAGGTAACAGGATAGATACAAGACAGTAGCAGCAGTATACTGTAGGTAGGGGTAAAGTGACTAGGTAACAGGATAGATAATAGACAGTAGCAGCAGTATACTGTAGGTAGGGGTAAAGTGACTAGACAACAGGTGTCACGTCCTGACCATAGTAAGTTGTTATTTTCTATGATAGAGTAGGTCAGGGCGTGACAGGGGGTGTTTGTCCGTTTTTGTATTTCTTGTTTAGTTTCTAGTTTTGTATTTCTAGGCTGGTTTTTGTTTGGCATGACCTCCAATTAGAGGCAGCCGGTTGTCGTTGTCTCTAATTGGAGGTCATATTTAAGTTGCTTTTGTCCCACTTGTGTTTGTATTTGTATTACAGACCGGGTCAGAGAGGTTGAGAGAGGTCAGAGAGGTTGTTTCAGTGAATACACCTGCCAGCTGGTCAGCGCATGCTCTGAGTATTTGTCCTAGTAATCCGTCTGGCCCGCTCTGAATGTTATCCTGTTTTAAAGGTCTTACTCACATTGGCTACGGAGAGCAAGATCCCACAGTGGTTTGGAACAGATGGTGCCCTCATGCATGTTTCAGTGTTGCTTGCCTCAAAGTGAGGATAAAAAGCATTTAGAATTTTTTTAAATCTTTTTTTATATATAAATAAAAAAGAAGAATCATTTTTCTCACTAAAGTCCTGTATTACAGGACCGATATAGCCCCCCCAAAAAATCCCCCATCCCCAAACATCTTCCCGCAGCTATGCCAGCCTCATTGATACACCTTTATCCACTGGTGACTAAAGAAATGATAGCATGGAACTCAGAGATAGCTTATAGGCCAAAGCAGCAGTAGGCCTATAACGTCCATGGTCAACTAAGCAAAATACATAGGCCTAAAGTTGACAAATAAAAACACAAAATATTTTGATGAAAATCCTAGTTATTTCAATCACATTTATCAGGAATAAAGGTAAGACCCAGATGCAGACCGTGTCGAAGTAACAATGTTACTTCCACAAAGGAACAGGACGGCAGGCGGGCTCAGGAACAGGACGGCAGGCGGGCTCAGGGTCAGGCAGATGTTGGTAATCCAAAAGTGGGGCAGGCAGAGTGGTCAGGCGGGTGGGTACAGTGTCAGGATGGGCATGGTTCAAAAACCAGGAGGAAGAGAAAAGAGAGACTGGGGAAAAGCCAAAAACCCCAAAACACTGGTTGGCTTGACAAACAAGACAAACTGGCAACAGACAAACAGAGAACACAGGTATAAATGCACAGGGGATTATGGGGAAGACGGGCGACACCTGGAGGGGGGTGGAGACAAACACAAAGACAGGTGAAACAGATCAGGGTGTGACAGCGTTCATCTCTCTACTCCCCCTGTCTGTCTGTATGGACTTGAGCTATCGCTAGTAAAGTGCAATATTGTATCAAAACAATCAACTGGTTCCGGCCCGAAGCTGTCCCTAGCGAACTTGCAACATTGTATCAACTAGCCTATTCTGGGCCCTCAGAGTTTCCTGTGGCAGTGAGTTTGGGACAGAGAGCTGTTTTTGCGGAAGGGAAACATTTTCATGTATTTTATGATGTTTCCACTGTATATATGGGATCATGATATTTTGCTCTTTCACGCCGAGGCTTATTATCGAGGTCGGGAGAGTGTTGGAAAGATTTTTCAAAATCTGTGAGGAACTAAACTCAGCAAAAAAATAAACATCCCTTTTTCAGGACCCTGTCTTTCAAAGATATTTTGTAAAAATCCAAATAACTTCACAGATCTTCATTGTAAAGGGTTTAAACACTGTTTCCCATGCTTGTTCAATGAACCATAAACAATTAATGAACATGCACATGTGGAACGGTTGTTAATTAAGACACTAACAGCTTACAGACGGTAGGCAATTAAGGTCACATTTCTGAAAACTTAGGACACTAAAGAGGCCTTTCTACTTACTCTGAAAACCACCAAAAGAAAGATGCCCAGGGTCCCTGCTCATCTGCGTGAACGTGCCTTAGGCATGCTGCAAGGAGGCATGAGGACTGCAGATGTAGCCAGGGCTATAAATTGCAATGTCCGTACTGTGAGATACCTAAGACAGCGCTACAGGGAGACAGGATGGACAGCAGATTGTCCTCGCAGTGGCAGACCACGTGTAACAACAACTGCACAGGATTGGTACAGCCGAACATCACACCTGCGGAACAGGTACAGGATGACAACAACAACTGCCTGAGTTACACCAGGAATGCACAATCCCTCCATCAGTGCTCAGACTGTCCGCAATAGGCTGAGAGAGGCTGGACTAAGGGCTTGTAGGCCTGTTGTAAGGCAGGTCCTCACCAGACATCACCGGCAACAACGTCGCCTATGGGCACAAACCCACCGTCGCTGGACCAGACAGGACTGGCAAAAAGTGCTCTTCACTGACGAGTTGCGGTTTTGTCTCACCAGGGGTGATGGTCCAATTCACATTTATCGTCAAAGGAATGAGCGTTACACCGAGGCCTGTACTCTGGAGCGGGATCGATTTGGAGGTGGAGGTCCGTCATATCCAAGATGGCGTAACAATCAGACGTCTTCGTCTTGTCGTGTCCCGTGTATATATCTTTTTATATATTTTATCTTCGCATATATTTTTTTATATTTTTCTTAACCTCAACTTCAATATACTCTCCTGTAATCCGCCTCACCCAATGTGGTATGGATCTGCTATTTTCGTTACTTTGAACTGGAACCCCCAACAGAATTTAGCCAGCTAACTAGCTTCTAGCTAATAGTCAGCTAGCCACTGCTAGCGGTCATCAGCAAACCTTTAGCCCGGACAACTCTTGCCAGTCTGCACAGCGTAATTCAAACCAGAGCAAATCGGACTTGTTTTTCTCCAAATCTCCGGATTCCTACTGCAAGCTCTGAACCTGGATCATCGCAGCTAGCTAGCTGCTATCCGAGTGGCCACTCCTGGCTAACGTCTCTGTCCCGAAGCAAGAACCAATTAGCCTGGAGCTAGCCTTTGCTAGGCCCATCTCCCGGCTAGCCGAAGAGGTCCATCAGCCACACCTTGGGCTACAATACCTATTTTGCCAATTGGCCTGGACCGATTTACTGCCGACACGGAGCCCCGCCGATCCATTACGACTGGACTATCGACGTAATCTGCCCGAGGGGATTTTTCAACTGGCTCCTCCGTTGCAATGTCCCCAGAATGCTCATCTGCTAGCCTACTAGCCGCGGCCCGCTAGCTGTCTAGAGCATATCGGACTGTTAGCTGAAGAGGGCCATCGGACATTATTTGGCCACTATACCTATTTTGCCAAATGGCCTGGACCCTTTTACCACACGGAGCCCTGCTGATCCATCATGACTGGTCTGCCGATGTAACAGCACGGGGGGGCTACAACAGACTTCTTCCGTCGCAACGTCCCTCTAAGGCCCATCTGCCAGCTTGCTTGCCCCGGCCCGCTAGCTGTCTGAATCGCCGTGTCTCCAGCCCGCCAAGCTACTCACTGGACCCCTATGATCACTCGGCTACGCATGCCTCTCCTTAATGTCATTATGCCTTGTCCATTGTTGTTTTGGTTAGTGAGTATTGCCTTATTTCAATGTAAAGCCTCTAGCCCTGCTCAATACGCCTTAGCTAACCCTTTAGTTCCACCTCCCACACATGCGGTGACCTCACCTGGTTTAGATTATGTTTCTAGAGACAATATCTCTCGTCACTCAATGCATAGGTTTACCTCCACTGTGTTCACATCCTATCATACCTTTGTCTGTACATTATGCCTTGAATCTATTCTACCGTGCCCAGAAACCTGCTCCTTTTACTCTCTGTTCCGAACGTACTAAACGACCAGTTCTTATAGCCTTTAGCCGTACCCTTAACCTACTGCTCCTCTGGTGACGTAGAGGTTAATCTAGGCCCTGCAGTGCCTAGCTCCACTCCCATTCCCCAGGCGCTCTCATTTGTTGACTTCTGTAACCGTTAAAGCCTTGGTTTCATGCATGTTAACATTAGAAGCCTCCTCCCTTAGATTGTTTTATTCACTGCTTTAGCACACTCTGTCAACCTGGATGTCCTAGCCGTGTCTAAATCCTGACTTAGGAAGACCACCAAAAACCCTGAAATTTCCATCCCTAACTATAACATTTTCCGAAAAGATAGAACTGCCAAAGGGGGCGGAGTTGTAACCTACTGCAGAGATAGCCTGCAGAGTTCTGTCTTACTATCCAGGTCTGTGCCCAAACAATTTGAGCTTCTACTTTTAAAAATCCACCTTTCCAGAAACAAGTCTCTCACCGTTGCCGCTTGCTATAGACCACCTTCTGCCCACAGCTGTGCCCTCGACACCATACGTGAATTGATTGCCCCCCATCTATCTTCAGAGCTCGTGCAGTTAGGTGACCTAAACCGGGACATGCTTAACACCCCGGTCATCCTACAATCTAAGCTTGATGCCCTCAATCTCACACAAATGATCAATGAACCTACCAGGTACGATCACTGCCTCATTGCCTGAATCCGTAATGGGTCTGCGGTCAAACAACCACCTCTCATCACTGTCAAATGCTCCCTAAAACACTTCAGCGAGCAGGCCTTTCTAATTGACAGGGCCAGGGTATCCTGGAAGGATATTGACCTCATTCCGTCAGTAGAGGATGCCTGGTTATTCTTCAAAAGTGCTTTCCTAACCATCTTAAATAAGCATGCCCCATTCAAAAAATGTTGAACCAGGAACAGATATGGCCCTTGGTTCACTCCAGACCTGACTGCCCTTGACCAACACAAAACATCCTGTGGTGTACTGCATTAGCATCGAATAGCCCTCGCGATATGCAACTTTTCAGAGAAGTTAGGAACCAATATAGACAGGCAGTTTGAAAAAGCACAAACTCCAAAAGGTTTTGGGACACTGTATAGTCCATGGAGAATAAATGCACCTCCTCCCAGCTGCCCACTGCATTGAGGCTAGGAAACACTGTCACCACTGTTAAATCCACGATAATTGAGCATTTCAAAAGCATTTTTCTACGGCTGGCCATGCTTTCCACCTGGCTACCCCTACCCCGGTCAACAGCCCTGTACCCCCCACAGCAACTTGCTCAAGCCTCCCCCATTTCTCCTTCACCCAAATACAGATCAAATCAACATTTATTTGTCATGTGCACCGAATACAACAGGTGTAGACCTTACATTGATCAGATAGCTGATGTTCTGAAAGAGCTGCAAAATCTGGACCCCTACAAATCAGCCGGGCTAGACAATCTGGACCCTCTCTTTCTAAAATTATCCACCGAAATTGTTGCAACCCCTATTACTAGCCTGTTCAACCTCTCTTTCGTATCGTCTGAGATCCCCAAAGATTGGAAAGCTGCCGCGGTCATCCTCCTCTTCAAGGGGGAGGCACTCTAGACCCAAACTGCTACAGACCTATATCTATTCTACCCTGCCTTTCTAAGGTCTTTGAAAGCCAAGGTAACAAACAGATTACCGACCATTTCGAATCCCACCGTACCTTCTCCGCTATGCAATCTGGTTTCTGAGCTGGTCATGGGTTTACCTCAGCCACGCTCAAGGTCTTAAATGATACCATAACCGGCATCGATATGAGACAATACTGTGCAGCTGTATTCATCGACCTGGCCAAGGCTTTCGACTCTGTCAATCACCACATTCTTATCGGCAGACTCAACAGCCTTGGTTTCTCAAATGTCTGCCTCGCCTGGTTCACCAACTACTTCTCAGATAGAGTTCAGTGTGTCAAATCGGAGGGCCTGTTGTCCGGACCTCTGGCAGTCTCTATAGGGGTGCCACAGGGTCCAATTCTCGGGCCGACTCTTTTCTCTGTATACATCAATGATGTCGCTCTTGCTGCGGGTGATTCCCTGATCCACCTCTATGCAGACGAAACCATCCTGTATACTTCTGGCCCTTCTTTGGACACTGTGTTCACCTCTGTAGGGGAGGTGGGACGAAATTGTCCCACACTATTCAACAGCCAGTGACAAATCAGAGCGCCAAATTTAAAACCACAAAATGTCATAATTCAAAGTTCTCAAACATAGGACTATTTTACACCATTTTATAGATACACTTCTCTTGAAAAGCAAATCATTAGATTATGTTAGGAGAGTACATAGACACAAAAAAAACACACAGCCATTTCCAAGCAACTAGCATGCATCACAAATACCCAAAACACAGCTAAATGCAGCACTAACCTTTGATGATCTTCATCAGATGACACTCCTAGAACATTATGTTATACAATACATGTATGTTTTGTTCAATCAAGTTCATATTTATATCAAAAACCAGCTTTTTACATTAGCATGTGATGTTCAGAACTAGCATACCCACCGAAAACTTCCGGTGAATTTACTAAATTACTCACGATAAACGTTGACAGAATACATAACAATTATTTTAAGAATTATAGATACAGAACTCCTTTATGCAATCGCTATGTCCGATTTTAAAATAGCTTTTCGGCGAAAGCACACTTTGCAATATTCTGAGTACATAGCTCGGCCATCACGGCTAGCTAATTTGACACCCACCAAGTTTGGGACAACCTAAACTCAAAATTACTATTCGAAAAATTGGATTACCTTTGCTGTTCTTCGTCAGAATGCACTCCCAGGACTTCTACTTCAACAACAAATGTTGTTTTGGTTCCAAATAATCCATAGTTATATCCAAATACCGCCGTTTTGTTTGTGCATTCAGGTCACTATCCGAAGGGTGACGCGCGAGCGCATTTTGTGACAAAAAAATTCAAAATATTCCATTACCGTACTTAGAAGCATGTCAAACGCTGTTTAAAATCAATTTTTATGCTACTTTTCTCGTGAAATAGCGATAATATTCCAACCGGGCAATGTTGTACTCATTCAGAGAGAGAAAGAAAAACATGGAGAATTCTCGTGAACTGCGCATCTCAGTCTCACTGTCCCCAGGCTGACCACTCACAAACAGAGCTGTTGTACTTTGCCCAGAGACAGCAGACACCCCATTCCACTTTCTGGCAGCTTTAGAGAGCCAATGGAAGCCTTAGAAAGTGTCACGTTACAGCACAGATGCTGTATTTTTGATAGAGATGCAACAGAAGGACAACAAATTGTCAGACAGGGCACTTCCTGTATGGAATCTTCTCAGGTTTTGGCCTGCCATATGAGTTCTGTTATACTCACAGACACCATTCAAACAGTTTTAGAAACTTTAGAGTGTTTTCTATCCAGATCTACTAATTATATGCATATTCTAGTTTCTGGGCAGGAGTAGTAACCAGATTAAATCGGGTACGTTTTTTATCCGGCCGTGAAAATACTGCCCCCTAGCCCAGACAGGTTAACTAACCTCCAGACGAGCTTCAATGCCATACAACTCTCCTTCCGTGGCCTCCAACTGCTCTTAAATGCATGCTCTTCAACCGATCACTGCCCGCACCTGCCCGCCCGTCCAGCATCACTACTCTGGACGGTTCTGACTTAGAATATGTAGACAACTACAAATACCTTGGTGTCTGGTTAGACTGTTAACTCTCCTTCCAGACTCACATTAAGCATCTCCAATCCAAAATTAAATCTAGAATCGGCTTCCTATTTCGCAACGAAGCATCTACCTCACTCATGCTGCCAAACATACCCTCGTAAAACTGACTATCCTACCGATCCTTGACTTCGGCAATGTCATTTACAAAATAGCCTCCAACACTCTACTCAGCAAATTGGATGCAGTCTATCACAGTGCCATCCGTTTTGTCACCAAAGCCCCATATATTACCCACCAATGCGACCTGTATGCTCTCGTTGGCTGGCCCTCGCTTCATATTCGTCGCCAAACCCACTAGCTCCAGGTCATCTATAAGTCTTTGCTAGGTAAAGCCCCGCCTTATCTCAGCTCACTGGTCACCATTGCAGCACCCACCCGTAGCACGCGCTCCAGCAGGTATATTTGACTGGTCACCCCCAACGCCAATTCCTCCTTTGGCCGCCTTTCCTTCCAGTTCTCTGCTGCCAATGACTGGAACGAACTGCAAAAATCACTGAAGCTGGAGACTCATATCTCCCTCACTAACTTTAAGCACCAGCTGTTAGAGCAGCTCCCAGATCACTGCAGCTGTACATAGCCCATCTGTAAATAGCCTATCCAACTACCTCATCCCCATACTGTTATTTATTTTGCTCCTTTGCACCCCAGTATCTCTACTTGCACACTCATCTTCTGCACATCTATCACTCCAGTGTTTATTGCTATATTGTAATTATTTCACCACTATGGCCTATTTATTGCCTTACCTCCCTTATCCTACCTCATTTGCGCACACTGTATATAGGCTTTTTTCTATTGTATTATTGACTGTATGTTTGTTTATTCCATGTGTAACTCTGTGTTGTTGTTTGTGTCGCACTGCTTTGCTTTATCTTGGCCAGATCGCAGTTGTAAATGAGAACTTCTCAGCTAGCCTACCTGGTTCAATAAAGGTGAAAAAAAAAATGGTCTGAGGCGGTGTGTCACAGCATCATCGGACTGAGCTTGTTGTCATTGCAGGCAATCTCAACGCTGTGCGTTACAGGGAAGACATCCTCCTCCCTCATGTGGTACCCTTCCTGCAGGCTCATCCTGACATGACCCTCCAGCATGACAATGCCACCAGCCATACTGCTCGTTCTGTGTGTGATTTCCTGCAAGACAGGAATGTCAGTGTTCTGCCATGGCCAGCGAAGAGCCCAGATCTCAATCCCATTGAGCACGTCTGGGACCTGTTAGATCAGAGGGTGAGGGCTAGGGCCATTCCCCCCAGAAAAATCCAGGAACTTTCAGGTGCCTTGTTGGAAGAGTGGGGTAACATCTCACAGCAAGAACAGGCAAATCTATTGCAGTCCATGAGGAGGAAATGCACTGCAGTACTTAATGCAGCTGGTGGCCACAGCAGATACTGACTGTTACTTTTGACCCCCCTTTGTTCAGGGACACATTATTCAATTTTTGTTAGTCACATGTCTGTGGAACTTGTTAAGTTTGTCTCAGTTGTTGAATCTTGTTATGTTCATACAAATATTTACACATGTTACGTTTTTGCTGAAAATAAACACAGTTGACAGTGAGAGGACATTTATTTTTTTGCTGAGTTTAATATCATTTGCAATAGATGTAAAAAACAGACTTTGTGGAGTTACAGTGTGAGGTGAAGAGAAAATCACTGAGAAGCTCAGCTTATTAGTGGTGGACGTGGTGAGTTAAGACAATCAAACCTCAAGCAGTGCACTGTGCACCCGCCAACTTTCCTTTACAATTACAAGTGGCTGAAACCGGTGATCTGTATATTGTGACAAGATGCTCATGTCTCCACCCTAACAATGGGAGTCATTGTCCCAAAGGTGGGCAGGCATGCGACAAGCTTAGGTCTGCATATTAAACCCATAGAAAAGCATTGAGCTTGTATTTTGGTGAGAGTGAGCCCTCTCGCTTCACCTCTTCCTTTCTGCTGAAACTGTCTCACCGGAGAAAGCATCCGAGCGAGCGAAACAGGGTTGTCACTACTTACGACAGCCACAAAGTCAAAATTGTCTATATCATAAAAAATCTGGAAAACAAAAATGAGCTTTTTGGTCTTAATATAAGGTTAGGGTTAGCATAAGGTTAGTAGTGTGGTTAGGGTTAGGTTTAAAAAAATACATTGTAGAAATAGGTAGGGGTTATGACTTTGTGGCTATGGTAACTAGTGACGACGGCAAAACAGGGCAGTCTTACCATACACTGAGTGTACAAAACATTAGGAACACCTGCTCTTTCCATGACATAGACTGACCAGGTGAATCCAGCTGAAAGCTATGATCCCTTATTGATATCACTTCAGTCAGTGTAGAGGAAGGGGGAGACAGGTTAAATACATTTTTTAAGCCTTGAGACAATTGAGACATGGATTGTGTATGTGTGCCATTCAGGGGGTGAATGGACAAGACAAAATATTTAAGTGCCTTTGAACAGGGTATGGTAGTAGGCAATGCTCCCTCTAAGCTGCACAGTAGCCACGAGACTGCCACTCAGGTCCCCCTGACTGCCACGCAGAAGAAATATGAGAGATATTGTTGTAGGCAGAACCCATTTGAGTAGGATTCTATTACATTGACACACAGGACTCAGCCCCTACTCTACACAGACTGCTGTGGCATAACCAATCAGTGCTGCAGAAGGCCTATATGCAAATAAACCATTGCCATATATGGATCTGTGCCCTTTATTTTGATCTGGACTGTGTTTACAGCTGTGGTCTGAGTAGATGCGCTTGTTTTGAGATCAAAGCAAGAGCTGCATGTAGCCAGGTGTGCACATTTTGTTCATATCCTTTACTAGTTTGTGAGTTATCAGCCCAGTTTTAGATCATTTGTAGTCAGTAATAGGGGAGGGATTGCTTCCTACAAGAGCACAAAACTTGTACATTTCTAGACATCTTTGAAAAGCAAGTCAGGTAAAGAGGTTTTTTTTGTCTTAAAGGGGCAGTGTTGTATTTTGAGGCAGGCTTAAATAAGCTAAGTAGCCAGGAGGCAGAGGGTAGCATAATTTGTCTGATTCTCTGTAATAATGGTATGGAATAATAATGCATTTTATTTTGTGAAGTGGTTTCTTGCATTAAACAACACAACAACATTTTCAGTCACTTTCTTGTCTGAGTGGATAAACAGGTTCATGTCAAGCCCTGCATGTTTTTTTCAAAAGTCTCATGGAATGTAGGCCTACATTGAAACACCACACATTGGCTGCTACTGTAGGCTGAATGATAGAACAGCTATTTCCATGTAAAAATGTTATGGGATGCATTTTCTACATTGTTTTTGATGGTAGGCCACTCTGGTAGGCACACATTATGATCAAATAGCAACAGTAGCCTACTTAGCCCCTTTTAAAACTGTAACTTAAAGCGGGTACAGCCTCAGTGTGCACAGTAAACGAACGCTGGAAGTTGCACAGAATTTTCACAAAGTTTAAGTTTGCGCTCAGCAGACCGGAAAGAGGGAACATTGGTAGTAGGTGCCAGGCGCACCTTTGAGTGTGTGAAGAACTGAAATGCTGCTGGGTTTTTCAACAGTTTCCGTGTGTGTCAAGAATGGTTCACCAGCCAAAGGACATCCAGCCAATGGCAGGCCAGTGGTCGAAAACGGGTCATTGATGAAAGAGAACAAAGGAGGCTGACATGAATTGTGCGGAGCAACAGACGAGCTATAGTTAGTCAACTGACAGTCCAGTACAACATTGGTGCCCAAAGACCCATAAAAGAATGGACAACTCCTCTTACCTTGACACAAATGGGGTATGGCAGCCGATGATCTTCCAGAGTTCCACTTCTTTCAGCAAAAAACAAGAAGTGGGCTAAGGAGCAAATATTCTGGACACTAAAGAATTTGAAAAACATAGCCTGGTCTGATGAATCCTGGTTCCTGCTGTTTCACGGTAATGGGAGGACTAGGGTATGGAGAAAACCACATGAGTACATGTACCCATCAGGCCGCTTGTCAACATTGCAGGCTGGTGGTGTGATGGTGTGGGGTATGTTTTCATGCCACACATTGGGCCCCTTGATAAAAGTGGAGCAACGTTTGAATGTTACAGGATATCTGAACATCATTGCCAATCAGGTGCATCCCTTCATGGCAGCAGGGTATCCATCTGTGAATATATTTTTTCAGCAGGATAGTGCCCCATGCCAGAAGGCATTGTCTAGGAATGACAGGGAATTTAGCTAACTGCAGTGGCCTGCCCAGTCACCAGATCTCAATCCAATTGAGCATCTGTGGGATGAGAGGGAACGAGCTATTTGGAGTAGAGATCCACTAGCAGCCAACTTGACATAACTGTAAGAAGCGTTGGAGTGGTGTGGGGGCTGTGCTTTGGCAAAGTGGGTGGGGTTATATCCTGCCTGTTTGGCCCTGTCCGGGGGTATCATCGGATGGGGCCACAGATCCCTCCTGTCTCAGCCTCCAGTATTTATGCTGCAGTAGTTTATGTGTCGGGGGGCTAGGGTCAGTCTATTACATCTGGAGTATTTCTCTTGTCTTATCCGGTGTCCTGTGTGAATTTAAATATGCTCTCTCTAATTCTCTCTTTCTGTCTTTCTCTCGGAGGACCTGAGCCCTAGGACCATGCCTCAGGACTACCTGGTATGATGACTCCTTGCTGTCCCCAGTCCACCTGGCCGTGCTGCTGCTCCAGTTTCAACTGTTCTGCCTGCGGCTATGGAACCCTGACCTGTTCACCGGACGTGCTTGTTGCACCCTCGACAACTACTATGATTATTATTATTTGACCATGCTGGTCATTTATGAACATTTTAACATCTTGACCATGTTCTGTTATAATATCCACCCTGCACAGCCAGAAGAGGACTGGCCACCCCTCATAGCCTGGTTCATCTCTAGGTTTCTTCCTAGGTTTTTGGCCTTTCTAGGGAGTTTTTCCTAGGGAGTTTTTCCTAGCCACCGTGCTTCTTTCACATGCATTGCTTGCTGTTTGGGGTTTTAGGCTGGGTTTCTGTACAGCACTTTGAGATATCAGCTGATGTACGAAGGGCTATATAAATAAATTTGATTTGATTTGATTTGGAGTCAACATGGGCCATCATCCCTGTGGAAAGCTTTCGACACCTTGTAGAGTCCATGCCTCGATGAATTGAGGCTGTTCTGAGGGCGAAAGAGGGGTGTACAATATTAGGAAGGTGTTCCTAATGTTTTGTACACTCTGTGTATGTATCCCATGTATCTGATGCTGTATGACATGGCATCGTTTTTTGTCATCAGATACATGGTCTACACCAGGCCTGGTCTGCACATACCGAGACAGATGTCATCAGATACATGGTCTACACCAGGCCTGGTCTGCACATACCGAGACAGATGTCATCAGATACATGGTCTACACCAGGCCTGGTCTGCACATACCGAGACAGATGTCATCAGATACATGGTCTACACCAGGCCTGGTCTGCACATACCGAGACAGATGTCATCAGATACATGGTCTACACCAGGCCTGGTCTGCACATACCGAGACAGATGTCATCAGATACATGGTCTACAACAGGCCTGGTCTGCACATACCGAGACAGATGGACGCTGTTTGATCGCTCTGATGCATCTTTCTGTCGGTGCACGTCTCGGTCAAATAAATACAAGTTTTCTTCTCCGTCTCTCTCCTGTGTCACCAGGCACTTTGAGATATCAGCTGATGTCTATACTTAGGTCCCACAGTTGACAGTGCATGTCAGAGCAAAATCCAAACCATGAGGTCGAAGGAAATGTGCGTATATATCCGAGACAGGATTGTGTGAAGGCACAGATCTGGGGAAGTGTATCAAAAAATGTCTGCAGCCTTGAAGGTCCCCAAGAACACAGTGGCCTCCATCATTCTTAAATGGAAGAAGTTTGGAACCACCAAGACTCTTCGTAACCCAAACTGAGCAATCGGGGGAGAAGGACCTTGGTCAGGGAGTTGACCAAGAACCCGCTGGTCATGCTGTGGGGATGTTTTTCAGTGGCAGGGACTGGGAGACTAGTCAGGATCGAAGGAAAGATGAACAGAGCGAAGTGCAGAAAACCTGCTCCAGAGCACTCAGGACCTGAGACTGGGGCGAAGGTACACCTTCCAACAGGACAACGACCCTAAGCACACAGCCAAGACAACACAGGAGTGGCTTCGGTACAAGTCTCTGAATGTGCTTGAGTGGCCCAGCCAGAGCCTGGACTTGAACCCAATAGAACATCTCTGCAGAGACCTGAAAATAGCTGTGCAGCAACACTCCCCATCCAACCAGACAGAGCTTGAGAGGATCTGCAGAAAAGAATGGAAGAAACTCCCCAAATACAGGTGTGCCAAGCATGTAGTGTCATACCTAAAAAGACTCGAGGCTGTAATCACTGCCAAAAGTGCTTCAACAAAGTACTGAGTAAAGGGTCTGAATACTTATGATGTAAATGTGATATTTCAGGTTTTTTGTGTCTAAAAACCTGTTTTTGCTTTGTTATTACGGGGTATTGTGTGTAGATTGATGAGGAGAAAAAAAAAACTATTTAATCCATTTTAGAATAAGGCTGTAACGTAACGTTTTTGGAAATAGTGAAGGGGTCTGAATACTTTCCGAATGCACAGTGCATTATTCAATTAAATAACTAATCTTCACTCTTTCAACAGACTTGAGAGGAGTTATATCAACTTCATTCATTCTTTCAAATATACAGTACCGTACATACTGTTTTCAATCAAGCACAATTCTGTTTGAAGTATTGGCTGTCCAGTTCTCTCCTTGAGCACTGTTTGGTAAAAGTATTATTATGTTGCTTCTGTCAGAAACCATCCTCATTTAAACTGGAGCCGAAAAAATCACTTCCTGATTATCAAACAGAGTTTTATATTACGTTCTACAACGGTATTTGAATGTTTGGTTTGTTGAATGGGATACACTGTGTGTAATGCCCATTTTTATAGCTTACTTCGCTATGTATGTGTGTGTGTGTGTGTGTGTGTGTGTGTGTGTGTGTGTGTGTGTGTGTGTGTGTGTGTGTGTGTGTGTGTGTGTGTGTGTGTGTGTGTGTGTGTGTGTGTGTGTGTGTGTGTGTGTGTGTGTGTTGTATACACATGGGTAGTCTGTGTATGCATGCGTGTATCTGTGTGTATGTCAGTGGGAGATGACAGGTGTGTGAGCTGCTGTAATAATGGTAAGCCCTCCCTCCCCCTCATCCTCCCTGATCCCCTCACTCCCCCCCACACCTCTAATGGCCTCTAATCACTCTCAAAATACCCTAATACTGAGCAGCGGTGCCCTCACAGCTGCCTGAGGGGACCTGGGTACACCACAGCCTGTCAATCTGACTGCCCAAGCCCAGAACCGACTGTCTCTCATTCTTACTGTATTATCAGCCTTGCTGGTTGAACTGTGGAAAGTGTTGTTTCCTGAAATTAGACTACTCCAAAGTTGACATATCTCCCTCCCTCCTGTCAGTACTCCGCCTATACATCGCCACATACAGCCCTACAGACAGCCCTTCAGACAGCCCCACAGACAGCCCCACAGACAGCCCCACAGACAGCCCCACAGACAGCCCTACAGACAGCCCTACAGACAGCCCCACAGACAGCCCCACAGACAGCCCTACAGACAGCCCAACAGACAGCCCTACAGACAGCCCTACAGACAGCCCCACAGACAGCCCCACAGACAGCCCTACAGACAGCTTGGGCTTTTCTACACAACACAACATAATGATATCTAAACCCCTCAGTCTGAAACAATGATGCCGTTTATTGTGTCCATTAGAAACCATGACCACATGGACCCCTAACATTTCCTGACATGCTGTTCTCTGTGGTTGGCTAATTATAAACACAAAAATATCTATTGTGTCAGAGGAGAGAGAAGGGGAGAGGGAGAGTGTATTTAAAAGAATTAGCTTCACATTTTCAAACAGTCCATTTAGTAAGGCGCGGGCCTTACTAAATGGACTGTTTGAAAATGTGAAGATAATTCTGGAAGCAGTACTACCAGTAGAGCTGGTAGTCTCTATGGACACAATAGAGACACATACCAGCTCTACTGGTAGTACTGCTACTACCAGCAGTACTACACCTGCAGCTGTTGATGACACAAGTTGTTCTGCTTCCATGAGCACATCCAATACTAGCATCAGTAATTGTACATTTGTTGTTAGCCCAGCTAGCATGGACACTGACAGTTGTGAATCTGATGCAGCCAAAGAGCTACTGCCCCCTTACCTGGGAAAGCACCAAACAACAGACAGGGACGTTGGACCATCGAAGAGGCGCAAATATGATGAGAACTACATTGATTTGGGGTTCACTTATATTGGGAGTAGTGCCTTTCCTCAGCCACAGTGTGTTATATGTGCAAAAGTGCAGGCCAAAAGTTTTGAGAATGAGACAAATATTAATTTCCACAAAGTTTGCTTCTTCAGTGTCTTTAGATATTTTTGTCAGATGTTACTATGGAATACTTATTTTTCAAGACCTCTGCAATCCGCCCTGGCATGCTGTCAATTAACTTCTGGGCCACATCCTGACTGACGGCAGCCCATTCTTGCATAATCAATGCTTGGAGTTGGTCAGAATTTATGGGTTTTTGTTTGTCCACCCGCCTCTTGAGGACTGACCACAAGTTCTCAATGGAATTAAGGTCTGAGGAGTTTCCTGGCCATGGACCCAAAATATCTATGTTTTGTTCCCGGAGCCACTTAGTTATCACTTTGGCCTTATGGCAAGGTGCTCCATCATGCTGGTGTCATGACGTTGGCCTCTTTGAGTACAGGGAGGACAGTTGACCCCCTCCCCTCCTTTGCACCATCCCCCAACCTACCTTCCCCCACCCAGTCCCTGTGTGAAGGAGTGGTAAAATTCCAGGAGAGTCTCTGGCCACATGGCCCATAGAGAGACACAGGAAATTCTTCCAACTCACAGAATTGGGGAGCCAAGCGACATTTGTGTTCTGGAGAAGGTATGGAAGACTGGTGAAGAATCCAGCTATGAACTGGTCCGCTTGGTACAATTTTGTGATACTCAGAAGAGACAATATAGCCATATTACCATAAAACGGTTTATATAATAGCCTCAGAGATGAGACTTGCACCACATGGTTGTATAGAATGTATTAATAAGGATAAAGCTATTTGTAATACATTGAGATGCTATGTACTGATGTTAATGTGATATAATTATATTTCTGTACCAAGCTTAACTCAGTCATCGGCACGCCCCCAGGGACACATACAGGACCAGGCGTCATTTGACAAGCCTGTTCTATGGTCACTATAAAACTATACCCTGATTTACATTTCTCCAGACCAGGCCTCCACTCCATTGCGAGAAGTGGGCCAATAGGTTTGACCATCCAAGTACTCTACTGAAAGTGAACTATACCACGTGGTTAACTTTTAGACTATTGATACTGACAGAATAAGAACAAGTCTTTGATATGAATTATTAGTCTGCAGCTAAGTAAATTATATCATTGAACGCGAAGACCAACGAAACATCCATTCTATGACGACATTAATGAATGTCGCTTTGAAAGATCCATTCTAACCGAGAGAGAGAGAGAGAGAGAGAGAGAGACAAAACTCTCCACAGAACGACGCTCCAACAAGGATCCCGACGACACACTGAGCGTAAATATATATTGATTGCAATTGTTCCCGAATGAGTGAGCGTTCAATTGTCAATTGTTAATATTAATGAACTCTGTGTACCTCCTCAGCTGACCGTTTATGACCCATTGTCTAACAGACCAGCCATGCCTGTTTTAGCCACTAGGGCACATTACTCTACCAATTCTTTGTGATGATAATTACTGTTTGTATACTTTCTGTGAATTAATTAGTTTAGTAAATAAATGATTTTAAGACAATTGATGTATGGATGATTTTAGTAAAGACTGGGTTCGTGCAGATACAACAATTTACGACGTTTGGAATGAGACTGGACGCGAGGTAAAATACACCATTTAAACCAGAAGATAATCGGCCTATACTATAATAGAATATAATATATAATGTTATAATATAGGAAAGTTATATTAATGCACCAATTTGTAAGTCGCTCTGGATAAGAGCGTCTGCTAAATGACTTAAATGTAAATGTAAATATTAGGAAAATTATAGCTTTGTAATCTGAATATTCTCCTTGGTGCCCCGATCTCCTAGTTGATTACAATTAAACGATTAATCAGTTTAATCGTGTGATAATAATTACAGGGAGTTAATTGATAAACATGTCTTCAGTTTAATGGTACCCCAAAGACACGACACTGGAAAAGGCATTGTTCATCACCAAACTGTTCCTGGATGGTTGCGAGAAGTTGCTCTCAGAGGATGTGTTGGTACCATTCTTTATTCATGGCTGTGTTCTTAGGCAAAATTGTGAGTGAGCCCACTCCCTTGGCTGAGAAGCAACCCCACACATGAATGGTCTCAGGATACTTTATTGTTGTCATGACACATGACACAGGTAGCGCTCACCTTGTCTTCTTCGGACAAGCTTTTTTCCGGATGCCCCAAACAATCGGAAAGGGGATTCATCAGAGAAAATGACTTTACCCCAGTCCTCAGCAGTCCAATCCCTGCACATTTTTGCAGAATATCAGTCTGTCCCTGATTTTTTTCCTGGAGAGAAGTGGCTTCTTTGCTGCCCTTCTTGACACCAGGCCATCCTCCAAATGTCTTCGCCTCACTGTGCATGCAGATGCACTCACACCTGCCTGCTACCATTCCTGAGCAAGCTCTGTACTGGTGGTGCCCCGATCCTGCAGCTGAATCAACTTTAGGAGACGGTCCTGGCGCTTGCTGGACTTTCTTGGACGCCCTGAAGCCTTCTTCACAACAATTGAACCGCACTCCTTGTAGTTCTTGATGATCCGATAAATGCTTGATTTAGTTGCAATCTTACTGGCAGCAATATCCTTGCCTGTGAAGCCCTTTTTGTGCAAAGCAATGATGACAGCCCGTGTTTCCTTGCAGGTAACCATGGTTGAGAGAGGAAGAGCAATTATTCCAAGCACCACCCTCCTTTTGAAGCTTCCAGTCTGTTATTCGAACTCAATCAGCATGACAGAGTGATCTACAGCCTTGTCCTCGTCAACACTCACACCTGTGTTAACGAGAGAATCACTGACATGATGTCAGCTGGTCCTTTTGTGGCAGGGCTGAATTGCAGTGGAAATGTTTTTTTGGGGATTCAGTTAATTTGCATAGCAAAGAGGGACTTTGCAATTAATTGCAATTCATTGCAATTCTTCATAACATTCTGGAGTATATGCAAATTCCCATCATACAAACTGAGGCAGCAGACATGGTGAAAATTAATATTTGTGTCATTCTCAAAACTTTTGGCCACGATGGTACTATCTCACAAGTTGATGATACCTTCACTCTTGCGCAGACATTTAGAAACAAAACATGCCGATTTGAAAAATAAGCCAAGGGACTTCTTTGAGCGAGAATTATGATGACTTTCGAGTAGTAAGATGTATATGCCTGACAGCTTGACAGATGTTTTGGACACTACAGTGAAACTGGTTAACTTTGTTAATGCAAGGCCCCTGAACTCTCGTGTGTTTTCTGCATTATGCAATGATATGGGCAGCGACCATGTAACACTTTTACAACATACAGAAGTGCGCTGGTTATCAAGGGGCAAAGTATTGACGCAAAAGTTTTCTTTATTTACCATCATTGTCACATGTCTGACCTCTTGCATGATGACAAGTTTCTCACACAACTGGCCTATCTGGGTGATGTTTTTTTTCTCGCTTGAATGATCTGAATCTAGGATTACAGGGACTCTCCACAATTATATTCAATGTGCGGGACAAAATTGAGGCTATGATTAAGAAGTTGGAGCTCTTCTCTGTCTGCATTAACAAGGACAACACACAGGTCTTTCCATCATTGTATGATTTTTTGTGTGCAAATGCACTCGAGCTTACGGACAATGTCAAATGTGATATAGCGAAGCACCTGAGTAAGTTGAGTTCGCAATTATGCAGGTACTTTCCCGAAATGGATGATACAAACAACTGGATTCGTTATCCCTTTCATGCCCTGCCTCCAGTCCTCTTAGCAATATCTGAACAAGAGAGCCTCATTGAAATTGCTACAAGCGATTCTGTGAAAATGTAATTTAATCAGAAGCCACTGCCAGATTTCTGGATTGGGCTGCGCTCAGAGTATCCTGCCTTGGCAAATCGCGCAGTTAAGACGGGGATGTCCTTTGCAACCACGTACCTATGTGAGAGGGGATTCTCGGCCCTCGCTAGCATGAAAACTAAATACAGGCACAGACTGTGTGTGGAAAATGATTTAAGACTGAGACTCTCCAATACAACCCAGCATTGCAGAGTTATGTGCATCCTTTCAAGCACACACTTCTCATTAACCCCTGGTGAGTTATTCACAATTTTTTATGAACAAATAAGGTTTTATATGTAAGATGGTTAAATAAAGAGCATAACTATAGATTATTATTATATTATTATTTGTGCCCTGGTCCTAGAAGAGCTCTTTGTCACTTCCCAAGAGCCATGTTGTGACAAAAACTCACACTCATTCTTATGTTAAGTAAATGTATCGTATAGTGTGTGTGTGTGTGGCAGGCTTACAATGATGGCAAAAAACAACATTTGAGAGTGATATTTATGTTTATTTATTTTCCCTTTTGTACTTTAACTATTTGCACATAATATGACATTTGTAATGTCTTTATTATTTTGGAACTTTTGTGAGTGTAATATTTAATGTACATTTGTATTGTTTATTATGTTAACATATGTTTCCCATGCCAATAAAGCCGTTAAATTGAAATTGGAGAGGGAGATATATCCATGAAAAGAGTAGAGGATTATAGAATACAGCAGAATAGAACCACAGATCTCTGGGTGGTCTGGCCATCGCCATGCTGTGACACTGCTGTCTCCTCATTTCCCAAACAGTTTCACTCCGACAACTCCCTACCCCGCTGCCATCGCCGTTTCCCTTCGTTGCCGAAGTAAATCCCCTTGCTAATGACAACCAGCTTCAGAACCTGCGGCCCAAAGGGTTAAAGCCCACCAATTGAGCGAATAATGAGTTGAATTAGGAGATTGGGGAGCTGCCGCTGAATGAAAACCAGAGGAACCTAGAGGACAGATAGACAGCAACGTAAAGCTGGGGAGTGGAATAACAGAGGGATGGGGGGAGAAGGGTGAGGAGAGGGGAGGAGGAGACTGAGGTCAATTGGTTATATTGTAAAAATGCATGAAAACAAAAATTACATTTTTGGTCGTAATTTAAGGTTAGGGATTAGGTTAGCAGTGTGGCTAATGTTAGGGTTAGGCATTAGGGTTAGCAGTGTGGTTAAGGTTAGGGTTACGTTTAAAATCAGATTTTATGACTTAGTGGCTGTGCCAGGTAGTGACCACTCTGCAGACCTGCCTCCAGAACAACATTCATGACAATAAGCTGCATTTGGAATAGGGGCAGGAGTGATACCTTGGTACACACAGTTTCAACAGGATTATTAGTGGAGAAAATGCTTTCGGTCACAGGGTCTTAATCACTACATCTCACATTAATTCCAAGTTGGTGGCTACTTAAAAAATAAATAATAATAATGTAACTAGGCAAGTCAGTTAGGAACAAATTCTTATTTACAATGACGTCCTAGTTCGGCGGCAGAACAACAGATTTTTACCTTGGTCAGCTCGGGGATTCGATCCAGCAACTTTTTGGTTACTGGCCCAACGCTCTAACCACTAGGCTACCTGCCACCCCGATGCCTCATACTTAAAGCCTCATATCGGTCAAGTTACATAACAGGAATAATGGTCTCCTCTAGTCTAATGAGTGTGATTAATTCAACGAGAGCATGAACTGTAATGTGTCTGCCAATCTAGAGAGAGCTGGCGACGGACAGATTTAGTTAGTAATTCCACTTTGGAACACCCACGGCGTACTCCTACATGATGCAAACGTTTTTCTAAGAAGTATTCCTTTACAGAATAAACAAGGAGAGTTACATTGTTATCATCGATGGACTGTTTCCAGTCAATTCCACCCCAAAATGGTCTTAATTGTCTTTATGTACACATGAAACAGTATTTGGTTCCTGTGACCACACCAAGGTTTGCCCAAAGTCTTCATATCCCCACCTCCTCCTCCACCAGACCTCATCCAGCCTTTTATATCATAGCATTGTTTAGTTCTAAAGGCGAAACACTCTCGAATACTTTGCCCGGCTACCCAAACTCCTTGCTCTGGCCAAACCCTACACCATGCCCATGGAAGTTAGTTTCTTTTTGGAGTACCTCCCTTTTAGAATGGAAATCCATTCTAGACCGTCCGATTGGTCCCAGAAACCGTTGGATTGGGCCAAGCCAGAACACGTGGGTAAAGCGGCATTTAGAAAATCCATCCATTGGATTTGATACTTTGATTGGTTAGAGTTGATCTATTCACTGATGACTTTCTTTTGTCCAACACCTCTCATTTTGACGTCACCACAAATGATTTCAACGATGGCAGTCTCAGACTAAATATGTAGGGAACACAGAGCAGCGGAGAAATTCAGTTTGAGTCTTCAGGCAATGAAATACTAGCTTTGAAGAACTGACAATACTCTGTTCCAAGGATGGTATAAACTACGGAGCTCATCCAGATGAATCCATGCTCAGAACACGGACACAAAAGTATTTTCATTGGATGCACTTTATTTAAACAACGACAGCAATTTGAAAAATAAAATATCGACAAGAAAGTAAAACAAAAACACAAGAACCTCAAGATTAATGCACATAAGACATTTTAATGATCACTTAGTGATAACTGGCATGATTAAACACGGAATGCAAAAAGTACAAAGACAGAAATTCTGATTCACATTGTCGGCAATGATGAAGTTGGTGAAGAAAAGGAATGATGGCTGCAGAACTGATCATCTGAATTAGAACTATTAGTTAAGTAGAGTTACCCGTCTGAACGCATTGTTTGAGAAAGGAGAGTTACCAGTCTGAACGCGTTGTTTCAGAAAGGAGAGTTACCAGTCTGAGTGCATTGTTTCAGAAAGGAGAGTTACCAGTCTGAGTGCATTGTTTCAGAAAGGAGAGTTACCAGTCTGAGTGCATTGTTTCAGAAAGGAGAGTTACCAGTCTGAGTGCATTGTTTCAGAAAGGAGAGTTACCAGTCTGAGTGCATTGTTTCAGAAAGGAGAGTTACCAGTCTGAGCGCATTGTTTCAGAAAGGAGAGTTACCCGTCTGAACTCATTGTTTCAGAAAGGAGAGTTACCCGTCTGAACTCATTGTTTCAGAAAGGAGAGTTACCTGTCTGAACTCATTGTTTCAGAAAGGAGAGTTACCCGTCTGAATGCATTGTTTCAGAAAGGAGAGTTACCCGTCTGAATGCATTGTTTCAGAAAGGAGAGTTACCAGTCTGAACTCATTGTTTCAGAAAGGAGAGTTACCAGTCTGAACTCATTGTTTCAGACAGGAGAGTTACCAGTCTGAGTGCATTGTTTCAGAAAGGAGAGTTACCAGTCTGAGTGCATTGTTTCAGAAAGGAGAGTTACCAGTCTGAACTCATTGTTTCAGAAAGGAGAGTTACCAGTCTGAGTGCATTGTTTCAGACAGGAGAGTTACCAGTCTGAGTGCATTGTTTCAGAAAGGAGAGTTACCTGTCTGAACTCATTGTTTCAGAAAGGAGAGTTACCCGTCTGAATGCATTGTTTGAGAAAGGAGTGTTACCTGTCTGAACTCATTGTTTGAGAAAGGAGAGTTACCCGCCTGAACGCATTGTTTCATAAAGGTGGAGCATTGTGCTTAGTCAAGAGGCACTGCAAGAAAACAAAACAGGAAATATCTGCCCCTTCCCCATCCAACTCAAAAACAACCAAGAAAAACTTAAAGAGGTCAGGATTAATTTACTGCACTCTGTCTGACTGAATCAAACTGCAACAAAAAGTTGATTGATCACAGCATGAGAGAGAGTATGTCTATTCACGAGAGAGTGTGTGTCTGCCTGTGTAGTGTGTGTCTGTGTAGTGTGTGTGTGCCTCTGCCTATGTAGTGTGTGTCTGTCTGTGCCTATGTAGTGTGTGTATGTCTGTGTAGTGTGTGTGTCTATCTATGTAGTGTCTGTCTGTGTAGTGTGTGTGTCTATCTATGTAGTGTCTGTCTGTGTAGTGTGTGTGTCTATCTATGTAGTGTCTGTCTGTGTAGTGTGTGTGTCTATCTGTGTAGTATCTGTCTGTGTAGTGTGTGTGTCTGGCTGTGTAGTGTGTGTGTCTATCTGTGTAGTGTGTGTGTAGTGTGTGTAGTGTGTCTGTCTGTTTAGTGTGTGTGTGTGTGTGTGTGTGTGTCTATCTGTGTAGTGTGTGTCTAGTGTGTGTAGTGTGTCTGTCTGTGTAGTGTGTGTGTAGTGTGTGTAGTGTGTCTGTCTGTTTAGTGTGTGTGTGTCTATCTGTGTAGTGTGTCTAGTGTGTGTAGTGTGTCTGTCTGTTTAGTGTGTGTCTAGTGTGTGTAGTGTGTCTGTCTGTTTAGGTGTGTGTGTGTGTGTGTGTAGTGTGTCTGTCTGTTTAGTGTGTGTGTGTGTGTGTGTGTCTATCTGTGTAGTGTGTGTCTAGTGTGTGTAGTGTGTCTGTCTGTTTAGTGTGTGTGTGTGTGTGTGTGTGTGTCTATCTGTATAGTGTGTGTAGTGTGTCTGTCTGTTTAGTGTGTGTGTGTGTGTGTGTGTGTGTGTGTGTGTGTGTGTGTGTGTGTGTGTGTGTGTGTGTGTGTGTGTGTGTGGCTGTGTAGTGCTGTGTAGTGTGTGTAGTGTGTGTGTAGTGTGTGTCTATCTTTTCCTGATTGAGTGTTCTGGTTTCAACCTCACACAGAGAGAAAGTGTTCACCTTGTTCAGGTCAGCCATGGAGTGCCATCCTTTAGGTCTAATTATCCTGATGCCACAGCGTGAGCTGTGATTGTCCTCAGTCAGGAGGAGAGGGGGTCCTGGTGCCACAGCGTGAGCTGTGATTGGTCCTCAGTCAGGAGGAGGAGAGGGGGATGAGATTGAAAAGAGGAAAGAAGGATTGGCACATGACCCCGATCCTTCAGCTCATCAGGAACATTTGCTTAGATTGTTTGACAAGCAACACTCTGCATATGGAGAAGGAGGAGAAAGGAGGTGGAGAAGGAGAGAGGAGGAGGTGGAGAAGGAGAAGGAAGAGGAGAGAGGAGGTGGAGGAGGAGAAGGAAGAGGAGAGAGGAGGTGGAGGAGGCAGGTGGTGGAGGAGAGAGGAGGTGGAGGAGGGAGGTGGTGGAGGAGAGAGGAGGTGGAGGAGGGAGGTGGTGGAGGAGAGAGGAGGTGGAGGAGGGAGGTGGTAGAGGAGAGAGGAGGTGGAGGAGGGAGGTGGTGGAGGAGAGAGGAGGTGGAGGAGGGAGGTGGTAGAGGAGAGAGGAGGTGGAGGAGGGAGGTGGTGGAGGAGAGAGGAGGTGGAGGAGGGAGGTGGTGGAGGAGAGAGGAGGTGGAGGAGGGAGGTGGTGGAGGAGAGAGGAGGTGGAGGAGGGAGGTGGTAGAGGAGAGAGGAGGTGGAGGAGGGAGGTGGTGGAGGAGAGAGGAGGTGGAGGAGAGAGGAGGAGGTATACTGAGCTTGACCTCCTCGCCAGGTTAAACACCAGACTCTGACTGGTCCCCACCTCTCTCATCAGATTGTGGGACTCATTAGTGTGGAGTGGTACCGCATTGTGTATGTGTGAGCGTGCGTGCGTGTGTGCCTGAGTGTGTGTGCGCCTGCATCCGTGCGTGTGTGTGTGTGTGTGTGTGTGTGTGTGTGTGTGTGTGTGTGTGTGTGTGTGTGTGTGTGTGTGTGTGTGTGTGTGTGTGTGTGTGTGTATGCATGTGTGTGTGTATGCAGTCGGGCCAGCCAGTAATGACAGAGGCGGGGCAGTAGCTTTGACTGACAGGTGTAAGTGTGGTGTGGTTGGGTAATAGCACACTGAGCAATCCCAATAACCCTGCAGGTGAGCTACTTTATTCAGTCACACAAAGACCACATGGCTCTGGATAGCTGCTAATGGCTCCTGATTGATGGACCAATCACACAGCACAGACCCAAATGGTTTACAGGACCAAAAGGGACAGAAAGACACAAATGGGCGAGAGGCAATTTCTATTCTGCCTCACAAAACCTGAAGGAGAGCTGGGCCAGTAACACAAGGCCAGAGATGAGAACATCACAGGCAACATGTACATATGATGGGGTATAAGAATGCTTATATTCATATTCCATTTGAAGACTAATTTTACCATTCCTAATGAACATGGCCCTGGTCCTAGATTGGTCTGTGTGACCAGCTACCCAGCCAACCAGCCAGCTACCCAGCTACCCAGCCAACCATTCAGCCAGCTACCCAGCCAACCATTCAGCCAGCTACCCAGCCAACCATTCAGCCAGCTACCAAGCCAACCATTCAGCCAGCTACCCAGCCAACCATTCAGCCAGCTACCCAGCCAACCATTCAGCCAGCTACCAAGCCAACCATTCAGCCAGCTACCCAGCCAACCATTCGGCCAGCTACTCAGCCAACCATTCAGCCAGCTACCCAGCCAACCGTTCAGTCAGCTACCCAGCCAACCGTTCGGCCAGCTACCCAGCCAACCGTTCGGCCAGCTACCCAGCCAACCATTCGGCCAGCTACCCAGCCAACCATTCGGCCAGCTACCCAGCCAACCATTCGGCCAGCTACCCAGCCAACCATTCAGCCAGCTACCCAGCCAACCATTCAGCCAGCTACCCAGCCAACCATTCAGCCAGCAGCCTTTCCATGTGAATTACTGTGAGTCCCTGTGCGTTGCCTCTTATTAGAAACCTCAGTCATGAGGCTTTAGGGAGGCCTCTAATTGATTGGCTTGGAGAAATGCAGGGCTAGCCACAGTCCCTCTGCGCGCTCGCAGGGTGTGTGTGTGTGTGTGTGTGTGTGTGTGTGTGTGTGTGGTGTGTGTGTGTGTGTGGTGTGTGTGTGTGTGTGTGTGTGTGTGTGTGTGTGTGTGGTGTGTGTGTGTGTGTGTGTGTGTGTGTGAGAGAGAAAATACTTGTTCTGGGTCAGGGCTTGGTATTCCCTCTCTGATGGATGTGACGGTCCTCTATGTGTGTGGCGTGTCATTGGATCACATGGCATTTGACATACAGAAACAAGATTTAACCCTGAATCATAAAGATTGACAGAATCATAGCGATATAACACAATGTATTGTATGATTGATTAATTAATGAATTACAGTACAAGACAGGTCATTCACGTAGCAGCTGCCTAGAGTCAGACAGGTAAATAATGGTTACTCTGTTACTTTGTCTGTGCCCCAAATGCCACCCTATTCCCTATACAGTCCACTTCTTTTGACCAGGGCTCATAGGGCTCTCTTTGGGATGCATCCTTCGACATAAGTACCCGCTCTCAGATAAGGATTTGTACTGAACTGTACACACACTTGTACATAACACACAGAGGTCAAGCCTGCTGTGTTTTCCAAAGGCTCCAAACATGTCAGATTGTTAACAGCTGTAGCAAAAGCTCCGTTTATTCGCTGTGTTTCCTTTACTTTTTGGATTCCACTCCCGTTTCAGCCAATGTCCGTCTCTCTTTGGAAGAACACGTGAGTTGCTTAGCACAGCATGACAGGATTTCTACTCGATAAACGTTACAGTAACTGCTTCTTTTCTGGTTTTCTTCTGCTCTTGTTCGGCAATGTGTGTTTCTCATGTCTCAAAAACGTCTCTCGTTACCAAAACAACCATGGTGCTCAGAAAGCCAATATTACAAGCATGAAAATAGAAGTAAAAAATAAACAGCTATGACAGCAATAACAACAATAACAACCATAACAATAATGATAATGATAATCATGGATAAAGATAGCAATAAATATGGTGGAGAAGTTACATGTGGGTAGGTGTGGTGGAAGGGGACACTGTGGGCACCAATTATAGAGAGAGAGAATGAGGGAGGGAACGAGGGATGGGGAAAGAGAGAGGAAGAGTGAAGGGGTGGGCTAGTGCACATAAAGTGACTGATTGATTGCAGATACCCGATTGGTTGCTGAATCTCCGTTCTGTTGTGCCCCTCCCTGTTTCTTTCCACACAGGGAGAGGTTGGGTATGCAGGAGGGACAGAGGACAGACCAGAGTAACTGTTATCCTGAGTGTCCTTGTACACCACTGGGTCCTCATTGTCCTCACAAGGCTGTCCTCTCTTATGTCCTAAACCATGATATGTTCAGCTAGCAGTGTCCTCATAAACCACAGTGGCCATACACACTAGGTTAGTGTGTAATAACTGCTGTACAGTGACAGAGAGAATGAACCATATTTAGAGTGGGGGTTAGGGGGCAGGGGGTATGGGGCAGGGCGTTAGAGGGATGGTCTGGTCCATCGCATAGGGATGTTGTTGCACCATTGAGGGTTGGCAACGGGAGCTGGATGGGAGGGGCGATTCCAACTTCAAAAAAATACCATAAGCTTCCATTCTGGACTTACACCATATTTGTTTATCATTGGTGAATTCCCCCCATACCACTGTTCCTACCTCCAACCAACACCTATCCACTATCCAACCACCCACTCAAACTGCCAACACTGTCAAAGACCAAAGACTAGAATGGTCCTGTCATGGAGGGGCGGAGAGGGGGAGGAGTTGGAGGACAGCCACAGCAGCCAGTTTTGTAGATCTGGAGCTGAGGGACCACAGGATGGTGGAGGTCTGAGCAGGCCCCCAGTATTCAGTCTATGACTGTCAGTTAGGGGCCTGACTCAAGACCCAGCATCGAAATAAGGACAAGTGCTCAGCATGTGGGTGCGGTTGAGACATTAGGGAGAGTAGTCATTGGACAGAGTGAAGCTGAATTTTGGGGTTGGCTCAATTCAAGAGTGGTGTTGATGTGGCGAGTTCTTCTTGTGGACAGGGGTGAGATGTGTATGTTTGGTTTTCTCTCTGTCTATTGGTTCAGTGAACATACTATTCTAACTGTCCCACATGGCTGCTGTTTCATGGCATATCCCTGTTGCTGAGGTAACAAATTGTATTTTCACTGAAATCCCTCTTTGACGAGCCCTCCTTAAGATCCCTTCTGTCTGTATATTTGTGTGTGTGTGTCAGTGAGTCTCATCTATGCCTCTCTTCCCCTCTCCCAGTGTCTTGTTCCCATTCGCTTCCCCTCGTCTCTCTCTCTCTCTCTCTCGTGTCTCTTTGTCTCTCGTGTCTCTCTATCTCCGCCCGTCTCTTCGAGTGTCTCATCTAGTCTCTGGGTCTCTATCTCTGGAAGTCAGCCTGTTCTCTGGGACTGGATGAGGAGCTACTAGGGGGCAGGGAGCTGGCTCGGCCCTCACCCAGACCATGAGAATGCCCCTTGTCCTTGCTCTCCTCCATGGCTCCCATGCTGGTCCCTGAAGACTGGCCCGGGGCTAGGGCCAGGGAAGGGGCTGACCCTGCTGTGCTGCTCTCTCTCTCCCCTCCTTCCCTCTCAGTAGTGGGGTACATCTCCTCGTGACCATCCTCACTGGACTCAGGGTCCTCTGAGCTGGAGAGGAGCTCCTCGTCTCTGTATTCGCTGACGTCCACGCCGCCAGCCCCCTCCCCCAGCTCCTTCAGCCGGCCGTGGTGCTTGACATGGTAGCGCTGGTTCTGGAAGAACTTGATGATGGTGTGTTTGGGCAGGTCCAGCTGGGCTGACAGGGTATGGATGGCTTCCTGGTCCGGGTACAGACCCACGTCCTGGATGAAGCTCTGTAGGATGCCCAGGGCTTCTAGAGAGATCTTAGTGCGCGACCGAGGCTTCTTAACGACCGTGCAACCACCGACTCCTGGGCCGCCCGTGCAGCCACCGCCACCACCACCTCTTTCAACGTTCTGTGACCCTTCGTCGTTACCCTGAGTGGGCACAGGGTCCTCGCGCATGGGGGAGTGGTGCTTCAGGGGCTGTGGGGGTTGCCTGTGCAGCGCCTGGTGAGAAAAACAGTACAACTGATTAGTGGGGATCAGTGACCCCTCATCAAAGCTACAGAGTAGAGAGCCATTCCACAGGCGTCAGAGGTCTTCCAACAACAAGTTCAACTAGGTTAACAACAGCGATGCCCATTGGCTGAGCCATGTTTAACAGCGGTGCTCATTGGCTGAGCCCAGGACAGAGCCAGTCAGTGCTTCATAGCTCAGATACCATCGCAGATGGACAATATTATAGCTACCTTTGACCTATGACCTGGATGTAAGATTAGCACGTAGTAAAACTACAACCACCGTCTCTGCCATCAATCACGGACCATCATCACTGTTTAACCAGACAGGGCCAGAACATAAACAGCTGAGGTGGAGAGGGACGTGTCTCCAGTCTGCTCTCTGGTTGGACTTACGCAAATACCCACTGATCATTAACAACACTGGGGGAGATGGGCACTAGAGGAAAGAATAGCTGGTAGACTGGGGGAAGACAGTAAAGAAGAAGAGTGAGGGGGCAGAGGGGTGAGAAGAAGAGCAGAAGGAGAGGTCAAGGAGGGTGGGTGAGACAGAGTCAAGGTTAGTAAAGGTGAGAGGTTATTAAAGCCAGACCAGGGGAGTCAGTGGGATTAGAGACAGTGTTGTTGTCCAGTTGTCTTGTGAGATGGTAGAGGAGTGTCAGAGAGCCAGGATACTGAGAGAGCTATTACATACTGTAGCTCTGTCCCGCTGGTTTACGACTCGGGCCCCCGCTCAGTCACTGTGCCTCTGCTCTGGAATGCTAAACTATAAATATGTGGTGCATTAAAATTAAAGGACCCACATAAAGATAATAGTCATTCTCTTTTCTCTCTCCCTCCTCAATAATAACAGGGTATTACTTAAATAATATTGAGGGCAGGCCAGACCATCAAATTGCTCAGATTTCACTTGTGGGGGCTGTTTGAGGGTAGCGATTTACAGGAAGAGTGTGGGTTGGGTGATTTACAGGAAGAGTATGGGGATTGGGTGATTTACAGGAAGAGAGTGGGTTGGGTGATTTACAGGAAGAGTGTGGGTTGGGTGATTTACAGGAAGAGTGTGGGTTGGGTGATTTACAGGAAGAGTATGGGGATTGGGTGATTTACAGGAAGAGTGTAGATTGGGGGATTTACAGGAAGAGTGTGGGTTGGGTGATTTACAGGAAGAGTGTGGGTTGGGTGATTTACAGGAAGAGTGTAGATTGGGTGATTTACAGGAAGAGTGTAGATTGGGTGATTTACAGGGAGGAGATTGGGTGAGTTACAGGAAAAGTGTGGATTGGGTGATTTACAGGAAGAGTGTAGATTGTGTGATTTACAGGAAGAGTGTAGATTGTGTGATTTACAGGAAGAGTGTAGGTTGGGTGATTTACAGGAAGAGTGTAGATTGGGTGATTTACAGGAAAAGTGTAGATTGGGTGATTTACAGGAAGAGTGTAGATTGGGTGATTTACAGGAAGAGTGTAGATTGGGTGATTTACAGGAAGAGTGTAGATTGGGTGATTTACAGGAAGAGTGTAGGTTGGGTGATTTACAGGAAGAGTGTAGATTGGGTGATTTACAGGAAGAGTGTAGATTGGGTGATTTACAGGAAGAGTGTGGGTTGGGTGATTTACAGGGAGAGTGTAGATTGGGGTGATTTACAGGAAGAGTGTAGATTGGGTGATTTACAGGAAGAGTGTAGATTGGGTGATTTACAGGAAGAGTGTAGGTTGGGTGATTTACAGGAAGAGTGTAGATTGGGTGATTTACAGGAAGAGTGTAGATTGGGTGATGTTTTCCTCTCTCTCTTTTCTGTTGTTTATTATCTTTTTTAATGTCTATGTGAAACAAACAGCAACCACAAAAAGCGAGAGATTGAGAAAGAGAGGAAGAATGGTGACAGCGGTGGAGAGAGAGAGAAATACAGGATGAAAATAGCTCTCGCCTTTGGACCACACACTCCTCACAACCTCACATGCACGCAACCCCCCCACAGAGATATTGAAACACTTAATATTTAAATTGATAGTGAAACATCGAAGAGTTACAAGCCCTTCCCTCTTCCACAACCAGGAACAAACACACACTCACAAAGACAGTAATTTCTTTACTCCTCTCACAGACGGATCCACAGACATACACACAGAGGCCTGGTCTCCTTCATGCACTAATGATGATATCCGTGGCAACAGGAGAGAGCCTAGCCAAACACACGAGGGGTATGGGCTCTGGATTAAGGAATCACCAGTCAGCCCAACCACCAGTCTCTCATGAAGAGAGTCAGTGCCAAGCCAACATGACTCCAACCCCCAATCCTGCTAAGCGATGAAACCTCCTTCCCTCCCCTCCCCTCTGTCCTCCATCATTTCACCCTTCCAGTTAAGCCTCTACCCCTCCAATCCCTCAATTTCTGTACCCTCTACCCCTCCATCACATCAACTGAGCCTCTACCCCTCCATCCCGCCAACTGAGCCTCTACCCCTCCACCAACCTCTCCGTTGGGATACTGTAAACATCAGTCACTTTACAGCTACACAGTACTGTCAACTCTGGATGGAAGTTGTTCTCCTCGTGGGATAATTCAATATTCTTCTATTTTCTCTCTTGATTTTTTCCTTCTTTCAGTTGCAACCAGGGAATGCTGTATTTTAATTATTTAACTAGGCAAGTCAGTTAAGAAGAAATCCTTATTTACAATGACGGCCTACCCCGGCCAAACCCTAACCCGGACCATGCTGGGCCAATTGTGCACCGCCCTATGGGCCTCCCAATCACGGACGGTTGTGATACAGCCTGGAATCGAACCAGGTTCTGTAGTGATGCCTCTAGCACTGAGATGCAGTGCCTTAGACCGCTGCGCCACTCGGAAGTCCCTTGTAAGTTCATTGCATTAAAGAAAAAGGTTTCCTTTTTAACACAAATCAAGGCGAATTACAGAGATGCAGAGCTATTAAATAATTATAGTACATGAAATATTCAGACTAAAGCCTTAATGAGGGCTTGTTCTCCTGGGGCCACGGGCAGACCACGGGTGGTGTGTGTGTGTTTCACTGTGTGTGTGTCTGTGTGTGTGTTGATGCTGCCTGGGACTGTTTGCTGCCACCGGAGACACCATTAACACACAAATAAATATGTAATGACAGAAAATACAGTTTTCTGTTGATTTTCTGCATGACTTCACCTTTCACCTTTCCTGTTAATCAGTGTGTTTTTTCTTCTCCCTCTCTCTCCTGTGTCACCAGGCCTGGGGAGTGGATGAGTCACTGTGTGTGTGTGTGTGTGTGTGTGTGTGTGTGTGTGTGTGTGTGTGTGTGTGTGTGTGTGTGTGTGTGTGTGTGTGTGTGTGTGTGTGTGTGTGTGTGTGTGTGTGTGTGTGTGTGTGTGTTTCTGCGTTTGTGAGGGTGTGCTGGCAAACTGTATGACCTTTTTGTGTGTTCAAGTGTGTGTGTGTGGAAATCTTTCCACTTATTAAAGCAATTAAAGCATTAAGCTGGCTGTGGTTTACCGAGCTAAGAGCTGAACTCAGCCCCTCAAACTGACAATTAGACCATCAGAGGAACCAATAGGTTTATAAAAGTGTTAGCATGTGTAGACGAATGAAACTACATAACGAGACAGAGGGGGGCAGCAGAAAGAATAGGTGTGTGTGTGTGTGTGTGTGTGTGTGTGTGTGAGAGAGAGAGAGAGAGAGAGAGAGAGAGAGAGTTTATGTGTGTAGAAAGAAGGGGGCTTGTTGCCAGCTCACTATCTAGTCCAGTACTCGTGGGGTCTCAATCCGAGGTGCAGGCAGCACACAGTACCCATTACCCAGCCGAATTCAATTTAGCAAAAACAATAGAGAAATTATTCATAAGGGCAGGGCCTGCCAAATTAGCAGAGGGACGCACTTACTGCTCAACACATGGAGGTATAAGCAGGGCAGCAGAGTGTGTACTGCTGGGGAGGAGAGCCAGAGAGCCAGCATCATCAGGGCCAGGTCAGCCATGGAGAAAAGTGAAGCTGTCCCCACGGGTGTGAAATGGGCTGAGTAGGTAGGGTAACACAGGACACACACAGCCTGAATACACACACACTTATGCACGCACGCACGCACGCACGCACGCGCCCACACACACACACACACACACACACACACACACACACACACACACACACACACACACACACACACACACACACACACAATGCCACCTGTGGATCTAATGGACAAGCACATACAGTACATGGTACTGTAGATATGGGGCGGCAGGTAGCCTGACCGTAGGTCCAGTAACTGAAAGGTCACTGGTTTGAATCCCAGAGCCGACTAGGTGAAACATCTGTTGATGTGTCCTTGAGAAAAGCACCTAACCCTAATTGCTCCTGTAAGTTGACTACAATGTACATTTAGAAAGGCTGACATACTGTACACACACAGATAGTCATACTCACCCTGATCAGCCATGATCAGACATGATCTGCCATGATCAGATACCCGACCAGCCATGATCAGATATGATCAGCCATGCTCAGACATCGGACAAGCCATGATCAGACATGATCATAATTAAAATGTTATAGTGCAGTGGTAAATTCATAATTCATTACCCTTGAGTCTTTTTGTTTTTGGTCAGCGGTTGTCTGGGGTTGTCTGGGGTTGTGTGGGGTTGTGTGGGGTTGTCTGGGGTTGTGTGGGGTTGTGTGTGGTTGTGTGGGGTTGTCTGGGGTTGTCTGGGGTTGTCTGGGGTTGTGTGGGGTTGTGTGGGGTTGTCTGGGGTTGTGTGTGGTTGTGTGGGGTTGTGTGGGGTTGTCTGGGGTTGTGTGGGGTTGTCTGGGGTTGTGTGGGGTTGTGTGGGGTTGTGTGGGGTTGTCTGGGGTTGTGTGTGGTTGTGTGTGGTTGTCTGGGGTTGTGTGGGGTTGTCTGGGGTTGTCTGGGGTTGTGTGGGGTTGTGTGGGGTTGTCTGGGGTTGTGTGGGGTTGTGTGGGGTTGTCTGGGGTTGTCTGGGGTTGTGTGGGGTTGTGTTGGGTTGTGTGGGGTTGTGTGGGGTTGTGTGGGGTTGTGTGGGGTTGTGTGTGGTTGTGTGGGGTTGTCTGGGGTTGATCAGGGTGAGTATGACTATCTGTGTGTGTACAGTATGTCAGCCTTTCTAAATGTACATTGTAGTCAACTTACAGGAGCAATTAGGGTTAGGTGCTTGTGTGTGGTTGTGTGGGGTTGTGTGTGGTTGTGTGTGGTTGTGTGGGGTTGTGTGGGGTTGTCTGGGGTTGTGTGGGGTTGTGTGGAGTTGTGTGGGGTTGTCTGGGGTTGTGTGGGGTTTTGGGGGGTTGTGTGGGGTTGTCTGGGGTTGTGTGGGGTTGTGTGTGGTTGTGTGGGGTTGTGTGGGGTTGTGTGGGGTTGTGTGGGGTTGTGTATAGTGTACAGTGAGTGTATTTGTGTGGTTATAGTGTACAGTGAGTGTATTTGTGTGTGTATAGTGTACAGTGAGTGACTGAGCTGTGTAGCAGCTGGGACATGTGTGGTCTGTCTGTGGTGACAGGCAGGGAGGCGGGATGTTGTGTGTGTGTGTGTGTGTGTGTGTGTGTGTGTGTGTGTGTGTGTGTGTGTGTGTGTGTGTGTGTGTGTGTGTGTGTGTGTGTGTGTGTGTGTGTGTGTGTGTGCTTGTGTGTGTGTTTGTTTGGTAGAGTGGGTCACGTGTTCTGTGTTGGATGTATCATAGTGATATTGACACACTGTGGGTGGGTAGTCTCACCTTGACAATTGACGTGTCTGGGTGTGTCCCCATCCTTCCCCCTATCCCCTTACCCCCTCCTAACGGGGTATTTCCTCCCCACAACACAACAACAGTCTGTTTACTCCCGTGTAGATGACTGGATCCTCACTGATAATATCTTTATATAATATTAACATATTCATTTATATTATGGTCACTGGAGAGGCAGGTAGCCTAGCGGTTAAGTGCATTGGGCCATTAACCAAAAGGTCGCTGGTTTGAATCCCCGAGCTGGCAAGGTGGAAAAATCTGCATTCTACCCTTGATCAAGGCAGTTAACCCCCACCAACGACTGTTCCCCGGGTGCCGTGGACATCAATGAAGGCAGCCCCCCGCACCTCTCTGATTCAGAGGTTGGGTTAAATGCGGAAGACACATTTCAGTTGAATATATTCAGTTGTACAACTGACTAGGTATCACCCTTTCAATATTGTAGTTATTACTGAGAATTATTAATTATAACTAAGAATAAATCAATTAAAATGAGAGGAGGAATGAGGGGGAGAAAAACCTGGCCATTGTACCTTTGTCCACATGGTAATCCTGATATTACTGTGTGACCACAGAATGGCCCTGTATGCACATATGTTCAGTTTTAATGCATAATGCATGTGTGTCCTCAGTGATTTCCATCTAATAACGACCCTGGCTGGCATTGGAGAAAGTCCATTTAATCAGCAAGGCCATCTCTTCATGTGCTCTAAACAGTGTTTGTGTTTGTTGAGGGTGGGGGTTAGGATGGGGTTTGAGGGGTGGGGGTTAGGGTGGGGGTTAGGGTGGGGTTGAGGGGTGGGGTTAGGGTGGGGGTTAGGTTGGGGTTGAGGAGTGGGGGTTAGGGTGGGATTGAGGGGTGGGGGTTAAGGGTGGGGTTGAGGGGTGGGGTTGAGAGGTGGGGGTTAAGGGTGGGGTTGAGGGGTGGGGGTTAAGGGTAAGATTGAGGGGTGGGGGATAAGGGTGAGATTGAGGGGTGGGGTTGAGGGTGGGGGTTAGGGTGGGGTTGAGGGGTGGGGTTAAGGGTGGGGGTTAAGGGTGGGGGTTGAGGGGTGGGGGTTAGGGTGGGATTGAGGGGTGGGGGTTGAGGGGTGGGGTTGAGGGGTGGGGGTTAGGGTGGAATTGAGGGGTGGGGGTTAAGGGTGGGGTTGAGGGGTGGGGTTGAGAGGTGGGGGTTAAGGGTGGGGTTGAGGGGTGGGGGTTAGGGTGGGGTTGAGGGGTGGGGTTGAGGGGTGGGGTTAAGGGTTGGGGTTAAGGGTGGAGTTCAGGGGGGGTTTAAGGGTGGGGGTTGAGGGGTGGGGGTTAGGGTGGGGGTTGAGGGGTGGGGGTTAGGGTGGGATTGAGGGGTAGGGGTTAAGGGGTGGGGTTGAGAGGTGGGGGTTAAGAGGGGTGGGGGTTAAGGGTGGGATTGAGGGGTGGGGTTTGGGGTGGGGGTTGAGGGGTGGTGTTAAGGGTGGGGATTAAGGGTGGGGTTGAGGGGTGGGTTAAGGGTGGGGGTTAAGGGTGGGGTTGAGGGGGGTTAAGGGTGGGGGTTAAGGGTGGGGTTGAGGGGGGTTAAGGGTGGGGGTTAAGGGTGGGGGTTAAGGGTGGGGTTGAGGGGGGTTAAGGGTGGGGGTTAAGGGTGGGGTTGAGGGGGGTTAAGGGTGGGGGTTAAGGGTGGGGTTCGGGGGGGGGTTAAGGGTGGGGTTGAGAGATATGCAGGACAGGTATCACATGTAATTTCCCAGCAGTATGAGAGATCTCCAGTGTCGATCAGTTCTTCCCCAGGTTGGTATTTGGCTCAGATACCTCTGTCTGTCTGTCTGGTATTGCTTATCTATTGCTGACGGTCTGATACAACAGCCTGGGGTAGAGGGTCATCACCTTTGACTGACCCCAGCCACCCCCTCTGACTGACCCGAGCCACATCACAGGGACAGAAGGAGGTAGAAAGGTATTCCATCCAATAATGACCCTGGCTGGCATTGGAGAAAGTCAATTTAATCAGCAAGGATGGACTACTGTACCTCTGTGTGTGATGCTATATGCATAGCTTTCCCTGTGGCTCAGTTGGTAGAGCATGGTGTTTATAGCGCCAGCATGGTGTGTGCAACGCCAGGGTTGTGGGTTCGATTCCCACGGGGGGCCAGTACAAAAAAATGCATGAAATGAAATGTATGCATTCGCTACTGTAAGTGGCTCTGGATAAGAGTGTCTGCTAAATGACGTAAATGTAGGTGTCTAAACATGTTTTTGGTGTGGATCTCTGTTGTTATGAATATGTGACTGGGATCTCTGTTGTTATGAATATGTGACTGGGATCTCTGTTGTTATGAATATGTGACTGGGATCTCTGTTGTTATGAATATGTGACTGGGATCTCTGTTGTTATGAATATGTGACTGGGATCTCTGTTGTTATGAATATGTGACTGGGGTCTCTGTTCTCTACTCCACATTGATGTTGTCTCATATGTATCGATTGTATTATCTTTCCTGCTCAAATCATTTCTTATTTTAAATTGTTTTAATAAAAATAAAAATAAATAGTGCTATGCTGGATAAAACTGTACTCACATAGGGATGGATAGTGCAGACCCATAGCACTAAGGTTAGTATGCAGGCTAGGTTAACTGATCCTAGATCGGCTGGTCTCACCTGTGGGTCTTGGGGCAGGTGTAGTACAGTGTGGACCCTGTCACTGTGGTGGTGCCTTGACTCCTCTTCATACACCATGTCCCTCTCTGTCTGGGACAGGGTCAGGAACCTCCGGATGGTACACAGGTTCTCCCACAGAGTACGGTTCTCTGGGCTAGGGTTCTCCTTCCACCGCAGCAACTCACACAACCAGCCCTGAGATAGGGAGGTGGGGAGAGAGAGAGAGGGGAGGGAGGGGAGGGAGGGGAGGGAGGGAGAGCGGGGGGGAGAGAGAGAGACGGAAAATATTTGATTATCTCTGCTAGAATGGGCCAGTCTTTCACACCAGCTGTTGTGTGCATCCAGACTCCACCAGCATGCAGTGTTTATAACCTGATCAGTTCTCCACCTCTCTCATCATCCCTCTCTCCTCTCAGCTGCAGCAGATGGGTGCAGTGAGCCATGACCCCCAGCCCAGCCTAGCCCAGCCAGCCCCGGACCCCCAGACCCCTGAACCTGGGAGACACAGCTTGATCACCACACAACCTGCCACTCTGCCACAAACACACGCACGCACACACACACGTAGACACACACAATAGTGTCCCTGCTGTAGATATCCATTCTCACTGAGTGACTCACATGCTGCAGCACCATCTCTTCATGTGCTCTAAACAGTGTGTGTGTGGGTGTGGGGGGTTAAGGGTGGGGGTTAAGGGTGGGGTTCGGGGGGGGGGTTAAGGGTGGGGTTGAGAGATATGCAGCACAGGTATCACATGTAATTTCCCAGCAGTATGAGAGATCTCCAGTGTCGATCAGTTCTTCCCCAGGTTGGTATTTGGCTCAGCTACCTCTGTCTGTCTGTCTGTCTGTCTGTCTGTCTGTCTGTCTGTCTGTCTGTCTGTCTGTCTGTCTGTCTGTCTGTCTGTCTGTCTGTCTGTCTGTCTGTCTGTCTGTCTGTCTGTCTGTCTGTCTGTCTGTCTGTCTGTCTGTCTGTCTGTCTGTCTGTCTGTCTGTCTGTCTGTCTGTCTGTCTGTCTGTCTGTCTGTCTGTCTGTTATTGCTTATCTACTGGTGTGGAAGTTAACTGACAGTCTGACACAACAGCCTGGGGAAGAAGGTCATCCCACCCCCATCACAGGGACAGGAGGAGGTAGAGAAGCCGCCCATACCCACCTGACAAGGGCCAGATGTGTTTCCATTCCCTTAATGGTTAAGGTTAGGATTTGGAGTTGGGTAATGGGATCTTAGATGTTAAGGGCCACTTCTACCTCAAGCAGAGGGACACACTATGGCACAATAGATTGGGAACATTGTAGCAGGATAGGAACTATGTCATGGGTCAAACAGGCCTCTCACCTGGCTCTTGTTGGCAGCCACCTTGGCGAACAGTGCCTGAGACACTTTGGCCCTCTTCATCTCCTGCTGGATCTCATCATAGATACCTGACGTGATGTTGACCAGAGACTCCAGCTTCAGGGGCAGGTCTGGGTTGGGGCCTGGTGGCTTGGGCTGGAGGGGAGGAGGGATAGAGACCAGGGAGAGAGGGTCCACAGAGAAAAAAACTGTTATCTAACCATGAAGTTGTACCAGAGTTTGGCTGAGTGGGTAACACTGCCAACTCCAGTGCACATGTCACCACACCAAGGACCAAAGGTTTTAACTAAGCATGATGGGTAATCAGTTGATGATCAGTTTACGTTTAGTTTTTTTACACACATTATACACATAGATGTACATGTTTCCGACATGGAGAATGTATACAGATGAAAAGTCATTAAGCCATTCTCTCTCCTCTCCTTTGTACTCTAATCTCTGTTTGAATTACCCTGTATTTAATCTCATTATGTTCTCTTCGAAGACTTTGAAGTTATCTGTGCAGGTCCAGACTAGTAATCTGACGTTCCCAAGTATAAACTATGGCATCAAGATAAATATGTACAGACAGAGTAATGATGATGCCGAACAGAGAGAATACTTGTTTGCCCTGGTATGGCATCATAGTATGGTATCTGTGATGGTCCTATAAGGCTGTGTGGAGTTGGGAAGTATATCAAAACCAAGTGACCCTCTCTCTAGCACATGTTACTATGACAACAGGTTAAAGGCTGTTTCTCCATTGTAAACATGTGAAGAGAGGTACAGAACTCTTTCTTTAGAGTCAGCACTCAATTACCAAAATATACTGCATGTGCTGTAGCTACAACAGGAAGTAGCAATAGTCATGTACTTTGGGACTATTCCATTGGTTCCACAGTACCATGCAAGCTAAATAAATCATAGCCAGTATTTGACATAAGTATTTCAGCCATTTCTGACCAAAAGTAATTCTGTATGAGGTACATTCTGTGAGCAAGTCAAAAGCGATTGTGGATGAATCCACTGCTCACCACAGAGGAGGCTTTGGTCTTGTTCTTCCAGATAGCAGCCCAGGCATCAGGAGTGAGCTGCTCGTCCATACCTCTCTCCCACACCTTCTGCATGAGGTGGTATGGGACATGGTTAGTGATGGTCGGTCTAAATAGATCCTGTCAAACGTTTACACACGTTACCATTTCTTCAGCCACAAATACAACACACATAGAAAGAATCAATGAAAAGTATTTGAATGTATTTAAGTGCCTTTTCTCAAGCCATGGTTAGATACAGATAGATCAGTGTTTAGTACAATCCCTTTCCATTATCTAACCTTGACTTGAGACACCCTCTGGTGTAGAACACAGACACACCAACACCAACACTAACATCACAGACACACCAACCAACACTAACATCACAGACACACTAACATCACAGACACACCAACATCACAGACACACTAACATCACAGACACACCAACCAACACTAACATCACAGACACACTAACATCACAGACACACCAACATCACAGACACACTAACATCACAGGCACACTAACATCACAGACACACCAACCAACACTAACATCACAGACACACTAACATCACAGACACACCAACACTAACATCACAGACACACTAACATCACAGACACACCAACACTAACATCACAGACACACCAACCAACACTAACATCACAGACACACTAACATCACAGACACACCAACACTAACATCACAGACACACCAACACTAACATCACAGACACACCAACACTAACATCACAGACACACCAACACTAACATCACAGACACACCAACACTAACATCACAGACACACCAACACTAACATCACAGACACACTAACATCACAGACACACTAACATCACAGACACACCAACACTAACATCACAGACACACCAACAATAACATCACAGACACACCAACACTAACATCACAGACACACTAACATCACAGACACACCAACACTAACATCACAGACACACCAACACTAACATCACAGACACACCAACACTAACATCACAGACACACTAACATCACAGACACACTAACATCACAGACACACCAACACTAACATCACAGACACACCAACACTAACATCACAGACACACCAACACTAACATCACAGACACACCAACACTAACATCACAGACACACCAACACTAACATCACAGACACACCAACACTAACATCACAGACACACCAACACTAACATCACAGACACACCAACACTAACATCACAGACACACTAACATCACAGACACACTAACATCACAGACACACCAACACTAACATCACAGACACACCAACAATAACATCACAGACACACTAACATCACAGACACACCAACACTAACATCACAGACACACCAACAATAACATCACAGACACACTAACATCACAGACACACCAACACTAACATCACAGACACACCAACACTAACATCACAGACACACTAACATCACAGCACACCAACACTAACATCACAGACACACCAACACTAACATCACAGACACACCAACACTAACATCACAGACACACTAACATCACAGACACACTAACATCACAGACACACCAACACTAACATCACAGACACACCAACACTAACATCACAGACACACCAACACTAACATCACAGACACACTAACATCACAGACACACTAACATCACAGACACACCAACACTAACATCACAGACACACCAACACTAACACCACAGACACACCAACACTAACATCACAGACACACCAATACTAACATCACAGACACACCAACACTAACATCACAGACACACCAACACTAACATCACAGACACACCAATACTAACATCACAGACACACCAACACTAACATCACAGACACACCAATACTAACATCACAGAGACACCAACACTAACACCACAGACACACCAACCAACACTAACACCACAGACACACCAACACTAACATCACAGACACACCAACACTAACACCACAGACACACCAACACTAACATCACAGACACACCAACACTAACACCACAGACACACCAACACTAACACCACAGACACACCAACACTAACACCACAGACACACCAACCAATACTAACACCACAGACACACCAACACTAACACCACAGACACACCAACCAATACTAACATCACAGACACACTAACATCACAGACACACCAACACTAACATCACAGACACACCAACACTAACATCACAGACACACCAACACTAACACCACAGACACCAACACTAACACCACAGACACACCAACACTAACATCACAGACACACCAACACTAACATCACAGACACACCAACACTAACATCACAGACACACCAACACTAACATCACAGACACACCAACACTAACATCACAGACACACCAACACTAACACCACAGACACACCAACCAACACTAACATCACAGACACACCAACACTAACACCACAGACACACCAACACTAACACCACAGACACACCAACACTAACATCACAGACACACCAACACTAACATCACAGACACACCAACACTAACATCACAGACACACCAATACTAACATCACAGACACACCAACACTAACACCACAGACACACCAACCAACACTAACACCACAGACACACCAACACTAACATCACAGACACACCAACACTAACACCACAGACACACCAACACTAACATCACAGACACACCAACACTAACACCACAGACACACCAACACTAACATCACAGACACACCAACACTAACACCACAGACACACCAACACTAACACCACAGACACACCAACACTAACACCACAGACACACCAACCAATACTAACACCACAGACACACCAACACTAACACCACAGACACACCAACCAATACTAACATCACAGACACACTAACATCACAGACACACCAACACTAACATCACAGACACACCAACACTAACATCACAGACACACCAACACTAACATCACAGACACACCAACACTAACATCACAGACACACCAACACTAACATCACAGACACACCAACACTAACACCACAGACACACCAACCAACACTAACATCACAGACACACCAACACTAACACCACAGACACACCAACACTAACACCACAGACACACCAACACTAACATCACAGACACACCAACACTAACATCACAGACACACCAACACTAACATCACAGACACACCAACACTAACATCACAGACACCAACACTAACACCACAGACACACCAACACTAACATCACAGACACACCAACCAACACTAACACCACAGACACACCAACCAATACTAACATCACAGACACACCAACCAACACTAACACCACAGACACACCAACACTAACATCACAGACACACCAACACTAACATCACAGACACACCAATACTAACATCACAGACACACCAACACTAACATCACAGACACACCAACACTAACATCACAGACACCAACACTAACACCACAGACACACCAACACTAACATCACAGACACACCAACACTAACATCACAGACACACCAACACTAACATCACAGACACCAACACTAACACCACAGACACACCAACACTAACATCACAGACACACCAACCAACACTAACACCACAGACACACCAACCAATACTAACATCACAGACACACCAACCAACACTAACACCACAGACACACCAACACTAACATCACAGACACACCAACCTACTAACACCACAGACACACCAACACTAACATCACAGACACACCAACCAATACTAACACCACAGACACACCAACCAACACTAACATCACAGACACACCAACCAACACTAACACCACAGACACACCAACACTAACATCACAGACACACCAACCAATACTAACACCACAGACACACCAACACTAACATCACAGACACACCAACCAATACTAACACCACAGACACCAACCAACACTAACATCACAGACACACCAACCAATACTAACACCACAGACACCAACCAACACTAACATCACAGACACACCAACCAATACTAACACCACAGACACCAACATCACAGACACACCAACCAATACTAACACCACAGACACCAACCAACACTAACATCACAGACACACCAACCAATACTAACACCACAGACACCAACCAACACTAACATCACAGACACACCAACCAATACTAACACCACAGACACCAACCAACACTAACATCACAGACACACCAACCAATACTAACACCACAGACACCAACCAACACTAACATCACAGCCCCCCCCCCACGACACCCAACCACATCCGCCCCCCATCTAACACCACAGACACCAACCAACACTAACATCACAGACACACCAACCAATACTAACACCACAGACACCAACCACACACTCCCCCCAACCACTCCACAGACACACCAACCAATACTAACACCACAGACACCAACCAACACTAACATCACAGACACACCAACCAATACTCCCCGCCCCACACACCACAGACACACCAACCAATACTAACACCACAGACACCAACCAACACTAACATCACAGCACACCACCCACACCCAGACACCTCCAACACTCCCACAGACACACCAACCAATACTAACACCACAGACACCAACCAAAGCTCAAAGAAAACCTTCCAACCTCCATCCGACAACTAAAACACAAAGACAACATGATCCATCAACGAGGCACAAAGACAGACAGACTTCACACAGTCAACCGACACACACAGGCCCTGCTGTAGGGGAGCTTTGTGGAGAGTGTCTACAGTAGTTTTGGGGGTCGGTGGGTGGTGGGTGGTGGGCGGGGTACCTGTGAGAGGCGCGGGCCCCCGGGGCTGGAGGTAGGGGTAGGGGGCAGGCCGACAGAGGGGTTGATGCTGCGCTCACGCTCCTCCTGGTAAATACGGTCTCTCTCCCCCTCAGGGAGGATGAGGAAGTTCTGCATGGCTTTGAGGTTGACCAGTAGGGACTGAGAGGCAGAGCGAGGGTCCTCCTCCTTCCGCAGAATCTCCGACAGCAGGCCCTGGTGCGTGCCCCCCCGCGCGCGCCCCCCCCCCCCACACACACACACACACACACACACACACACACACACACACACACACACACACACACACACACACACACACACACACACACACACACACACACACACACACACACACACACACGCCGCAAACGTATACTTTTAGAATGAGTGGCTTGCAGCTTGCATACACACACTGTACTCACTCGCACGTACACACAAGCATGCAGACACACACACCCTTCACCTGCTCTAAAGCTGTAACCTCCCACCCCTCATGTGGGCTCCATATTGGCTCTAATGGGGCGTGTGTGAATGCAGCAGGTGTGTGTCCTACTGGGAAGGTGGAGGAGGAAACTGAACTGGAGCGGGGGAACACAGCAAGCTGTCGCACCAGATTACCTCACTCATAACACTATACAGAGAGATGAAACTGAAACTGTCTGAAACCCAGAGGAGAAACCAAATCATAAAATATTGCTGCTAATTTGTCTCAAAGTCATCCCGATATTCCAAATATAACACTATTGTCTTGAATGGGACATCAGCCTTGATATTCCTTCCATCCTCTCGCTCTGTGTCTTCAGTTCTTCAGCCCTTCCCTGCCCTGCCCTGTCCTGTGTGTGGCTACACACTTTGTGGGTTTTCTGCCCTGTGTTCTGTTAAAGGCCATCCAAGTCTTGTTACCTGTGTTCTGTTAACTGTATTACCTGTGTTCTGTTAGTCTGGTTACCTGTGTTCTGTTAAACGCCATCCAAGTCTTGTTACCTGTGTTCTGTTAACTGTATTACCTGTGTTCTGTTAGTCTGGTTACCTGTGTTCTGTTAAACGCCATCCAAGTCTTGTTACCTGTGTTCTGTTAACTGTATTACCTGTGTTCTGTTAGTCTGGTTACCTGTGTTCTGTTAAACGCCATCCAAGTCTTGTTACCTGTGTTCTGTTAACTGTATTACCTGTGTTCTGTTAGTCTGGTTACCTGTGTTCTGTTAACTGTATTACCTGTGTTCTGTTAGTCTGGTTACCTGTGTTCTGTTAACTGTATTACCTGTGTTCTGTTAGTCTGGTTACCTGTGTTCTGTTAACTGTATTACCTGTGTTCTGTTAGTCTGGTTACCTGTGTTCTGTTAACTGTATTACCTGTGTTCTGTTAGTCTGGTTACCTGTGTTCTGTTGACTGTATTACATGTGTTCTGTTAGTCTGGTTACCTGTGTTCTGTTGACTGTATTACATGTGTTCTGTTAGTCTGGTTACCTGTGTTCTGTTGAAGGCCACGCGGGCGAACACAGCCTGTGAGACGCTGGCCCTCTTCAGTTCATCCCTGACGTGCTGGTAGATATCAATGGAGACCTCCGCAGCAGACGGGTTGCTCCCAGGGTCCCCAGGGGCCCCTGCCTTGGAGGGACGAGGGATGGGAGGGTGGTTGAGGAAGTGCTGGTTGAGGGCCTGTGGGTGCTGGTGGGCTAGCAGGCGGCTAACAGCTAGCTGCTGGTTGATGAGGTGAGCCATGGCTAGCTGCTGTCGGACCAGCTGAGGGCTGAGCTGGGGGGAGAGAAGCCCGCCTGGGCCGAGGAGAGGTTGGAGGGAGGTTGGAGGGCCGGGAGGGGGGACCTGGCCACGTAGAGGGGGGCTGTTGTGGTGCTGGCCATGGGGTGAGGGGGGGTGTTGTTGTTGGGATTGTTGTTGTTGTTGGGGGGGTTGGGAGGGGTTTTGGGGGTCCCCGGACCCACCCTTGAGGAGAGCACCTCCACCCCCTCCGAGGTGGCTGAGCTGGACCAGGCTGGCCAGGTGGGGAGGGGGACGCTGGCCCAGGACATAGAAGTCTGCCAGGCTGTCTCTCTCCACTGGGGAAGGGAAAGGAAGGTGGGGGGGGGGGGGGGGGAGATGAGTGTGGTGCTTGTCTTACACCACGGGACAAATCCTAACTTCAGTTAACCATATAAACAGTACAAACAGTAGATTCGTCACCTTTGATTTCAGAATGTTCTCTTCCTGGCCACATCTTCTCCTGATAGTCTCCTAGGAAACGAGAGAGAGATAGGGTGAGATGCAAAACACCTCACAACACACACATATACACATTCCTCTCCTCTACACCTATCTGCACTTCTCAACTATGACTGACAGGACAGCCAGCCAATGGATGATCACCCATTCCTCTCCTCTACACCTATCTGCACTCCTCAATGATGACTGACAGGACAGCCAACCAACGGATGATCACCCATTCCTCTCCTCTACACCTATCTGCACTCCTCGACTATGACTGACAAGACAGCCAGCCAACGAGTGATCACCCCTTTACTCTCTGGGTAATCTTGGTTGCGAAAGTTGTCGCTGCCTGAATCTGTCCATGAGAGATTACTCTCTGGGTCCACATCTGGAGACTAGCGAGCATACAGCATGTGTTTCTCCCTGCCAGTCAGAGACCAGAACTAATAGTGGAGAGGCTGTGTAACCCAACACTGCATCAACTCCCTCTGTCAGACAACCGCTGCCTCCCTCTACATCACTTTATTCTCTTTATTCACAGTCTCTCTGTGTTTGGGTTTAGGCAGGGTAATAATAGAGCTATGGGGGGATGGGAGTGTGTGCGTGTGCGTGTGCGTGCAATGGAGGACAAGGAAGCTGGAGAGGAGAAGAGAAATTGTCCCGTGCAGGCTGTGAAATGGACAGGACAGACAGACAGACAGACAGACAGACAGACAGACAGACAGACAGACAGACAGACAGACAGACAGACAGACAGACAGACAGACAGACAGACAGACAGACAGACAGACAGAAGTGGGGTGGGGTGGGGACAGTGGTCTGTGAAGCAGGCCTGTGTTGTACTGTAGGACCCCTTGTGGTTGTGGTTACACTGATGAGTCTGTGTGAAGGGGATGTCAGTTAACAGGCAACACTGAAGAGTCTGTGTGAAGGGGATGTCAGTTAACAGGCAACACTGAAGAGTCTGTGTGAAGGGGATGTCAGTTAACAGGCAACACTGAAGAGTCTGTGTGAAGGGGATGTCAGTTAACAGGCAACACTGAAGAGTCTGTGTGAAGGGGATGTCAGTTAACAGGCAACACTGATGAGTCTGTGTGAAGGGGATGTCAGTTAACAGGCAACACTGAAGAGTCTGTGTGAAGGGGATGTCAGTTAACAGGCAACACTGATGAGTCTGTGTGAAGGGGATGTCAGTTAACAGGCAACACTGATGAGTCTGTGTGAAGGGGATGTCAGTTAACAGGCAACACTGAAGAGTCTGTGTGAAGGGGATGTCAGTTAACAGGCAACACTGAAGAGTCTGTGTGAAGGGGATGTCAGTTAACAGGCAACACTGAAGAGTCTGTGTGAAGGGGATGTCAGTTAACAGGCAACACTGATGAGTCTGTGTGACAGACTTTCAGACACCAGCGAGGGGTCAGCCCAGGACAGAACTGGGAATGGCCATTGGCCGCTAAGAGGCTGTCACTCAGATGGCTTGCCCAAATAAAGTACATGATAATCATGGTCTGTTTTAGGTTAGAGAAGGATAGGAGACAGTTTGTAAAGTGGCTGTGAGAAGGGGGTTGATATAAATGGTGTAAAGAGAGAATGGTCCATGCCAGCTGGAGGTCTCAAGGGGTCACAACGCTCACCTTTGATTTTCTTATACTTCTTGTACCAGCGTCCAAACTCCTGGCATTTGGCAGTGGAGACATTGGCATAGTAGGAGCTGTTTACTATCGAGGAAATCATACTCTGGAGAAAGAGAGAGAGAGAGAGAGAGAGAGAGAGAGAGAGAGGAGAGAGAGAGAGAGAGAGAGAGAGAGAGAGAGAGAGGGCGAGAGAGAGGGGATTGACTGGAAACAAATTTGCATGGTCGCTCACACACACACGATCATTGAAGAAGACAGACATATATCACCAGAGGAAGCCCCCTATGGAATTAAAGCCCCTCAGCAGCCACATATGGCAGAGATCAACACCCTCACATCCAGACAACACCACACACTGATGAGGAATAGGCTTAGCCAGACATAAGGGCCCTGTTACCCTGCATTGCCTTAAACCCAGGGCTATCTTCCACCCCAGGAATGAGACTGTCCCAGTGACCTCGGGCTAACTTTCCCTTGTTTCACACATGCATTATTTAACCCAGGACGAATGCTTCGTTTTGGCCAGTATGTAGTCCATGCAAAAAAGTTGATGCTGAACCTGCTTAGGAACAGAGGGTGTTAAGCCCCTCACCCACCAAATGTGAGAGAATTGATCAGATCAGTGTAGTAATGGACTGTTGTGGAGGTTTGATAGGGCTGAAGATTTACCTGTGACAGAGGACACTCCTTAGCCAGTGTGCTTTGGTTCATCTCCTTGAGAAGCTCCTTAAGAGCGTTCCTCACCGTGGCGTGGTTCCACTGCTCTGACGGAAGATCCTCCAGCTTGGCAAAGCTGCAGAACGTTAAACGAAGTCAGTCACATACTTCCTGTCCTGGGGCTGGTTGCACCTAGCCTGGGTTAACTAGACTGAACACTCCATTCAGTCTGGTTTAACCAGGCTAGGTTGCACCAGCTTTGTGTAAGTTCCTCACTACATCATACTGAATTCTTTAAGTCAGAATTATTGTCAATAACTAGGGAATTGGAATGCACATTCATACACTATATATATAAAAGTATGTGGACACCCCTTCAAATTAGTGGATTACGCTATTTCAGCCACACCGTTGTTGACTGGTGTATAAAATTGAGCACACAGCCATGCAATCTCAATAGACAAACATTGGCAGTAGAATGGCCTTACTGAAGAGCTCAGTGAATTTCAACATGGCACTGTCATAGGATGCCACATTTCCAACAAGTCAGTTTGTCAAATTTCTGCCCTGCTAGAGCTGCCCCCGTCAACTGTAAGTACTGTTATTGTGAAGTGGAAATGTCTAGGAGCAACAACGGCTCAGCCGCGAAGTGGTAGGCCATACAAGCTCACAGAACGGGACCGCCAAGTGCTGAAGCGCATAAAACTCCTTACCGAGTTCAACACTCACTACCGAGTTCCAATTTGCCTCTGGAAGCAATGTCAGCACAAGAACTGTTCGTCGGGAGCTTCATGAAACGGGTTTTATTCATGGCCGAGCAGCCGCACACAAGTGTAAGATCACCATGTGCAATGCCAACGGTCGGCTGGAGTGGTGTAAAGCTCGGCGCCATTGGAAACGCTTTCTTTGGAGTAATGAATCACGTTTCATCATCTGGCAGTCCGATAGACGAATTTGGGTTTGGCGGATGCCAGGAGAACGCTACCTGCCTGAATGCATAGTGCCAACTGTAATGTTTGGTGGAGGAGGAATAATGGTCTGGAGCTGTTTTTCATGGTTCGGGCTAGGCCCCTTAGTTCCAGTGAAGGGAAATCTTAACGCTACGACGCTACAACGATAATGTTTACATATCTGGCATTACTCATCTCATATGTATATACTGTTTTCTATACTATTCTACTGTATCTTAGTCCGTTCCGCTCTGACATCGCTCGTCCATATGTATATAGTCTTAATTCATTCCTACTTAGATTTGTATGTATTGGGTATATGTTGTGTAATTTGTTATATATTACTTGTTAGATATTACTGCACTGTCGGAGCTAGAAGCACAAGCATTTTGCTACACCCGCAATAACATCTGCTAATCACGTGTATGTGACCAATAAACTTTGATTTGATTTGATTCTGTGCTTCCAACTTTGTGGCAACAGTTTGAGGAAGGCCCTTTTCTGTTTCAGCATGACAATGCCCCCGTGCACAAAACGAGGTCCATACAGAAAGGGTTTGACGAGATCGCTGTGGAAGAACTTGACTGGCCTGCACAGAGCCCTGACCTCAACTCCATCGAACACCTTTGGGATGAATTGTAACGCAGACTGCCAGCCAGGCCTAATCACCCAACATCAGTTCCTGACCTTACTAATGCTCTTTTGGCTGAATGGAAGCAAGTCCCCACAGCAATGTTCCAACATCTAGCGGAAAGCCTTCTCAGAAGAGTGGAGGCTGTTATAGCAACAAAGGGGGGACCAACTCCATATTAATGCCCATGATTTTGGAATGAAATGTTCGACAAGCAGGCATCCACATACTTTTGGTCATGTAGTGTATCACATCCAGACACTGTATTATTCCACAAACCACAAATGTATTTGCCTCAACTCCTATCAGTCACTGAGGGCAATACCGGTTGTCAGGTGAAACCATCACCATGGAGACAGTTGTAAACAAAGCTGGATGGTATGCAACAACACAATACTGACCACAATCCACTCATCTGTAGTCTATCTATCTCCATTTATCAGGAACATCTTCACTCACTCTTTGGGAAATTGCAAGTTACTGCAATGAAATCTCTCTGCAAGTTACTGCAATGAAAGCCCTCTGCAAGTTACTGCAATGAAATCTCTCTGCAAGTTACTGCAATGAAAGCCCTCTGCAAGTTACTGCAATGAAATCTCTCTGCAAGTTACTGCAATGAAAGCCCTCTGCAAGTTACTGCAATGAAAGCCCTCTGCAAGTTACTGCAATGAAAGCCCTCTGCAAGTTACTGGTATGAAATCCATCTGCAAGTTACTGGCATGAAATCCATCTGCAAGTTACTGGCATGAAATCCCTTTGAGAGAGAAGGGCAAATAATATATGAATCTCTGATGCTGGGATCTGGGCTAGCTGTCTCCTTAGATCACTCACAATTTTGATTTTAAACTTAATGTTCCACTATGGTAAACTGTTGAACTATGAGAATCTATTGTGAAAGTGTAGAATATGCCAAGATGAGATCAGTCCCCCAAAGGAACTCCATTCTGACTCAGTAACTCCAACTAACTCCAACTTTATTCCAATAGTTGGAATGTGTAGTGTAGCCTATCTCCAAAATCCATCTATTTCTAAACAGTGAAAAAGCCTTTCAATAAATTGTCACTGCGCACTTATAAGCTGTGTAGCTAAAGCTGTATCTGCAAATCACATTTTCCTCCTCACCCCTACAGTAACACACACGTTGGCACACACAAAACCACACACACACACCTCTGTAGCTGTATGTGGAGAGTGACCATGTGATAGACGTCCAGCAGCATGTCAGCCACCGTGGCTTCAGGAGCGTCTGTTAGGAAGTGGATGGGCAGAGGGTTCCAATGACCCACCTTGATGATGCCTGAGAGAGAGAGAGAGAGAGAGACAGAGAAAGAGAGAGAGACAGAGAGAGATGATTAGTGAGATACAAATGTATGCTCCCACCCTCCCTTGCTCACACACACAGGTAATATAGAGAGGTAAACTTCACACACAGGTAATATAGAGAGGTAAACTTCACACACAGGTAATATAGAGAGGTAAACTTCACACACAGGTAATATAGAGAGGTAAACTTCACACACAGGTGATATAGAGAGGTAAACTTCACACACACAGGTAATATAGAGAGGTAAACTTCACACACAGGTAATATAGAGAGGTAAACTTCACACACACAGGTAATATAGAGAGGTAAACTTCACACACACAGGTAATATAGAGAGGTAAACTTCACACACAGGTAATATAGAGAGGTAAACTTCACAGACACACAGGTAATATAGAGAGGTAAACTTCACACACAGGTAATATAGAGAGGTAAACTTCACACACAGGTAATATAGAGGTAAACTTCACACACACAGGTAATATAGAGAGGTAAACGTCACACACAGGTAATATAGAGGTAAATTTCGAACACACAGGTAATATAGAGAGGTAAACTTCACACACAGGTAATATAGAGAGGTAAACTTCACACACAGGTAATATAGAGAGATAAACTTCACACACACAGGTAATATAGAGAGGTAAACTTCACACACAGGTAATATAGAGAGAAAAACTTCACACACAGGTAATATAGAGAGGTAAACTTCACACACAGGTAATATAGAGAGGTAAACTTCACACACACAGGTAATAAGGAGAGGTAAACTTCACACACAGGTAATATAGAGGTAAACTTCACACACACAGGTAATATAGAGAGGTAAACTTCACACACACAGGTAATATAGAGGGTAAACTTCACACACAGGTAATATAGAGGTAAACTTCACACACAGGTAATATAGAGGTAAACTTCACACACAGGTAATATAGAGGTAAACTTCACAACAGGTAATATAGAGAGGTAAACTTCACACACAGGTAATATAGAGGTAAACTTCACACACACAGGTAATATAGAGAGGTACACTTCACACACAGGTAATATAGAGGTAAACTTCACACACACAGGTAATATAGAGAGGTAAACTTCACACACAGGTAATATAGAGAGGTAAACTTCACACACAGGTAATATAGAGGTAAACTTCACACACACAGGTAATATAGAGAGGTAAACTTCACACACAGGTAATATAGAGAGGTAAACTTCACACACAGGTAATATAGAGGTAAACTTCACACACACAGGTAATATAGAGAGGTAATCTTCACACACAGGTAATATAGAGGTAAACTTCACACACACAGGTAATATAGAGAGGTAAACTTCACACACACAGGTAATATAGAGAGGTAAACTTCACACACACAGGTAATATAGAGGTAAACTTCACACACACAGGTAATATAGAGAGGTAAACTTCACACACACAGGTAACATAGAGAGGTAAACTTCACACACACAGGTAATATAGAGAGGTAAACTTCACACACACAGGTAATATAGAGATGTAAACTTCACACACACAGGTAATATGGAGAGGTAAACTTCACACACACATGTAATATAGAGAGGTAAACTTCACACACACCGGTAATATGGAGAGGTAAACTTCACACACACAGGTAATATAGAGAGGTAAACTTTACAGACAGGTAATATTGAGAGGCAAACTTCACAGACAGGTAATATTGAGAGGTAAACTTCACACACAGGTAATAAGGAGAGGTAAACTTCACACACATGTAATATAGAGGGGTAAACTTCACACACTTGTAATATAGAGGGGTAAATTTCACACACAGGTAATATAGAGGTCAACTTCACACACAGGTAATATAGAGAGGTAAACTTCACACACAGGTAATATAGAGGTAAACTTCACACACAGGTAATATAGAGCGGTAAACTTCACACACAGGTAATATAGAGAGGTAAACTTCACACACAGGTAATATAGAGGTAAACTTATCACACACAGGTAATATAGAGAGGTAATCTTCACACACAGGTAATATAGAGGTAAACTTCACACACACAGGTAATATAGAGAGGTAAACTTCACACACACAGGTAATATAGAGAGGTAAACTTCACACACACAGGTAATATAGAGGTAAACTTCACACACACAGGTAATATAGAGAGGTAAACTTCACACACACAGGTAATATAGAGAGGTAAACTTCACACACAGGTAATATAGAGAGGTAAACTTCACACACACAGGTAATATAGAGAGGTAAACTTCACACACACAGGTAACATAGAGAGGTAAACTTCACACACACAGGTAATATAGAGAGGTAAACTTCACACACACAGGTAATATACAGATGTAAACTTCACACACACAGGTAATATGGAGAGGTAAACTTCACACACACATGTAATATAGAGGTAAACTTCACACACACAGGTAATATAGAGAGGTAAACTTCACAGACAGGTAATATTGAGAGGTAAACTTCACAGACAGGTAATATTGAGAGGTAAATTTCACACACAGGTAATAAGGAGAGGTAAACTTCACATACAGGTAATATAGAGAGGTAAACTTCACACACAGGTAATATAGAGGTAAACTTCACACACACAGGTAATATAGAGAGGTACACTTCACACACAGGTAATATAGAGGTAAACTTCACACACACAGGTAATATAGAGAGGTAAACTTCACACACAGGTAATATAGAGAGGTAAACTTCACACACAGGTAATATAGAGGTAAACTTCACACACACAGGTAATATAGAGAGGTAAACTTCACACACAGGTAATATAGAGAGGTAAACTTCACACACAGGTAATATAGAGGTAAACTTCACACACAGGTAATATAGAGAGGTAATCTTCACACACAGGTAATATAGAGGTAAACTTCACACACACAGGTAATATAGAGAGGTAAACTTCACACACACAGGTAATATAGAGAGGTAAACTTCACACACACAGGTAATATAGAGGTAAACTTCACACACACAGGTAATATAGAGAGGTAAACTTCACACACACAGGTAACATAGAGAGGTAAACTTCACACACACAGGTAATATAGAGAGGTAAACTTCACACACACAGGTAATATAGAGATGTAAACTTCACACACACAGGTAATATGGAGAGGTAAACTTCACACACACATGTAATATAGAGAGGTAAACTTCACACACACAGGTAATATGGAGAGGTAAACTTCACACACACAGGTAATATAGAGAGGTAAACTTTCACAGACAGGTAATATTGAGAGGCAAACTTCACAGACAGGTAATATTGAGAGGTAAACTTCACACACAGGTAATAAGGAGAGGTAAACTTCACACACATGTAATATAGAGGGGTAAACTTCACACACTTGTAATATAGAGGGGTAAATTTCACACACAGGTAATATAGAGGTAAACTTCACACACAGGTAATATAGAGAGGTAAACTTCACACACAGGTAATATAGAGGTAAACTTCACACACAGGTAATATAGAGCGGTAAACTTCACACACAGGTAATATAGAGAGGTAAACTTCACACACAGGTAATATAGAGGTAAACTTATCACACACAGGTAATATAGAGAGGTAATCTTCACACACAGGTAATATAGAGGTAAACTTCACACACACAGGTAATATAGAGAGGTAAACTTCACACACACAGGTAATATAGAGAGGTAAACTTCACACACACAGGTAATATAGAGAGGTAAACTTCACACACACAGGTAATATAAAGAGGTAAACTTCACACACAGGTAATATAGAGAGGTAAACTTCACACACACAGGTAATATAGAGAGGTAAACTTCACACACACAGGTAACATAGAGAGGTAAACTTCACACACACAGGTAATATAGAGAGGTAAACTTCACACACACAGGTAATATACAGATGTAAACTTCACGCACACAGGTAATATGGAGAGGTAAACTTCACACACACATGTAATATAGAGGTAAACTTCACACACACAGGTAATATAGAGAGGTAAACTTCACAGACAGGTAATATTGAGAGGTAAACTTCACAGACAGGTAATATTGAGAGGTAAATTTCACACACAGGTAATAAGGAGAGGTAAACTTCACACACATGTAATATAGAGGGCTAAACTTCACACACATGTAATATAGAGGGGTAAATTTCACACACAGGTAATATAGAGATGTAAACTTCACACACAGGTAATATAGAGGTAAACTTCACACACACACAGGTAATATAGAGAGGTAAACTTCACACACACAGGTAATATAGAGAGGTAAACTTCACACACACGTAATATAGAGGTAAACTTCACACACAGGTAATATAGAGAGGTAAACTTCACACACAGGTAATATAGAGGTAAACTTCACACACAGGTAATATGGAGAGGTAAACTTCACACACAGGTAATATAGAAGTACACTTCACACACAGGTAATATAGAGGTAAACTTCACACACACAGGTAATATAGAGAGGTAAACTTCACACACAGGTAATATAGAGGTAAACTTCACACACACAGGTAATATAGAGAGGAAAACTTCACACACAGGTAATATAGAGAGGTAAACTTCACACACAGGTAATATAGAGGTAAACTTATCACACACAGGTAATATAGAGAGGTAATCTTCACACACAGGTAATATAGAGGTAAACTTGACATACACAGGTAATATAGAGAGGTAAACTTCACACACACAGGTAATATAGAGAGGTAAATTTCACACACACAGGTAATATAGAGAGGTAAACTTCACACACACAGGTAATATAGAGATGTAAACTTCACACACACAGGTAATATGGAGAGGTAAACTTCACACACACATGTAATATAGAGAGGTAAACTTCACACACACAGGTAATATGGAGAGGTAAACTTCACACACACAGGTAATATAGAGGGGTAAATTTCACACACAGGTAATATAGAGGTCAACTTCACACACAGGTAATATAGAGAGGTAAACTTCACACACAGGTAATATAGAGGTAAACTTCACACACAGGTAATATAGAGCGGTAAACTTCACACACACAGGTAATATAGATGTAAACTTCCCACACAGGTAATAAGGAGAGGTAAACTTCACACACAGGTAATATAGAGGTAAACTTCACACACAGGTAATATAGAGAGGTAAACTTCACACACACAGGTAATATAGAGATGTAAACTTCACACACAGGTAATATAGAGAGGTAAACTTCACACACAGGTAATATAGAGAGGTAAACTTCACACACACAGGTAATATAGAGGTAAACTTCACACACACAGGTAATATAGAGAGGTAAACTTCACACACACAGGTAATATAGAGAGGTAAACTTCACACACAGGTAATATAGAGAGGTAAACTTCACATACACAGGTAATATCGAGAGGTAAACTTCACACACACAGGTAACATAGAGAGGTAAACTTCACACACACAGGTAATATAGAGAGGTAAACTTCACACACACAGGTAATATAGAGATGTAAACTTCACACACACAGGTAATATGGAGAGGTAAACTTCACACACAGGTAATATAGAAGTACACTTCACACACAGGTAATATAGAGGTAAACTTCACACACACAGGTAATATAGAGAGGTAAACTTCACACACAGGTAATATAGAGGTAAACTTCACACACACAGGTAATATAGAGAGGAAAACTTCACACACAGGTAATATAGAGAGGTAAACTTCACACACAGGTAATATAGAGGTAAACTTATCACACACAGGTAATATAGAGAGGTAATCTTCACACACAGGTAATATAGAGGTAAACTTGACATACACAGGTAATATAGAGAGGTAAACTTCACACACACAGGTAATATAGAGAGGTACATTTCACACACACAGGTAATATAGAGAGGTAAACTTCACACACACAGGTAATATAGAGATGTAAACTTCACACACACAGGTAATATGGAGAGGTAAACTTCACACACACATGTAATATAGAGAGGTAAACTTCACACACACAGGTAATATGGAGAGGTAAACGTCACACACGCAGGTAATATAGAGGGGTAAATTTCACACACAGGTAATATAGAGGTCAACTTCACACACAGGTAATATAGAGAGGTAAACTTCACACACAGGTAATATAGAGGTAAACTTCACACACAGGTAATATAGAGCGGTAAACTTCACACACACAGGTAATATAGATGTAAACTTCCCACACAGGTAATAAGGAGAGGTAAACTTCACACACAGGTAATATAGAGGTAAACTTCACACACAGGTAATATAGAGAGGTAAACTTCACACACACAGGTAATATAGAGATGTAAACTTCACACACAGGTAATATAGAGAGGTAAACTTCACACACAGGTAATATAGAGGTAAACTTATCACACACAGGTAATATAGAGAGGTAATCTTCACACACAGGTAATATAGAGGTAAACTTCACACACACAGGTAATATAGAGAGGTAAACTTCACACACACAGGTAATATAGAGAGGTAAACTTCACACACACAGGTAATATAGAGAGGTAAACTTCACACACACAGGTAATATAGAGGTAAACTTCACACACACAGGTAATATAGAGAGGTAAACTTCACACACACTGGTAATATAGAGAGGTAAACTTCACACACAGGTAATATAGAGAGGTAAACTTCACACACACAGGTAATATAGAGAGGTAAACTTCACACACACAGGTAACAAAGAGAGGTAAACTTCACACACACAGGTAATATAGAGAGGTAAACTTCACACACACAGGTAATATAGAGATGTAAACTTCACACACACAGGTAATATGGAGAGGTAAACTTCACACACACATGTAATATAGAGAGGTAAACTTCACACACACAGGTAATATGGAGAGGTAAACTTCACACACACAGGTAATATAGAGAGGTAAACTTCACAGACAGGTAATATTGAGAGGTAAACTTCACAGACAGGTAATATTGAGAGGTAAACTTCACACACAGGTAATAAGGAGAAGTAAACTTCACACACATGTAATATAGAGGGCTAAACTTCACACACATGTAATATAGAGGGGTAAATTTCACACACAGGTAATATAGAGGTAAACTTCACACACAGGTAATATAGAGAGGTAAACTTCACACACAGGTAATATAGAGGTAAACTTCACACACAGGTAATATAGAGCGGTAAACTTCACACACACAGGTAATATAGATGTAAACTTCCCACACAGGTAATAAGGAGAGGTAAACTTCACACACAGGTAATATAGAGGTAAACTTCACACACAGGTAATATAGAGAGGTAAACTTCACACACACAGGTAATATAGAGATGTAAACTTCACACACAGGTAATATAGAGGTAAACTTCACACACACAGGTAATATAGAGAGGTAAACTTCACACACACAGGTAATATAGAGAGGTAAACTTCACACACAGGTAATATAGAGGTAAACTTCACACACACAGGTAATATAGAGAGGTAAACTTCACACACAGGTAATATAGAGGTAAACTTCACACACAGGTAATATAGAGAGGTACACTTCACACACAGGTAATATAGAGGTAAACTTCACACACACAGGTAATATAGAGAGGTAAACTTCACACACAGGTAATATAGAGAGGTAAACTTCACACACACAGGTAATATAGAGAGGTAAACTTCACACACACAGGTCATTTGACAAGCCTGTTCTATGGGCAGTATAAAACACCCCCTGATTTACATTTCTTCAGACCAGGCCTACACTCCGTTGGCTAATAGGTTTTACCTTCCAATTCCTCTACTGAAAGTGAACCATACCACGTTGTTAACTTTTAGACTATTGATACCGACAGAATAAGAACAAGTCTTTGATATTAATTATTAGTCTGCAGCTAAGTAAATTATATCATCGAACGCGAAGACCAACGAAACAACCATTCTATGACGACATTAATGAATGTCGCTCTGAAAGATCCATTCTAACCGAGAGAGAGAGAGAGAGAACGCGGACAAAACTCCCCAACAGAACAGAACTCTCGAACAAGGATCACGACGACACACTGAGCGTAAATATATATTGATTGCAATTGTTCCCGAATGAGTGAGCCTTCAATTGTCAATTGTTAATATTAATGAACTCTGTGCAACTTCTCAGCTGACCGTTTATGACCCATTGTTCAACAGGCCGACCTGCCTGTTTAGCCCACAAGGGCACATTCCTCTACCAATCCTTTGTGACGATAATTACTGTTTGTATGTTTTTCTGTTAATTACTTAGTGTAGCAAATAAATGATTTTAAGACAATTGATGTATGGATGATTTTAGTAAAGACTGGGTTCGTGCAGATACAACAATTTACGACGTTTGGAATGAGACTGGACTCGAGGTAAAATACACCATATAAACTTAGAAGATAATCGGCCTATACTATAATAGAATATAATATTATAGTACAGGAAAGTTATATTAGGAAAATTATAGCTTTGTAATCTGAATATTCTCCTTGGTGCCCCGATCTCCTAGTTAATTACAATTAAACGATTAATCAGTTTAATCGCGTGATAATAATTACAGGGAGCTAATTGATAAACATATCTTCCGTTTAATGGTACCCCAAAGACACGACAACCATTTTACCAATTTGACCTTCGATTTTGACATTTATCCACATTTCTCTGAACGTCAAATTTCGATTTGTAGGTTTTTGATGGGGTTAAAAAGTTACATTTAAGCATTCAGTCCGATGGTTAAGTTAAGGGTTTAGGTTTGTGATAGGGTTCAGTCCCGATGGTTAAGTTAAGGGTTAAGGTTTGTGATAGGGTTCAGTCCCGATGGTTAAGTTAAGGGTTAAGGTTTGTGATAGGGTTCAGTCCCGATGGTTAAGTTAAGGGTTAAGGTTTGTGATAGGGTTCAGTCCGATGGTTAAGTTAAGGGTTTAGGTTTGTGATAGGGTTCAGTCCCGATGGTTAAGTTAAGGGTTAAGGTTTGTGATAGGGTTCAGTCCCGATGGTTAAGTTAAGGGTTAATGTTTGTGATAGGGTTCAGTCCCGATGGTTAAGTTAAGGGTTAATGTTTGCGATAGGGTTCAGTCCCGATGGTTAAGTTAAGGGTTAATGTTTGTGATAGGGTTCAGTCCTGAATGGTTAAGTTAAGGGTTTAGGTTTGTGATAGGGTTCAGTCCTGAATGGTTAAGTTAAGGGTTAAGGTTTGTGATAGGGTTCAGTTCCGATGGTTAAGTTAAGGGTTTAGGTTTGTGATAGGGTTCAGTCCTGAATGGTTAAGTTAAGGGTTTAGGTTTGTGATAGGGTTCAGTCCCGATGGTTAAGTTAAGGGTTAAGGTTTGTGATAGGGTTCAGTCCTGAATGGTTAAGTTAAGGGTTTAGGTTTGTGATAGGGTTCAGTCCCGATGGTTAAGTTAAGGGTTAAGGTTTGTGATAGGGTTCAGTCCTGAATGGTTAAGTTAAGGGTTAAGGTTTGTGATAGGGTTCAGTCCCGATGGTTAAGTTAAGGGTTAAGGTTTGTGATAGGGTTCAGTCCCGATGGTTAAGTTAAGGGTTAAGGTTTGTGATAGGGTAAAAAATGTCAACCTTGGGATTGACGACTCAACCTTTGGATCCGGAGTCATGCGATTATTGATGGTAATAACGCTCATTGTTGCCCCTAGTGGACGGTTTTTAAGGCATTTCCCGATGTCCTCAGGACATGTACAGAAATCCAATTTCAAAGTCAATCTTGAGTGATCTATCTGTGCTAACAATGTGTTGGCACATGACTCCCTATCTGTCTGTCCGTCTGAGCGTGTGAACGTGTTTGTTTGCTGTCTGTGTTTGTGTTTATGTGCCCATGGATATCTGTCAAGGTGTGTGTGTGTGTGTGTGTGTGTGTGTGTGTGTGTGTGTGTGTGTGTGTGTGTGTGTGTGTGTGTGTGTGTGTGTGTGTGTGTGTGTGTGTGTGTGTGTGTGTGTGTGTGTGTGTGTGTATGAAGGTCTTTCTCGCCCAGTGTAGCAGTTCATTCAGCAAGGCTGTAAAGCAGACAGAGGGAACAACAGATAAAACCTTATCTAATAGAATCTTATCAGCTATGGAAGAGACACCCAACCAGCTAGCCCAATCCACCCCCCCACCTGGGCTGCCACTAGTCTTTTATAGCAGGGGAGAAGAGCAGAAGACGTCAATGCAGCAGACAGACAAGACAGTGTGTAAGGGGGTAACTCGTCAACCCACTCACTAATACCTGCAATAAAACAGGTCAATGATTGTTTGATCAACCCAAATTGAAGGCCGTAAAAGAGGCGCTCGTTGTGTGAGGGATGGGTGAGATGGGTTGGGCTAGCAGGGTGATAAGAGGTAACTTTTCTATAGAATAGATTTGTCAGTGTTGGGAGAGATCCCCTAACCCCTGCCTCCACTAATCCAGTGGTGCAGGTTTTTGTCACAGCCCAGCCTTAAAAAAAAAAGAAAATGACCTGCCGTATAACTGACCACTATATTGCAGGCTTTTGTTACAGACCAGCCTTAAAACACAAAAAATGACCTGCAGTATAATTGACCACTATATTGCCTGAGAGACGAAGACTGTCTAATGTTGCTCGTGGCTGTCATCATTCACCTGAGAAAAAATACTAAATATGCACATCCAACTGCAAGGCAGAAGAACGTATCAAAGAAAAAATAAATGTCCTTAACTCTGTTATGCTCCAACGGAGATTTAATCACACACACAAAAAAAGACAATGTTCCCATCCGAGTTGGATCTTGTTCAGATCATTATTCCCCCGACAGTAACAGGCTGACTACACCGCTCGCGTCACATAGAAATCTATGTTATAATTATTTTTATTTTTTTCTATTGTGTTATTGACTGTACGCTTGTTTATTCCATGTAACTCTGTGTTGTTGTTTCTGTCGCACTGCTTTGCTTTATCTTGGCCAGGTCGTAGTTGTAAATGAGAACTTGTTCTCAACTAGCTTACCTGGTTAAATAAAGGTGAAATAAAATGTAAAAAAATTTATATTATTGCACCCACACTGCTCGCGTGCGCCAACGAGCGTCTGCGTTGCCATAGGGCTAAAATAGAAGTCAGTATTTCTGATGCAGATCGCTGCAAGTCCTGCCTCTCCCATCTCTTCATTGGTTTATAGAAGCAGGTACCCACGTGCCATCTTCTCATTGGTTATACCCACGTGGGTGACTGAAAGACGAACGAGGTCAGTGGCGGTAATGTACCTAATTTATGAAAGTTGCTAATCGCAATATAAAGTCAAGAGAAGAAAAAGCCTGGAAGGAGGAGAGATGACTAGAAACGATTCAGTTGACCGTTTTATGTGTGGATTAATTGGCGGAGTAGAGGACCTTGTGCATCTCAGGTAAAATAACAACTCAATGTCTATATCCAGTTAGGGGAAGTGATGAGCTCTATAGCAGAGTCTCACAACTCAATCGCTGGTTGAAAACTGTTTTCTGACCCTCCCAAAAGATAGAATTTGTAGATAATTGGCCCTCTTTCTGGGACTCACCCACAAACAGGACCAAGCCTGGCCTGTTGAGGAGTGACAGACTCCATCCTAGCTGGAGGGGTGCTCTCATCTTATCTACGAACATAGACAGGGCTCTAACTCCTCTAGCTCCACAATGAGATAGGGTGCAGGCCAGGCTTAGTGGAGTCTGCTACTAGCACAGTCAGTGTAGTCAGCTCAGCTATCCCCATTGAGACCGTGTCTGTGCCTCGACCTAGGTTGGGCAAAACTAAACATGGCGGTGTTCGCCTTAGCAATCTCACTAGAATAAAGACCTCCTCCATTCCTGCCATTATTGAAAGAGATCGTGATACCTCACATCTCAAAATAGGGCTACTTAATGTTAGATCGCTCACTTCCAAGGCAGTTATAGTCAATGAACTAATCACTGATCATAATATTGATGTGATTGGCCTGACTGAAACATGGCTTAAGCCTGATGAATTTACTTTGTTAAATGCGGCCTCACCTCCTAGTTACACTAGTGACCATATCCCCCGCGCATCCCGCAAAGGCGGAGGTGTTGCTAACATTTACGATAGCAAATTTCAATTGACAACCCCCCCCCCCCCCCCCAACGTTTTCGTCTTTTGAGCTTCTAGTCATGAAATCTATGCAGCCTAATCACTTTTTATAGCTACTGTTTACAGGCCTCCTGGGCCATATACAGCGTTCCTCACTGAGTTCCCTGAATTCCTATCGGACCTTGTAGTCATAGCAGATAATATTCACATTTTTGGGGACTTTAATATTCAAGTCCACAGACCCACTCCAAAAGGCTTTCGGAGCCATCATTGACTCAGTGGGTTTTGTCCAACATGTCTCTGGACCTACTCACTGCCACAGTCATACTCTGGACCTAGTTTTGTCCCATGGAATAAATGTTGTGGATGTTAATGTTTTTCCTCATAATCCTGGACTATCGGACCACCATTTTATTACATTTGCAATCGCAACAAATCTGCTCAGACCCCAACCAAGGAGCATCAAAAGTCGTGCTATAAATTCTCAGACAACCCAAAGATTCCTTGATGCCCTTCCAGACTCCCTCTGCCTACCCAAGGATGTCAGAGGACAAAAATCAGTTAACCACCTAACTGAGGAACTCAATTTAACCTTGCGCAATACCCTAGATGCAGTTGCACCCCTAAAAACTAAAAACATTTGTATTAAGAAACTAGCTCCCTGGTATACAAAAAATACCCGAGCTCTGAAGCAAGCTTCCAGAAAATTGGAACAGAAATGGCGCCACACCAAACTGGAAGTCTTCCGACTAGCTTGGAAAGACAGTACCGTGCAGTATGGAAGAGCCCTCACTGCTGCTCGATCATCCTATTTTTCCAACCTAATTGAGGAAAATAAGAACAATCCGAAATTTATTTTTGATACTGTCGCAAAGCTAACTAAAAAGCAGCATTCCCCAAGAGAGGATGGCTTTCACTTCAGCAGTAATGAATTCATGAACTTCTTTGAGGAAAAGATCATGATCATTAGAAAGCAAATTATGGACTCCTCTTTAAATCTGCGTATTCCTCCAAAGCTCAGTTGTCCTGAGTCTGCACAACTCTGCCAGGACCTAGGATCAAGGGAGACACTCAAGTGTTTTAGTACTATATCTCTTGACACATTGATGAAAATAATCATGGCCTCTAAACCTTCAAGCTGCATACTGGACCCTATTCCAACTAAACTACTGAAAGAGCTGCTTCCTGTGCTTGGCCCTCCTATGTTGAACATAATAAACGTCTCTCTATCCACCGGATGTGTACCAAACTCACTGAAAGTGGCAGTAATAAAGCCTCTCTTGAAGAAGCCAAACCTTGACCCAGAAAATATAAAAAACTATCGGCCTATATCGAATCTCCCATTCCTCTCAAAAGTTTTAGAAAAAGCTGTTGTGCAGCAACTCACTGCCTTCCTGAAGACAAACAATGTATACGAAATGCTTCAGTCTGGTTTTAGACCCCATCATAGCACTGAGACTGCACTTGTGAAGGTGGTAAATGACATTTTAATGGCGTCAGACTGAGGCTCTGCATCTGAGCTCATGCTCCTACACCTTAGTGCTGCTTTTGATACCATCGATCACAACATTCTTGGCCTGGTTTAGATCTTATTTGTCGGAAAGATATCAGTTTGTCTCTGTGAATGGTTTGTCCTCTGACAAATCAACTGTAAATTTCGGTGTTCCTCAAGGTTCCGTTTTGGGACCCCTATTGTTTTCACTATATATTTTACCTCTTGGGGATGTCATTCGAAAACATAATGTTAACTTTCACTGCTATGCAGATGACACACAGCTGTACATTTCAATGAAACATGGTGAAGCCCCAAAATTGCCCTCGCTGGAAGCCTGTGTTTCAGACATAAGGAAGTGGATGGCTGCAAACTTTCTACTTTTAAACTCGGACAAAACAGAGATGCTTGTTCTAGGTCCCAAGAAACAAATAGATCTTCTGTTGAATCTGACAATTAATCTTGATGGTTGTACAGTCCTCTCAAATAAAACTGCGAAGTCCCTAGGAGGGGTGCGTCACTTGAGTGGGTTGAGTCACTGACGTGGTCTTCCTGTCTGGGTTGGCCCCCCCCCCCCCCCCCCCCCCTTGGGTTGTGCCGTGGCGGAGATCTTTGTGGGCTATACTCGGCCTTGTCTCAGGATGGTAAGTTGGTAGTTGAAGATATCCCTCTAGTGGTGTGGGGGCTGTGCTTTGGCAAAGTGGGTGGGGTTATATCCTGCCTGTTTGGCCCTGTCCGGGGGTATCATCAGATGGGGCCACAGTGTCTCCTGACCCCTTCTGTCTCAGCCTCCAGTATTTATGCTGCAGTATTTTATGTGTCGGGGGGCTAGGGTCAGTCTGTTATGTCTGGAGTATTTCTCCTGTCTTATCCGGTGTCCTGTGTGAATTTAAGTATGCTCTCTCTAATTCTCTCTTTCTTTCTCTCTCTCCCTCTCTCTCGGAGGACCTGAGCACTAGGACCATGCCTCAGGACTACCTGGCATGATGACTCCTTGCCCCCAGTCCACCTGGCCGTGCTGCTGCTCCAGTTTCAACTGTTCTGCCTGCGGCTATGGAACCCTGACCTGTTTACTGTGATTACTATTATTTGACCATGCTGGTCATTTATGAACATTTGAACATCTTGGCCATGTTCTGTTATAATCTCCACCCGGCAAAGCCAGAAAAGGACTGGCCACCCCTCATAGCCTGGTTCCTTCCTAGGTTTTTTCCTTTCTAGGGAGTTTTTCCTAGCCACCATGCTTCTACACCTGCATTGCTTGCTGTTTGGGGTTTTAGGCTGGGTTTCTGTACAGCACTTTGATATATCAGCTGATGTAAGAAGGGCTATATAAATTTGATTTGATTTGATATCCCGGGACAAATTAGCTAGCAACAGCAAGCTAGCTAAAAAGGACAAATTAGCTAGCAAGTGCAAGCTAGCTAGCTAAATTGCCATTAATGTTTAATGCTTTTCAACCTGTCCCCAAATTAATATAATTGGTTCAGAGTTTGTTTTGATATTTTTAACCTGCGTGTCGTGATCGTGTTTGGTGTAGGGGGGACAAAATACATTTATGCACGATGGCGCTCGCGCACAGCTGGTTTGGGTTCCGTGTAAGAGTTAGAGCAGAGAATACAGAGATACATCAGTGGAGGCTGCTAACGGCTCATAATAATGCCTGGAATGGAGTATATGGAATGGTATCAAACACATACCACCCCATGGACTCCATTCCAGACATTATTATGAGCTGTTCTCCCCTCAGCAGCCTCCACTGAGATACATTATGTCTGATGGTTTGTCCTTCACCACTTTAACATCACATTATATACTGTCCTTCTCTGTAGTTTGATGGTTTGTCCTTCACCACTTTAACATCACATTATACACTGTCCTTCTCTGTAATTTCTGGCTGTTCTTTCATTTTGGATCAAAAGCTGTGTCCATTGACAACCTCAATCTACAAACAGAGATAATGAGTGTTGAAGAAGGAGATGGAGAATATCTGTGTAAGATGTTAGGTACAAATAACAAGAACACACACACACACACACACACACACACACACACACACACACACACACACACACACACACACACACACACACACACACACACACACACACACACACACACACACACACACACACACACACACACACACACACACACACACACACACACACAGGGCCTTCCTGAGACTCTGGCTGACTGGAGCTGTGAAAAGTAAACAATGCTAATCACATTAGTATCCTCTAAATGAGATCCAGACAGGGCCTGGACAGATCCCCTCTCTCTCTCTCTCTCCCCCTTCTCCCATCCCCCTCTTCTCTCTCTCTCCCTCTGTCTTTCTCTTACTGACTGTAGGAGCTCTACATAGATCTAACAGGGATGCTGTCTCACACACCCACCGACACAAACACAGAGCCACGTTTGTACATACGTGTGCACACACAGCAAAATCTAATAGTCAAACAGCTCCAGTGTCATGCAAAACACATTTACTTCCTATTCTTTCAACAATAGGTGTTAGACTGAGTTGTGTTAAATGACCAAATCTTTCCGTCCCAGCAAGAGGCAAGGAACTCTAGCGTTTCCTCCTCTACTAGCAATGCATCTGTGGACAGATACAGTAGATTCCCCAGATACTGAATAAGAGAGGAAAAGCTATGGAGACAGATGAAGACAATTTGTGTATAACTGCCCTCTCTCCTCCTTAATCCCTTTACCCTCCTCCTCCATCTCTCCTTCTCAGTTCCTTTTCTCTCTCCTCTCTCTCTGTTCTTTCTGTTTATATAGCTCGGTTAGCTTTCATTTGGAAGAGCTGGTCTGTTTTCCTCATTGTGTGTCTCATTGTGCAGTGGAGGGTAAAGGCAGGCTGGCTAGCTAGGGGGCCTATGGACAGAGGAGGGTATTTGCTGGCTAGCTAGGGGGCCTATGGACAGAGGAGGGTATTTGCTGGCTAGCTAGGGGGCCTATGGACAGAGGAGGGTATTTGCTGGCTGGCTAGAGGGCGTAGGGACAGGGGAGGGGACGGCTGGCTGGCTAGGGGGCCTGGGGACAGCAGAGGGTGTAGGCTGGCTGGCTAGGGTGCCTGGGGACAGTGGAGGGTATAGGCTGGCCCTAGGGGGCCTACGTGCAGTCGGGGGTATAGGCTCACTTGCTAGAGGACCTAAGGGAAGTAGAGGGTATAGGCTGGTTGGCTAGGGGGCCTAGGGGCAGTTGAGGGTATAGGCTGGCTGGCTAGGAGACATAGGGACAGTGGAGGGTATAGGCTGGTTGGCTAGGGGGCCTAGCGGGGGCCTAGCTAGCCTATACCCTCTCTTCCCACCACTGGACCTAGGGGCAGTGGAGGGTATAGGCTAGGGGGCCTGTGGACAGTGGAGGGTATAGGCTAGAGGGCCTAGGGACAGTGGAGGGTATAGGCTAGGGGACCTGTGGACAGTGGAGGGTATAGGCTAGGGGGCCTAGGGACAGTGGAGGGTATAGGCTAGGGGACCTGTGGACAGTGGAGGGTATAGGCTAGGGGGCCTGTGGACAGTGGTGGGTATAGGCTAGGGGGCCTGTGGACAGTGGAGGGTATAGAATAGGGGGCCTAGGGACAGTGGAGGGTATAGGCTGGCTGGCTAGGGGGCCTGTGGACAGTGGAGGGTATAGGCTAGGGGGCCTAGGGACAGTGGAGGGTATAGGCTAGGGGGCCTAGGGACAGTGGAGGGTATAGGCTAGGGGGCCTGTGGACAGTGAAGGGTATAGGCGAGGGGGCCTAGGGACATTGGAGGGTATAGGCTAGAGGGCCTGTGGACAGTGAAGGGTATAGGCGAGGGGGCCTAAGGACATTGGAGGGTATAGGCTAGAGGGCCTGTGGACAGTGAAGGGTATAGGCGAGGGGGCCTAGAGACAGTGGAGGGAATAGGCTGGCTGGCTAGGGGGCCTGTGGACAGTGGAGGGAATAGGCTGGCTGGCTAGGGGACCTGTGGACAGTGGAGGGTATAGGCTGGCTGGCTAGGGGGCCTGTGGACAGTGGAGGGTATAGGCTGGCTGGCTAGGGGACCTGTGGACAGTGGAGGGTATAGGCTGGCTGGCTAGGGGGCCTGTGGACAGTGGAGGGTATAGGCTGGCTGGCTAGGGGGCCTGTGGACAGTGGAGGGTATAGGCTGGCTGGCTGGCTAGGGGGCCTGTGGACAGTGGAGGGTATAGGCTGGCTGGCTGGCTAGGGGGCCTGTGGACAGTGGAGGGTATAGGCTGGCTGGCTGGCTAGGGGGCCTGTGGACAGTGGAGGGTATAGGCTGGCTGGCTAGGGGGCCTGTGGACAGTGGAGGGTATAGGCTGGCTGGCTGGCTAGGGGGCCTGTGGACAGTGGAGGGTATAGGCTGGCTGGCTAGGGGGCCTGTGGACAGTGGAGGGTATAGACTAGGGGCCTATCAGTGATTAGTAATCAGTGATTAGCCTATCAGTGATTAGTATAATTGATAAGCCATCTCACCTCCCAGCCAGATGAGTCTACATCAACTAACACAGTGAATATGGAGGAGCATGGACATGCACTCGCAGCTACAGACACACATACTCTCATGCACCCATGCACACGCACAAGTATGCATACACATGCATAGCAGTGGTGTACTCATTATTAATGAATCAGTTTTGGTCCCTTGTTATGTGGCTCCTGCTTCATGTCCATATGTAAAAGTAGAAATCCTTGTTCCAATTTCCACATAAACATTCTGACTCCCAAAGACGTCCCTTCATGTGGCCAACTGGTGGCTTGTGCCAATGTGTGCCCATCCACACAAACATGTTGGCTTTTCCTCTCATTTTATCTCTCTCTCTCACACACACACACACACACACACACACACACACACACACACACACACACACACACACACACACACACACACACACACACACACACACACACACACACACACACACACACACACTGACAGACATGCGTGTACGTGCCTAGCACACACACACACACAGACAGAAAACACACACCATCCAGTGGAACATGGTTAAGTGATGCTGCAGGCTAGCTGCACACACAGAGCTCCTCATTCCAAACTGGTTCCAGGTTGCGCAGCACCTCAGGCCCCCCATGTGACTCAGTCACCTCAGGCCCCTCATGCCCCTCTGGCCCCCCAGGCCCCTCAGGCCCCCCAGGCCCCCAATGTCCCTCAGCCCCTCAGGCCCCAGATGTCCCCAATGCCCCTCAGGCCCCCCATGCCCCTCAGGCCCCCCATGTCCCTCAGTCCCTCAGGCCCCCCATGCCCCTCAGGCCCCCCAGGCCCCCATGCCCCTCAGGCCCCCCATGTGACTCAGTCACCTCAGGCCCCTCATGCCCCTCTGGCCCCCCAGGCCCCTCAGGCCCCCCAGGCCCCCAATGTCCCTCAGCCCCTCAGGCCCCCCATGTCCCTCAGTCCCTCAGGCCCCCCATGTCCCTCAGGCCCCTCAGGCCCCCCATGCCCCTCAGGCCCCCCAGGCCCCTCAGGTCCCTCAGGCCCCCCATGCCCCTCGGGCCCCCCATGCCCCCCGGGCCCCTCAGGCCCCCATGCCCCTCAGGCCCCCCATGCCCCTCGGGCCCCCCATGCCCCTCAGGCCCCCCATGCCCCTCAGGCCCCCCATGCCCCTCAGGCCCCTCAGGCCCCCCATGCCCTTGGCACACACCATGCGAAACCCCACATGCATGAGTCACACAACCTCTCTACTGTACATCATCATAACCAAACGCAGCCCTCCTATTCATCTGTCTGTCTGGATAAGTGGACACAACAGTGAGGGGAAAAAATACATTCTGCCATTACTGTTTTGTTCTGTAAGTGACGTTATAAGTATGACTGGAAAAGAGATGTGTTTATACCTGACATGCGGCCTTTGTCCTGATCTTGTCCACATTCTGACTGCCCACCTTAGACAAATGTAGACGATTAAACGATGAATTGTGATCTGATTGCGATCAGATCTTATAAATGTAAACAGACAAGATCAGGATAAAGGACAGGTATAAACAGGGCTAGAGTGTGTGACAGAGAAGGTAGAAGTTGTATCCGCTAACCACGGGTACAAGGTCAGATATGTATTTATTTATCCGAAGAAGGGTTAAGGTTAAGAGGTAATGGTTAAAGGTAATCTGATCCTAGATCTGTGGTTAGGGGTAACTTCTGCCTCAAATGTGAGTGACTTCTATTCACAACACGCCTA